>NC_090440.1:158681814-159022231 GCF_031143425.1 Pleurodeles waltl | reverse complement strand
CAGGGTGCTGTTTATTTAAAACATAGGACATGTGGTCTTACAAGCCCTGGTAGTGAAAAACCCCTAAAGCCTATCTCTCCCCTTAACTAACCTGGGGTTACCTTATTACGTTTAATAAGTGATAACTTTTGATTGGGAGCAGGTAGCGATATGCTGTTTAGACTCAAATGAATTTTAATTTTAAATCCTCTTTAATGGTAAAGTTGGATTTTAAGTCAAAATTCTGAAAATGACACTTTTAGAATGCTGGCATTTCTTTTGTCCTAACCATTTGTACCTTCTGCTAGTGTCTTGAGTCACATGACTTTCAGTGGCTCTGCAGTTGTGGTTTGTGTATTTCTGGCAGACAATGAGACTAAGGGTATTAGCTGTGGTATGGGCCATCCTGCAAGGATGGTTTGGGGGCAGAGTTGTACCAGCCCCACTTACAGTTCAAAAGGCTTTGCCTCCTGCAGACACAAAGGAACTTGACACTAGTTTTTTGTCACCCCAGGCTTTTATGAGCCTTGGCAATGGAGGGGAAGAACTTTGCAGAGTCAGATGTGGGGTTATTATAGGGACTCCTCAACTTTAAAGGCTGGCACCAAGTATAAATATTGGAACTCAAGAGCCACTCTTCAGTATACGCCTGGACCTGCACACTTTACAAGAGGAAGTACTGCCTTTTTTTTTACAGAGGACGGCCCTGCAGCTTGAGTCCTGCCTCGTTCCCAAGAGGACTGCCCTGCCGCTTGAGGCCTGCCTTGTCCTCCAGAGGACTGTCCTGCTGCTTGAGGCCTTCCCTGATATCTGAGAATTAAGACTGGACCTGCTCCTTTTATCCCAGGCTACCTGAGTGCTGATCTGTTGGCTCACCTCCTGTTTTGCGCTACAGGGACACAACAACCTCCAGAAGTCTCTTTGCAATTGCTGACCTGCTGCAGTGGAGCTGGTCTTCAATAGAGGAGATCTTGGAGCCAGACAACCCTATTCCAGTGTCTGGTGCTGTGTTCCACTCAGCCTGTGAGAGAGTACTTGAGAGTTATGAATATGGGTGCTTTTAAATGGCTTGAGAAATCTTTCACTGTTCCCTGAAGCACAAGAAAATTTTCACGTTTGTTGTGTCTTTGGACGAGCCAGTGGAAATAGTTCTGCATGTTAGGCCACACTGGGAGTGGAGGATGTGGTGATTGGTGGGGGGCCAGGCTTTGATATTCTGGGGGTGACGTCTTGGTGTGATTGGCATCATAGATTCTCTGTGCGGTCCCATGACTCTTCAGGGTCTCGGCATGTGCTTACTGCGTGTTGCTCCCAGCGAGGTGCTCGACCCACCACCTCACATGCCTGTTGTCTTCACCACCAAATGTCAGAGACTGTATTTCTGTCCCAAGAACATAGGGTTTTCCATGGCTATTATCTGGGACTACATTAGTTTATTTGAGGACATGGATGTGTCCCTGCAATGTATGCTAGATACTGATATTTTCAGCTTCATATCATCTGTGTGATGCCTAACGATGCACTTTGCGCGACAATAGTGCCATTTCTGTATGAATGGAGATTTTGCCTGTTGTGTCATGTGAGGGATTACAAAATGGGGCTTTTCAGGGCCTTAATGTGGAACACATCCTATGGGCTATATTACATTCTGTTGACTCTGGGATTATTTTTTGGTGGGGAAGTTTCATTGACATTGGGTGTAAGGATGGAGGATTAGACTAGGGATTGCTTTGTTTTGTTAAATGATGGATGCAGAAATTGCACTGTTTTCACTGGACTAGGTTTTGTGTTGTAGAAAATCAAGGTTGGATCAGTTTCCTGTTTAGTGCTGTTTGTCCAGGTGAGAATGTACACAGGTCATGCACTGTACTGGAGGTTCTTGGCTGTTTTTCACATAATGTAACATAGGAGATCTCCCAGTTCTAGTGAATCTGTGGTTGTGGTAGTCACAGTGTGGTGATGCCCTGGAATGTAAGGGGACTTAACAAACCTAGTAAGGCATGAAATGTTGTCTCTTATGGTAGATGAGATGGATGAATATTCAAATACTGCAGGAGACACATTTTATGCCTCGTGTGTAGATCTCGCTAGAGGCTGGGGACTCCTCTAGATTTTATTCTGCTTTCTCTTTATACTTCAGAAGCACTGCAGTCTTAATTCACAAAATGCTAGGCTTGCATCTTATTCCCTGTGTGGCAGATGAGGAGGACAGGTTGGTTTATGCAGCTAGTATATTGGTAGGGCATAAACCTTTACCGATATATAGTTGCACAGCTCTAATATTGACTCCTCTGAGTACCTGGGTAGAAGAGCTGGATGGAAACACCAATTGTAAGACAATATTGTTGAATAGAGTGGTGATTTCAATACAATTCTAGGCTGCTCTGTTAAAAGATTGGGGTGGTGGCCCAGCCCACATCTTGGGCTGCTTTGAAAATCTGCAAGGTTATGTGCCATTACATATTGGTGGATACATGGCTCCACTGTAATCACGGGAGCAGTAGTTACACTTACTACTCTACTGTGTGCAGCATACATTCCAGGATTTAGTTTATTATTATGGATGTGTTCTATACCAAGTATTTATGAAGCTGCCATATTCTCCCCAGAACACTGTGATCATTCTCCATTAGCGGCTGAATTGGCTCTTCCTGTGCCCTGTCTTCTGAAGATTTAAAAGTGTGGCACTGACAGATACAGCATCTAAACATCAATTAAGACGGGGTGAGTTTTTTTTCAAGTGTAATGAGTGATCTACTGGGAGGGCAGATACTGTGTGAGAGGCTTTTAAGGTGTACGAATGGATGTGCTTTGAGGTCTGTGGGTATGCAGGGAGTGCATCTTTTGGGAATGTGCGGTCCTTAAAAAATCCACCTGAGTTAATATGAGCACACTAGAGTTGGCCGTGAGTAGACTGGAGGATATATGCAGCTATTGGGGATAAATCTGTTACACCAATTTAGAGACACCATGATGAAGTTCCATGAGGCAGCTAATTCAGAAACTAAAGGGTATGCATTGGAAGGTTGCAGCAACTTGGTTCTAAGAGGGGGATCACCAAAGTAATTTTCTGGCAGGGCCTGTATGGAAAGGGAGGGAGCAGTCTGCGATATTGCAAGTAACGAATCAAGGAAGGAATGTTTTGTAATGAATCGTGCCAAATTGTTGAATTATTTGGGTGGTGCTACGGGTCGTTCTGTTCTTCTTTACTGTCTCAAAGCAAAACTGAAATTAAGTCATAATTAGATCAGTTTCCTCTGGCTCGGACTTTTGAGGAACAGTGGGTGCTCTTGAATATGCCACTTAAAGACCAGGGGATAATGGTGGCTGTCTCAGTCTTAGCCGATGGTAATGCTCCGGGCTCTCTAGTAAGCGAGCAATGGTGTGTTCTCTTATAGGTCACTCTCTTTGATCAGTGGAGATAATAGGACCATAGCTAAATATTTAGCACATACGCTAGTTCTTGATGCTATTATGAGTTATTGTTCGTACCCACAGGTCAGTTTAACTCCTATAATGGCTAATATGTTTAATTTTAGTATAAATCAATTGGGACAATTCAGAGCTCATGCTGCATTTGTCTTTTACCCAGCTAATGTGGAATGAGTTTCCATTTTGGATATTTGCCAGTATCAATAAGGTACTTAGAAGTGACGATTACTGATGAAGATAGTTTCCTGTATGAAGAAAATTATGTGATGGCATTGGCTGTGCTGGAGGTAAAGGTTGCCTATTGGATATGCCACCATTTGTCTATGATGGGCTGTATTTCTTTCATTAAGATCAAAGAGTTACCTAAATTGTTGCACATCTTCCCAATTGTTTCCATAATTGTCAGTAAGCAGTTTTTTTTTTTTCTTACAGATTTTATTAAGTATAGGTTTGTAGACTGTAAACTAAGTTAGAAGTAAGGGATCATTGACTTGATCCCATTATTACATCTCTTACTGATTTTAATCTTACCCTAACTCCGGTGAATAATTATAAAACTAACCAGGAGTTGGAGATAATTTTGGTCACTTTAACCACAACTTAAGAAAATTAGAAGTGCGCCCTCCTTGTGAAGATTGAGCCCATTCCGATACATTAAGTATCTGAAGTGGCGACCCGATAATGAAGCATCCCACTGTTGAACACTAGTGGTTGCGGGTCCCTTACAAATCTTTCTGAAACTTCAGTTTCACACTGATTCTCCTGCTTTTTTTATTTTAAAAAGATTGTATTATGTATAGGTTTGGTGCTCAGACAACAAGAAATATGGCACAAAACGTAATATAACAATGGAGCTGCGGTACGGATACCGCTGTCAAACGGAAGTATTTCAATACAATTAAATGTCACAGTACATATCTTCAAGGCATGCGGCCTCGTAATTACTTGGCATTTCCTAAAAGGCACAGTGTAACCCTCCAATCTTATAGAAATCCTTTGCAGCTAATTACAAGGGCTTCTGCGAAAATTGTGGTCCTAGTTTCTAACATGTACAAGCGGAAAAGATCAGGAATCATCATCTTGGAAGTCCGCATGACCGGTCCGACAAGGATGTATCCCACTAGCCAATAGCAAACCAGCTGAGACCAAATGCCCTTCGGTCTAGAGCACATAGGCAGGAATTCCCAGTCGGTGTCTAATTGTTCTTGGCAGTAGCCAGCATTGCGCAGTCAGTGAGCCAGTTGAGGCGCAGGATGTCTGCCGCAGTGCATAGCTACTCTTTGCTTGGCCAGCAAGAGCAAAATTGCAGTGAGTTTTCGTGTGTCAGAGGGGATGCCTTTCACATATCCAAGCAAGACTAACAACACGGTGAGGAAAATTATTTGTGACCCTCACAATGGTGTTGAATAACTTGAACCGAAAGTGCCCAACCACGGGGCATTCCTAAGCCAGGTGCTGGAAATTGGCAATAGGAGCAATGCGTCACAGACAGCGCATGTCATCAGCCAGCCTCATCCCAGGCAATTGCCCAGGCATATGGTACACTCGGTGCAAATATTCAAAGTGAATCACACTATAATTTTAGGAGAAGGTTCCAGATTGAGTGCAATAGTAGCACCACTACTTCACTCTAATGGGGGTGTTCAGGTCTGTAGACCAAGTCAGACGTGCAGTGGGTGGTGCGAATGGGGGGGGGGCACTCTCCTGCTTAGTAGTATAGAGTCAGGTAACTCGTTTGCACCGGGATGGGTTAGTGAGCCTTTCTAACACGAGGAATATCGGGGGAGCCACGGGAAATGTGGCATGCCTAGCTCACATGCCGCATGTAATTGATAAGTGAGGGCGCTGATGAGGGTAGAAGCAGGGTCATAAAGTATACTGCTTGGGGAGAGGAAGTGCCCCTCTGGATACACATCCCCAAGGGTCAAGAGTTGTAGCCTACGCAGGTGTCTTCAAGTGCTGGTGTCCACAGCGATGAGTATCAAGGGTGACCTGCAAGTGGCACAGCCAGGGCATACAGATGAGCCAGTCTCACCTGCTGTCACAACTTGTCCTATGCTCAAATCGTGCAAGCCACAGTATTGATCTCCATCTGAGGTCATCTAGCAGGGGGATACAAAGCAGCCCTCGGGGGGAAATGAGCTATTTGATCATGTTCGAGAGCTGTGTGGGTCTGAAACCATGTGGGATGTAACCAGTAGTGGGCAAATTGCGCTTGTGCACATTAATAGTAGAGGCCCATGTCGGGACCGCATGGCCACCCTGTTCAAAGGGGAGAGTCAGAACCTCCCAAGCCAGTCGATTGGTTCCCTACCCATGTCATTGTGAGTAGTGGAGACCTGAGACGCTTGCGGAAGTGGGCAGTAGAGGTAGCAGGAAGTTAATGAAGAGGTATAGTAATTTTGGGTGCACTACCATTTGGCCATGGCTAATTTCCTCATGAGGCACATTGGTAGACTCATCCAGGCCGGTACACGATCCTCCAGTCACATCATGAGTCTCTCCATAATTTGCAAGCCAGAGTTCATTTAAGTCATGGCTGAGCCACACTCCCATGTATCAAGCTGATCCCTCTGCCTATCTCAAGGGATACTGTCTCATTAAGGGCTGAGATGTAGCAGTGAGTAGAAATATGATAGACTTGGACCAGTTATTAGTGGTGCCAGCAAGCCGACCAAAGCGAGTGCTTTCACGTATAACAGGAACGATGTTGGTATGGGGGTCTCAGACACACAGAGTAATATTGTCAGTGTACATGAACAGAATTCTCCTATTGGTAAAGGCAAGCCCACAAAGTGAATGGTGCTGTTGCAGGCGTACAGCCAAGGGTTCCATTGCTACAACAAATATAATGGGCAACAGGGGGCAGCGCTGGCATGTCTCCCGAGACATCTAGAGTGGAGATGACTGCACCATGCAGGCATTGGCGTGCCACAGGTTGAGTGTAGAGCAGTTTGATCAGACGCAGGAAGGAACCGCCAAGACCAATACATTCCGGGAGGTGCAAAAATATAGAGCTGCTCTAAAGACTAATGCCTTGGTAGCCTCAAGCATCACCGCCGCAGCACTGAGTCTGGCATTACCTGAGTTACGGAGTGCAAAAAAAGGTTCACAAGCTATGCCCTGTCGAGTTGCCTGGAACGGACCCTGATTGTGCCAAACGGACATAATTTTGTAACAAGGGAAGGAGGCGGGAGACGATCATTTTAGCGAGGATTTTGTTGTCTACATTAATCACGGAGGGGAGGCTAGTCAGGTTTCAGTATAGTTACTATCAATGCCTCCCTTAGGGAAGGGGGAGCCGTGCCACAGGTCTGGGAGTCTTTGTACATGGGCAAGAGGTGGGTGGCTAGGATCGATGCATATTCTTCATAAAAGGCTGCGGTTAAGTGATCCAGGCCCGGCGCCTTGTCCTTTGGCAGGCTATTAATTACTTGCACAATATCTTCCATCGTAAACAGAGCATCTAGGAACCGGCGACTGCCTTCATCCAGCCACAGCAATTGTAAGTTGTCCGGGTATGAGGTCAGGTCGGAAGGGTCGTCAAACAGGGAGGAAGTTTATAGGTCAGATTAGAATGTGGTTATTATGCGCAGTATAGGATCAGGGCTTACATGTACAGTCTGTTGGCCATTCACTAGCTGCAGCTTATGCTTTCCAGCTTAGGGTTTGTGCAGCAGTTTGGCAAGCGTCTTACCCACTCTAGCCCCTTTACCATACTGCTGAGCAAACACTTCTTTCCCTAGATAATGCGTCTCTCTGAGTGCTGCCTCATCTTTCTCCATTAGCGTACCCCTAAGGGACGCACGCATGGTCATGCTGTTAGTAGCAAAGAATTGGAGTTCCAGCTCGCGTAGATCCGTTTCTGTTTGTGAGCAGATCTTATGCAGTATCTGGAGCACTCCGGCCTTTTTAGTTATGCACCCTCCACGCTCCCCTCCACCCCTCCCCCCCTCCCGCCATGCATCACCACCTTAAATTGTTCCCAAATTCTAGAACAGCAGACAACCGAGTGCGCATTATGCTTGAAGTATTCAAGTATTGCTGTTCTAATCTCAGTCCTGAATGTGTTGGGAGGGGGCGTGGAGTCTCCCGACAGAAGGCCCTTGTGACAAGCTCTGGGGGTGACAACTCCAGTAGAACAGAGGAATGATCTGTCAGCGTCCTAGGGAAGGGTGTGGTGTTAGTAGTCCAGATAACCACATCTTTTGTGACCAACCAGTAGTCTATTCTGGATCAGGTTTGTGAGTAGATACAATATATATGCCTTATATGCTAGCTCCATGCCAAAAGCGCCAAATGTCTGTGAGCTCACTGTCATAGATGAATGCATGCCACTGTGCACGGCCCCCAGGTGCAGGCGACGAGTGTCACTGGAGCTGTCCAGGTGCGCATCAAGCATAACATCTACAT
Source organism: Pleurodeles waltl (assembly GCF_031143425.1). NCBI lineage: Eukaryota > Metazoa > Chordata > Amphibia > Caudata > Salamandridae > Pleurodeles > Pleurodeles waltl. The sequence goes on along the minus strand of NC_090440.1, from coordinate 159,014,407 downwards.
GGTTTTTGTCTACTCTGATAATTGTAGATCTGAGCATGCTTTCCCAGATAGAGCGAGCACTGTCTGCTAGCATTGTTGAAGGAAGGAGACTGGCAGTATGTGATTTTTTGAGGCTGTTCTCTTGTTATTCAGGCTGTGTATGCATATAACTGGTTCCATTCAGTCCTGGTTTATCTTAATGAACTTGAAATGTATTGTATGCTGGTGGTTGTTCAGACTGCTAGGCTGAAAAATATTTGTATAGATTTCTATACTAAAATACAGCCCACACCTTAATGCTTATGATGTGCGATTATATTTACATTGCTTACTTGTAGTCTTGCTTTCAGGGGAAGTTGTGTTGCATGTGACTCGAGAGCCTGGTCCTTTTGTTTTCTTCCTTGTTTGCTTTTGTATTGTACATAACTTTATGTATGTTACTGTTCTTACAAATACCAATAAAATATTTAAAAACAGTAGTCATTTATTTTTAGTCCTTCTAAACAATGGAAACGTTGCTTTTGAACTTCCCTATGCCTACATTAACATGACAAAAACATTGTGTGCTATGAGGTACCAGTAATACAACCTTCCAAAGTGTAAATATAATAGTTATCAATCCGTTTTGATTAAATCCTATTTCATTTACTTTCAAAATAATCTTAACATATTGTGCTCTGCCAAATCCCTTTGTAAATATTTTTTATGTAGTATCCATACGGTCACATCTAAAAAAAGAAATCCGGTATTTTTGCAAGACCTAGGTTTAAAACTGTAAAAATGGTTGAACAAATGTTGGTGATGCTAGTATTTTTGTTTTAATGGGGTTTGCAGGTATTCTTGAGCCTATAGTATACTGAATAATGGTTGCATCTATTTATGAGTGCACTGCTCTTTTGCATTGTTTGTGTTTACCTTATTTTGAATGTTCTATGTATTTTGATCGTGAATTTTCTGTATCCCTTCTCCTTTTATATTTGTGAATTGTTTCGTTGGTATTTATTTTTCAGTGGGTGAATTTGTATTTGTTGTGCGATTTGATTTTTAGGTGTGCATTAGAAAGTGTTTTGCAAAGCTGGTGCTACGTTATAGCTTTTTTTTTGTGCTTGATTTCAGTCTTTGTGTACTTGGTGGGCATTGACTGACAAATACGTTTATCTTTTGTTGTACTTTTAGCCTTGTGTTTGTCTTGACAAAGGCTGTATAATCTGCAGCATTTGCCGAGTTTGATTTTTATGATGTTATCTTTCTGTGCAGCGGATTTCCGAAATATGTCTGGCCGGGCAGTTCGGTCACTGCCGTTTTTAGTAGTTAAAAATGTGGTCCACTGTGCCCCACCACCAACATCCTTTGGCAGAACTCGCTTCTGCCCAGTGCTTGCAGGTAGATTTCTTTCAGATGAAATCTATTTCTTACGCATTTCCTCCGAAACTCATCAATTGGTCATTCTTGGCTGCGATATAGCTGAGAGGTGTACTGAATATCGCTAAGCAGGTATTCGTTTAATTTACAGTTCTCTTAATCTATTCCGGTTGTATGATGTTGAATATCAATAATTTTATGTGTAAACTGTAAGATAATGCTTATGATGTGTTATCTAAATTAAAACATTTGCATTAAATGCTCAACACAGGCCAGATGTCTGCATGGAGAGACCCATCAGGAAAAAGTGGCGAAAGAAGGCACAGAAGAGAAAGGAGTGTTTCTGGATTCTACCAAATAGTGTTCAGAAAATTCAGGTAGAATATCACTAGTGCTTTTTCTAGATTTTTTTTGCTGTTTTAGTTAGAACTGCTCATGTGTTCTGCAATGTGATATGGTGAACAGTAAATGATAGTAGGATCATATGAACACTTTGCAGTGAGTGCTCGCAGTGACCGCAGCCAGAATCTATGAGTTGTACCAGTGTTTTTAATTGAGGGACATGTAAGTGTGAGAGAAGTGAGGGTAATGACACACCAGTAGGATGAGCCAGAGCAGAATGTACATGTTGATTAATGCAGCTCTCCAGAATAGATGCAGGTTTTCAAGTTGGTGCGCCTGCTTTGTGCAATTTGAACTGAAATTCCTACTCTGAACCATCATAAACTCCCTTTTCAAAGGTCTCTAGGTTGTACACTTTGAAACGAATCTAACATTTTCACGAGAAACACTTTTACTAAAGGAAGCCAGAGTGGTATCGAATACCTCTTGATCTTTCCAGTTGCATTGCACCTAGTGAAATTACGTGACCAATATCCCTAAATAAAACCCATTGTTTTGTGTTTTTAGGTCGAGCGTTAGCGTTAGGCCTGCTGTATACTTTTAAGTATACTATACAGTGAGTTCCAGCGTTTTTGTTAGTTGCAGTGTCCTTCAAAAATCCTTGCTTGCTACTTGGTCAGTTCTGCCTCTTTGTCCTCCCTTTTTTCACTTTGGGAGCAGTACAAAGTACTGTGTAATTACGTTATGTTCTGCTTATCTCTTCTGTAAGGGACTTTTTTTTTAAACATTTGCCTGTTTGACTTCAACACTGTGGGTGCTTGTTCAGTCCCTCCTCCCCACCAGCTCCCTTTGCAAACATAATAAAACAGAGGGTGGCTTTTCCAGGGCCAGCTTGCTCTCCCCTCACTGTTTTTTTATGTTGTGTAAACATGATTCCGTTTCTCGTGCATATTTTTAAAAGGTCACAGTAAAACACGACCCATGTGTTTTTGCAAGTTGAGCTATACAGCTTATTGTTTTCATCCCCGTGTGCGCTGATCGGTGCAACGGGTCTCGCATTTGCTTGAGTTAGAGCTATTAGCGTTGTAAACTCCTAACTGGACTTTTCTTGCCACACAAAGGAAAAGAAAAAAAAACGCAGCGCAATCGCGCTGGGGTTTACATAGCGCGATCGCGCTGCGTTTTTTTTATCATTTGTGTGGCAAGAAAAGCCCGGTTAGGAGTTTACAAAGCTAATAGCTCTAACTCGAGCAAATGCAAGACCAGTTGCATTGAAAATGCTTGTTAAACATTGTTTCACGTTGCATTTTACTAAATGGCCATCGATAATGCTCACATGCACCATCCATTATGAACATCAAATACTAAAGACACTTCCTCTTAGCATCTTCGTATTGAGATCAGTTAAACAAGAATGTTTTTCAAGTGTTCCCTAATGGTCCATTAGCAGAGTTACTTTGTCTTTAGCAGTTATTGTAGACAGGCACCAAAGGTGTAGCAAAATTAAGAATTGTTATTTGTAGCAAACAAACCAGAGTCTGCACGTCTGGCTGTTAAAATAGCGCACTGGCCTGAGTGCCTCCTGCTGAATACCACCCCTGGTCAGAAATACTCTTCTTTATGCACCCATTTTTCTTCTTCAGTAAGTCTCTGTGGAAAGCATTGTTGATTATCATATGCAGGCATGATTCAAAGCAAATGAGTCTGTTTTAGCAGATTGGGGGGACAAAGGGGCTCCTGGAACCCTTTTTCCTCATTCTTACCGTACGCTATTGAAACCAGAGGGCTTGCAATGAATAAAATAGCTGTGCTAGTCCAACTGGTTCTTTCTATAGTAAAATTCGAGCATGGTACACAGACTCCGAAGAGGATTTTTTTTCTCTCACATTCACTGTGCATAATGCCTGCTGTGATATTTAAATTTGTTAAAGCCATTGGAACGGTCTCTGGTTTAAAATTCAGCTAGCAGTTGTAATTCATCTACACCTTTCTAGGGATGCACATCTATTCCTGTTCATGCCGGTGACTGATCCTAATGCAAATGTAATGTAAGGTGGATTTGAAGAGCGCTGCTTGTCACCCATGATGGTATCCAGCCGCTGCATAAGTGATTGTAGGCATGTGGTGGTGATAAGCCTGAATACAGGCAGTCCCAATGGTCTCCAAAGAAGACTAATTGATTTAGCCAGGTTTTTAACTTCTTGCAGAATTCAAGAAGTGAGGAGGAGGCCCTGATGTATTGGGGGAGTCCGTTACAGGATTTGGCGGCTTGGTAGGAGAATGATGGACCTCCTGTTCTGCTTTCATGGATGCTGTGTGTGTGCAAGTGAGAGTGATGCTGAGTGACTTTGTTGGGCTGGAGGATGTGAAGCCCGTGATGGCGGTACACAGCTTTCATGTTGTGTAGTGATTTGAATGCGTGTATGAGAAGTTTGAACTTGCAGTGCTCCTGGATGAGGGGTCAGCAGAGCTTTGTGAGGAGTGGAGTGGAGTGGAGTGGAGTGGAGTGGAGTGGAGTGGAGTGGAGTGGAGTGGGTTTGCAATGAGAGGTTGAGGTGGAATCTGGCAGCAGCATTTTTGGTGGCTTGGAGTCTGTGAAAAAGATAGGTCTGGATGCCGGCGTAGAATACATTGCCGCAGTCCAGTCTGCTTGTGATTGATTAGGGCCTGCATGATGGTGCATCTGGTGACCACTCAGAGCCACTTGAACATTTTGTGTAACATACAGAGGATGTGGAAGCATGAGGAGGTGACAGCTTTGACCTGGGACTTCATGGTGAGGTTGGTGTCCAGAATAAGGCCTAGGTTTCTATTGAGGTCAGTTGGGGTGCACGTAGGTCCAAGATCGGCAGCCACCAGGTGGAGGCATAAGGTGAGCTATTGTTCCCAAAGATCAGCATTTCATTTTTGTCGGTATTGCGCTTGAGGCAGTTTTCTTTCATCCAGTTGGCCACACTAGTCATTCAATATTTGAAGTTTGTCTTGGCGGTTACAGTGTTGCATGAGAGGGAAAAAATGATCTGGGGTCGTCAGTTTAGGAGATGATGTTGATTCTGTGGGATCTAATGATGTTTGCCTGAGGAATCATGTACATGTTGAAAAGTGTGGGGCTGAGTGATGATCCCTGTGGGACTCTGCAGATTAGGTCCTTGGGTTCTGATGTGAACTGCAAGAGTTTGACCCGTTGTGTTCTTCCAGAGAGGAAGGAAGCTATGCATTTGAGTGCTGGTCCTTGCATGCCCGCTGTGTGTAGTCTGATGAGTGAGTGGTGGGAAACAATGCTGAAAACGGCAGAGAGGTTGGGGAAGATGAGGGCTGTGGTCTGTTCACAGTCAAGGAGGGTGTGTATGTTGCCTGTGGCAGCAATGAGGGCTTTTTAGGTGCTGTAACTGTTTTGGAATCCTGATTGCGAGTTGTGCAGGAGTTTGTGGCATTCTAGGTGGTCAGACAGTCTTGTTTTGATAAACTTCTCAATGACTTTGGATGGGAAGGGGTGCAGCCAGATAGGTCGGTAGTCGCTGAGTACTTCAGGGTCAGCTGAGGGCTTTTTAAGGACGGCGGTGAATTTGATGTGTTTCCAGCTATCTGGGGAAAGGTGGTTGTTTTAAGGGAGATGTTGATAATGGAAGTGATTGCAGCCCTTATCATGGCTCTTCCCAGGTTGTAGATATGGTGGGGTCTATGGTCTGTGGGAGCCCCTGAGTGGACTGTCTTCATTATTGCTGCAGTTTCTTCGATGGATAGGTGGTTCATGCTGTCAGTAGATAGTCTTCAGTTGGTAAGGTTAGCAGGCTGGGAAGGTCGATAGGGGTTGAGCAGGATTGGGTTAGAAGTTGCTGTAGATCGTGGTGTTTTTTTGTGGAAGAAGTTGGAGAAGTTGTCACAGAGCTCTTGTGTAGGATTGATGGTTTGGTTTGCGGCTGTTGAATTTGTGAATTCCTTGACGATGGAGAAAAGTTCCTTGCTGTTGTTGGAGCTAGATTTAATTTTCAGGATCAGTTCCTTTTTCTTTGGCTATTTTACTTTTTTATCAAAACTTTATTTATAATTTTCACGTAATATACAGCAATGGAAGCAAATTAAGATGATCCATGAGTGGAGGAATGTGCAATGCAATTGAGCACGAGACACAACATTTGGAAGTTAAGTCATGACAAGCACATTGATCATACAGGCATGCTAATAGGTAACAGGAGTTCAAACACTAACATAGTGGTACTGTCAGATGCTTCTAGGCCCAGTTTAAAAGGGGAATGTAAGTACATATGTTAACACGCGTCTGTATAGTGTTAGGAGTTTGAAGGAGTAGTATCTAGGGTGAGCTTCAGCGGCTGCCAGATATCCTTTGGTCTAGACGCAGTCAAGACGCGAGGTCTCCTGTATACAGTGTAATTGAGCGGGCCTTGTTGGGCCATGTCACGGCAGTGTTCTTTCCCCCACTGCAGTAGGCTCGGGGAGGGGGGCAACATTCATCTGATAGTGGGTGGAGGGAGAGAATCGGAGTGAGCAACCAGTGTTCACGGGCATCACCATGCTGCCCGGTCGTCTGCATGCTTCAGGCTTACCCGAGGCCCCTGTTGCCTTGGGGCCTTTGTAGCGCCCAGGCCGAGTGCGAGCGGGCCATCAACCAGCACGGCACCCGCTCTCCCATGTCGTAGATTGTTGCAGCTCGCCCCGACTGCCTCACCCTCAGGCAGTACGGAGCAGCATTCCCCACTGCTCATGTGTGAATGCCGCCCATTTGGTCAGGGAAATCCGGGAGTTACCAGCGGAGCTTCACTGTTGAGCGGCCATCACAGTCGTCGGCGTGGCCACGCCTTTGACTATTTTCCTTGACGGTGATAGTGTCTGATTGTGGCCTTAAAGGTATTTCTTGCAGTGGTCCCTCGGTGGTTCTCCATTTCTTTCAAGTTGTTTGCAAACTCTCATCAATTCTTTTAGGTCAGTGTTGTACCGGCCAGCTTTTTTGTTGGATCTTTTGGGTTTATTGTTTTTCAGGGGTGCCAGAGTATTGGCGCTGGTGGGGATCCAGTTGTTGAAGTTGTTTGTGTCGTAGATGAAGTCATTGGTCCGGGTCTAGGTAGTTTAGTTGGAGGGCTTTGAGCCTATCCATTTCTGTAACTTTCTTCCAGCAGCTGCTTGGGGTGCTAGACTCCATAGGGGTGGTATATGGCCCTATTATTTGCATGTGAACTATAGAGTGGTCCGTCCTTGTCCGTGGAGTGATGTGGATGACTTTAACCTTGTCACTTGAGGTGAAGATGGGTTCCAGGATGTGATGGAGATAGGGCTTCATACTAGCTGGGTGAGGCTGATCTTCTGTAGATCTTCAAGCAAGTCTGTGAAGATGGAGTCCGTGGGGTAGTTGAGATGAAAGTTGAGATCGCCTAGGAATATGAAGTTTTTGGTGCCAGTGGCAAGGGGTGTGGTGAGGTCCATGAGGAGGTTGCAGAAGAGGGTGTGAGGTCCTAGGGTCCAGTAGGCGAGGCTGCCTTTGATAATGGTTTTACTGTTCATCTGAAACATGAAGGGAATGTGTTACATAAAAGTGGCTTCTGGGTCAGTGTAAGAGGTACACTTGAGGGTGTCTCTGGGTGATGGCGAGTTTTCTTCCTGGTTTATAAGGTTGGTCCTGGTGCAGGATTTTGCTCCCAGTAGGGCTGGATGTGGAGATATCCGGCGCAGATGTGTGGTTGAGACAGTTTTTTGAGAGGAAGAGGCGGTCCAGTGCTTTGAAATTGAGGAGGTCCCAAATCTCCGTGGAGTGCTTGCCAAATGAGTGTGTAGAGGAGCATGCATGCGACTGAGTGTTGTTGTGCAGGATGGGTATGTGATGCTGGATGAGTTTGGGTGTTGTGTTCTGACTTGGTGTAGGGTGCGGTGTGTGTGGGCGATGGAAGCGAGTGTGTGGAGGCAAGTGAAGCAGCAATGCTAACAGGCAAATTTGTGAGGCATGGCAGCAGCTTACGTGGTGGTGTCCAGGTTTGAGCAGGTGGAATTTTATGGCGGTGTAGCTGTGGGAGGTGTTTGTACCAGGATTCCTGGCACTGGATAAGGTCCAGGCGTGGATGGGTGCAGACAGGCTTGCATTTGGACCACTTTCGATGCGGCAGTGCTGTGGCCTCCATTAAGTAGGGCCTTGGAGAGTGGGATGTGCGTAGCTGGCTGTAGACGGGCTCAACAAGAGTAGGAAAGTCTGGCAGGGAGAGCAGGAAAGTCGGCAAGAGTGACAAGGTGGGAAAACTCAAATTGGCGGAGCAAGTTGGGGGGGAAGGACAGAAACTGTCAAAAGAGACCAAGATGCAATACAGAGCAGTCAGAGAAGCTAAAGATGCAAAAAAAGGCAGTTAAAGGAACAACTGATGCAAAAAAAAGCAGTTGAAGAAAGACAGGGCAGATTGAATATACAGTACAAACAAGAAAGAGCAGTCACTGAGTCGGGGGCAGAACTAGCAGCTAAAAAGAAAGACAGCAGGAGACTGACACCAGCACAAGGTCACAGTGAGGTAGGTCAAGGTTGCACTGAAGCAGAAGAGAGACGCCTGGGCATCTCTCTGCATTTTTTTCATTCAGTCACAGCAATTTTCAAACAGAAATTGAGTCGCTGTACACTCCAAAATATCTGCCTAGATTTTAACCAGGCAGACCGCTGTCTTCTGCCTCCTCAGTTACTCTTGTTTAGAAATTACATTATTTGTAATTGAGGTGAGGTTTTTTCTGTGCTAATGGGCCATTCACAACTTGCTGGGTTCATGGATGTCTTGGGGTTTGTTATGTGTACTCAAAGTCAACTTAAGCCTCTATACCCTTCAAAACCTCTGATCTTATTTAACAAGCTAGACAGAAAGGAGCTCTGATTTCGAAAGTAGCTCTGGTTTAGAGATTAATCATGCAGTTATGGAGACTAGATCTAATTTTCATGCTCCCAGAGCTTGGCAGCTTTGTGGTGTAATAAGGTTTAGTGGCTCATGTATTCTTTTAGTCCTCCAGTCAGACGTAACACGAGAGGAATGAAGATTCAATTTTTAATTGTGTGGATTTAGAAAAGGAGTCTTGATTAAGTGGCAGCATTCTCTGTGATATTCTCTTTTGGACCCCTGACCATCAATTTTCGATCAGATAGACTCATCACAGTTTGATTGTGTGGTATAGGTATTGGATGAGATCAGCCTGATTGGAATGCTCACTAGCCTTGCCTTGGGCTGAGGTCATCCATGACATAAGAGTAGAATGTGGAATGTTGTGAGGAGAGGTGAAGATCAGAGTGAAGGGAGCTGTTGGACTTGCTTGATGGTGGATGGGATGTTCTAATAAACAGGCCTACATCATACCTCTGGAGATTAATGGACTTATTTCTCACACTGGCGACGAGGGTCTGTAGAACATCTCAACACAGAAGGCTATCTCAAGAAAATTCCCTGCGATTACTATGAACTTTTGCTGAAGATATCATTGAGCCGGTCGAGTCAGCTGAGTGTATTTCTCTGATTGTAGTAGCAAGGAAGCTGTCAGGAGAATTAAGGCTATGCATAGATTTGAGGAACCTCAATAAATGTGTAGTCCGCGATCAATTTCCCTTACATCACAGAGATGGTCACGATGCTTTCAGGTTCAAAATATTTTAGTAAAATTGATTTAACTTCTGCGTACCATCAAATCAAATTGCATCCAGATTAACGCAATTATACCACCTTCATCACTCCGTTTGGAACGTTCAGGTTCATAAGAATGCCATTTGGTCTAGTCTCAGCGGCTGCTGTGTTCCAATGTCTCATGTATAATCTATTTGGTTCGGAACCTGGTGTGAAGTGTTATCAGGACGACATCTTGATACATGGGAGGAATGAAGATGAACATAATTCGAGAGTTAAAAGAGTTCTAAGTATACTCCGAGAGCATGGTCTGACCCTCAAGCCAAAGAAGTGTTCCTTTGGGAAAACAGAAATTGAATATCTTGGACATAAGATCACTGCAGAAGGATTATGTCCCAAGGCAGAATTAGTAAAGAACATTTTGAACTTTCGTGCTCCGGGGAAAAAGGAAGAATTGTTATCGTTTTTTGGAATGTTAGAGTTTCATGCTAAATTTCTTCCTAACTTAGCATCTAAGACACTCTGCATGCGGAAACTTGTTAAGAAAAATGCTGAGTTTGTGTGGGACGAAGAATGTCAGAGAGAGTTTGATAGGATCAAAGCAGAGTTATCTTCAATTGGGTCATTGAAATCGTTTAATCCTAACAGAAAATGTGTGATCATGACTGATGCTTGTGAGGCTGGACTGGGGGCAGTGTTGTTACAGGATATGGATGATGGAATTTCTAAGCCCATAGTATTTTGCTCCCGGACATTAAGGGGAGCTGAAATCAACTACTCCACTATAGAAAAAGAGGCATTATGTGTGTTTTGGGCGATTAATAAGTTGAGAAATTTTCTCTGGGGTAAAGAGTTTGAAATACTTACTGATCACAAACCTCTGGTAGAGGTGTTTATGAAAAAAGGTCTAGATTTGATCTCCGGTAGAATTAGTAGATGGGTGGTCAGTCTTCAGGATTATGATTATACAGTGCACTATGTTCCTGGGTCATATAATAAAGTTGCAGATTGCCTTTCCAGACTGAGTTCGGAGGTAGAAGAGTTACCTGAGAAGGAGATAAAGCGTAATATTTCTGTGTGCATGGTTACTGGGAGTGTGATAAAACAAGATGAGTGGGTAAGAGTTGTGGCTGAGGATAAGATCTTGCAACGAGTGTGTGATCAGATCAGGTGTGGCTGGAGGAATGAGGTTAAACAGGACAAGGATCTTGTGAGTTTCTGGAGAGTGAAAGATGAATTGTCAGTGGAGGATGGTATCCTTTTACGTGGACTAAGGTTAGTTGTTCCTACAGAATTGAGGAACAAAATTATTGAGCTAGGACATGAGGGACACCAAGGTATGAGCAGGACAAAGGCAAGGATTTGCTTGGATTATTGGTGGCCGGGAATGGATTTGATGGTTGAAAGATTTGTAAGGGAGTGCACAGACTGTTGTTGCAGTGACAAGATTTACAAGACTAGGGTTCCTCCTATGTGTGTGAGGGATATGCCACGAAAACCTTGGGAAGTAGTGGCGGTAGACGTTGTTGGACCTATAGGTGGAAGAAGTGGTTCTAATTATTTGATAATTTTAATTGATCAATTCTCGAGGTGGGCTGATATTGGTATATATGGTTCCACTGAGTCCAGAAGAATTATTGACTTCCTTAAAGATGTTTTTGGTCGTGAAGGTATTCCTGAAGCTATAGTGACGGACAATGGACAGCAGTTTGTATCAAAAGAAATGGAAGAATTTCTCCAAAAAAATGGGATCAAGCATAGAAAGTGTTCTCCGTATCATCCAGAAGGGAATGGTACAGTAGAGAGGTTCAATAGGTGTGTGAAGAAGTGTATTCAGTTGGAGGTTGCGTCTAATAGAGACTGGAAAGAGGGTTTGAAAAGGTTTCGTCATGCGTACAGAGTCACACCTCATTCCACAACAGGGAAGGTCCCATTTGATCTTTTCAGAGGTCGGAAAGCTAATGCCTCTCTCTCGCCTGCGTGGGTGTACTGGAGTAAAGATGTTGCAGAGTGTAAGAGTCTTGTGTGTGAAGAGAATGATTTTGAGAAAGTCTGTGTGCTTAATGGATTTATTTCCCACAGATTAGTACAAGCTGGTGTCACATTAGTAATAGGAAGTTACTTTAGTTAAATCCTTAGGACCTCAGTATATGTTTCACCTGTTTTCTGTGAGGTAATATTGCACCTATAAATATCAATGCTGCCTAGTGCTAAGGTGCAAAGTGAGAATATGTGGTATTTTCCCTGGCAAGCGTTGCATGGCAAGAATTATACCAATTGAGTGCTAACTTACCACGTTACTTGAAATCCCAGTACAGGTTGAAAAATCATGATTTCTTCATTACTCAAAGCAGAATTGCAAACTGATCGGTGACACAAACAGGAATTGCAAACTGGTCTATAGGCACTTTAATACTTCTCAGAATGTCTTTAAGAATGGCTCAATGTCAACAATTCAGATGTCTGTCAGTGATACATTATTTGTGTTTCCAGTTATGCTTCTTTGAATGCACAGAGGACATGCATTATTTACGACACCTTGACCAATGCTTTACTGATGTACATCAGCCAACCCCCAATGCACTTTAAAGAATATATGTGGCAAATTGATTTCAGCTTTCTTATAATTGCTGAAATTCGCTGTAGGGCATTTCACTGTATTACCATAATTGCCAGCGGCCTCGCCGCTCATAGTTCCCATTGTGTCATCATTATGTTTCTATGTGCATGCGGAGTAACATTAATTATACTTACACCTCCCCATTACGTCAGCCACCACACTGTGGTTTATTCGCATCTCTTTCCCCTTTTAACCATATTCTGCCTTCCTCTTTTTTCTCCTGTACGTTTTTGCCTTATGCACACCCCAGAAGCACATTCAGATTCTGTTTCTGGGTCACATTCAATCTTGCATATATGGCTGTTCTGAAGTGAAACTGTGTACATCTGCATGTGCTCTTATGCCCCACTCCACATTACATGGAAAGTACCATAAGGTAAACAGTGAATGTTTTGCTGTTTAGTTGTAGTGAATTGACCAGAATCTAGTCAGATAACAAGGGGTGATACAGAGAAAGTTGAAACGAAAACACTCATGTACATTTTTGTGCTTATTCATAGATTCCCACAAAACGTCCAACCCATTATAACTTTTTCTCTGGCTTCAGTGGTCTGTCTATTCATCCTCACTATCACACTTCTATCATTCAAGTTCATTTTATATTTTACATCAACACCTAGTCCAATCTAAGCGTTGTATTATTGTTGCACTCTCAAATGCATTAGTTGAGGCTGATTAAAAGATAAACCATTTTATTTTCCTCAGTGTCAGTAGAGTGCCATACCACCTGTCAGGTGTCTTTGACACTTTGCAGCTTCTTTTGCCTAAAATATCTCTGTAACTACACTTTGATAAGTCTATTCCAGTGTTTTGCTTATTAATTTATTAATTTTTATTGTGGTGCGGACCTGGCACCAAGGAGCAGAGCATTGCACATAGCAACGGTATACATATTCAACACGTGGCAGAAGATGTAGGTAGGTTTATAATGATAGGTCTGGCTGTTACAAGTGAAAAATTGAAAAGAAAACCTAAAATCTTAGAAGGAGACTAGTAAGGCAGTAAATATATGGATTATGAGATAGTTTGTGGACTGCATCACTAAGTAGGAAAGTGAGTAAAAGGATGATTGCTCCACAGTCTAAATCCTACTGAAAAAGACTTTTGGCTTGTGCCTTCTGTTAAGTCTAGGTCAGCTGCTTTTCTCTTCCATATTACTCAGTTTATCAAACTAGGTGAACCCAGTCTCCTCTCATCCTGAGAACCTATGGTTGAGGCACCAGTCTAACTAGCATCTAATGTGGAAAGTGTAGTGGATTTTCAATATGTACTCATAGATTATGTATTGAGGATTAATAGTCCTTCCCTTTAAATACCTAGCTTGATCTGGAGTTCCTTTACCAATAACAAATTTGTGTCCAGTTTATGTTCACATCTGCTTGTGCGCATTTTGATTTGGTAAAGTTTTTATAGACAAGCTTCTTTGCTGTTTTATCATCTGGATGTGGTAAAATACTGAAGAAGCAGGGACTCATGAGCTAAGGTAAATTATGTGTTATTTATTACGAAGACCTAGCGAGTCCAAGTTACAACAGCTGGACCCCACAGAGCGATCCTCCAGCTGACTCTTTCACATGATTCCACCAACAGACTGAATCTTGTGATACATTCCATTAAGTACATAGATGCCACTCAAAAGAAAGCATATATACAACACATCTCCCTATTTATAAGTGTTCAAAACATAATACAACTTTCCTCTCATTGGTAAAATAATTACATTGTATAGGCCCTCATTTTGACCCAGGGTTAATGTGGCAGTATCACTGCCAACAGGCTGGCGGTGTATACTGCCACATCTCACTCATACCGCCACGGTGGTATGAACCGCCGGGCTGGAGATGTGCATCTCCGACCCAGCGGTCCACACAAGACCACTGGCAGTATAATGAGCCTGCCTACCGCCATGGTTTCCGCTGTGGTAGCACCGCCACGAAAACCATGGTGGTAGGGCTACCGGTGACGGGGAATTCCTTCCCTGTCACTGGTAGACTGCTCCTTCACCCCTGCTGCAATCACCTGACCCCCCCCCCCCCCCCCACCCTGCCCTAGAGTCACACCGCCCCCTCTTCCCCCTAGAATAACAGTACCCCCGATCCCCCGCCCCCCAGGTCGCACCACCCCCGCCCCTCTCCCCGCAATCATGCGCACACACACCATGCATATACCCATTCACCACCACTTCCATACACACATTCACTCCCACTCATCCATACATGCATTCACTCACACATACTCACACGCATTCACTCACACATACGCATCCGCACTAACGTGCTCGCACGCATCCGCACTGACGAGCTCACACGCATACACACTGACATGCAGACACGCACTCACTGTAACATTCATACACTCATTCACTCACATGCATACAACCATACATACACCACAAACACATACACACATGCACACACACATGCATACATACACGCATACACACACGAAGACACCACACTCTTAGACACGCACATACAACACCCCCTACCCTCCCACCCCCCCCAACCCTGTCGGACTCCCGACTTGCCTTGTCTGGCGAGGAGGTCGTCCGGCAGGGAATGGGAAGGGGCGCTGCTACCGCCAGCAGCGCCCCGCCAGCAGGACACTGCCAAGTCATCTGTATGGTCAAAATATGGCTGGCGGCGTCTTGCTGATGGGGCGGTGCAGGTGGTTGCACCGCCCAGGCTCCTCGACCGCCAACATAGCTACTGCCGGATTTCCGCACTAAATGTGGCAGAAATCCGGTAGTAACCATATTATGGTGGGCGGTCTTCTGGCGCTGTGGCTTTTGCAGTCTTACTTTGAGACCGCCAAAGTCATAATGAGGGCCATAATCTTTTGACCATATTGGTGGATTCCGCTGCCTCGCATATAACTTTGTTCTTTCCTTGTGCTCTGAACAGTACTCAATAGTTTTCTCATTTTCCTGTTGAAGTCTTCCTGTACATGAAACCAGTCTCCTTACATTCCATTTCTCGTTCCCTTCCAGAACCACAGTAATACCAAAAATCGTCACAATTTTCTTTACCATAGAAAAGTTAGATTCTCCTTTTTTAACTGTAGTACCCATTTTTACTTGTACATTTTCTCCCACTCTCAAACGATAAGTAGATTTGTTAATATTCCTATCACAATATTTCTGTTGCTTCTCTTTAATCTTCCTTGAGACTTCTCTCAAATCACAACTTACATTTCTCTCTCCTTTCATCCATACCAGAAAAACAAATGTTGTTGGTCTCCTCCCTCATAATAATATGACAGGAGATTTCTCTGTCACAGAATGTGGAGTAAATCTGTAATTCCACAACATGTTCCTAAGCTAATTTTTCCAATCCAATCCACTCTTATTATCCAACTGCAAACACTCACCTAACACTCTGTTAAATCTTTCAACCAGTCCATTCTCACTGGGATGATAGAGAACGCCGTCCTATGATGCCATAGGTCAAGTCATTTAAAAAACTCTTCAATTTTTAACGAAGTAAACTGAGGACCATTATCCATAACAACCTCTTCAGGAATGCCCTCTCTCGCAAAAATGTCTCTACAAAAATTAATTTCATCTTCTGACTTGATATCATCAACGGTCCGAACCTCTGGTCATTTGGAGAAATAATTAATCATCACTATGGCAAACTTGCTTCTCAAACCAGAAAAGTTAAATGGGCCACAAATGCCCATACCGATCTTTCTCCAATCACCCTCCGGACACTTAATCAGCAGTATGGGTGACTCTCTAACCACCCAAGACTTGTCACTATTCCAACAACTTCTGCAATTTCTCACAAACCTGTCTATGTCCTTGTCCATTCCTGGCCACCAAAAATCCATTTGTGATTTATGCTTTGTTGCTGACATCCCTCCATGTCCCTCATGTAGTAACTTAATTAGTCTTTCTCAAACTGGAACTGGCACAATTAAACGTTCCCCTCTATACACTATATCTTCGACTACGGACAACTCTGACCACACCAGTTTGTATTTTCCCAGTAAATCATCATTCACCAATCGCTTCATCCTCATACTTGTCACATTTTCTTTAATCTTGCTCAATTCCTCATCTTGATATACAGCTTTCTTCCATTCCTTTTTGGTAATTGCCCCATCAAATAATGAGTCCACTGCAGTTAATATCCACTCCTGAGATTCCTGATCTTCTAGAACCTTTTCCTTTGCAGATGTAACTGGCATGCTTGAGACAGTTCAGCCTTGATATTCTTTTCACCCCATATATGTTTCATGGTAAATGTAAATTCCTGTAATCTATACAACCATTTAGCTATCAGTGGTGTTGACTTCGCTCCCCCTTTTATTGAAAACACATCCACTAAAGGCTTATGATCACTTCTTAGTTCAAATTGCACACCCCATGAAAATGTTCAGAAACGCTGCACTCCCCAGCAACAAGCCAAAGCCTCCTTCTTGATGACTGAGTAACTTTCTTCAGCTCCTCTCAAAGTTCTGGAAGAAAACGCAATTAGTCTCTCCCTCCCTTGATGCAACTGTATAAGTACATCACCCAAACCATAGGCACTAGCATCAGTATTAAGTAGTTTTATGTTCTAAATTAAATGGTTTCAAAATGGGAGCTATAGTAATCTCTTCTTTAACAGCCAAAAATGATTCTTCACATTCCTTAGACCAAATAGATCTTTTACCCTTCCTGAGTAATAATCTCATGGGCCTAGTTAAAGTTGCAAAATGATTCACAAACTTGCCATAATATTCCGCCAGCCCCAAAAATGACTTCAATTGGTCTTTGCCTGTTGGTCTAGGGGCACATTCGATGGCTTGAAGTAATTTCAGTTTAGGCTTAATCCCGTCAGGTCCAATGATGTGGCCAAAATATTCTACTTCTGACACAGCAAATCTACATTTCTGTATGCCAATTGTGAGCCCTGAGTCTTGCAATCTGTTTAGTACCTGCAACAATATGTCATCATGCTCTTGCTGGTCTCTTCCATACACTAGAATATCATCTTGAAACACAGTCACACATTCTATGCCCATCAAAATGTTTTGCATGACACGTTGAAGCACTGCACTAGCAGATGCCAGACCAAATGGCATTCTAAGATACCTAAATGCCCCTTGTGGTGTTACAAACGACGTTAAATGACTACTGTCAGGGTGCAACATAATCTGATGGTATGCTTCGGACAGGTCTGATGTGGTAAAATATTTGCCCTCTTCCAGTGTGCTTAACATAATGTTTGTAAAGGATGACGCTAGTGAAAATGCAAGGACTCATGAGATAAGATAAATTATGTGTTATTTATAATGAAGACCTAGCGAGTCCAAGTTACAACAGCCAGACCTCTCAGAGCAATCATCCAACTGACTTTCACAAGATTCCACCAAAAGACAGAATCTTGTGATACACTCCATTTAGTACATTTAAGATACTGAAAAGAAAACATATATACAACACATATAACATACTTGGGCATGCATTTAACAATATAAATACACAGAACTAGTCAACATCCTTCCCCATATTGCAAGTTAGATATTAAAAGGTTTTTTAAGTATGCAAATTTGCCTATCCTCTCTAATAGTGTAATCTATTCTAGTAATTTATATCTTATTTATGTTTTATATACATGACAGTGTCTTCAAGAAAATCAGCTTATCTACCAACATGAAACTTGATAAAATGTTCTTCATGCCAAAACTTAGGAAAACCTTTATGCAAGTATGTGTGTAGTTTTGAAAGGCTTTGAGCTGCAAAGGGACAGTGTAGTTTGTGGTTTTTCAAATATAAGAAAATTAGGTATAAAGAGAAGTACTAGTACAATTCACTATGTCTTGCTCAACATGTTATGACTGATTTTGTGTTGATAACTTAGTGTGGAAGTCCTGTCCTCCTTGATGTATGAGGTGCATTGTATCAGTTTTGGACATTAAAAGTTAAACAGAAACAGTTAACGGTTGCCTGCCTAATTAGTACTAAGATATTTTTGTGTTTTTCAGAACCATTCGATGAAAATGGCAAATACCTTTATGATGGGACGTTGGGTCAGCTGAAACGAGTTGGTGCTGGAGCCTTGCTCTGCCTGCCTTTCTGTGCATCATGACCAATCCCTTGTAAGTTGATCAGAGTCTTTCTACTTTTAAATTTTCTTCATTTTCCTGATGTCAATTGCTTGGTCAACAATCCTGTAGTCCTCTTTAGTGTCCGATTCTGGTAAGTTAGTTTTTGATTGAACATTTTTTACACTTCCACGTTTGATCTGTCCGAATTTTTAATTAAAACACAGATTTTCCACCAAAACTAGATTAACAACCTGTCCCAAGTCAAACCTGTGTAGGTGATGTAGTCCTCTAATCAGCTAAGCCTGTCGGCCTCCAGAAACTATTGACCAACATAGGTGACTATAACAACAAGAATCTCCTCCAGATAAATCTTTGCAAAACAAAAATGATGGTATTTTTTAACACAGTTGATCAATTGCACATGAGAAATTAACTGCACGTTCGACCAGGTAAAGTAGTGTAACTGCCTAAGTTTGGTTAACAACCACAGATTTAATGGACTTGCTCCTCCTAAAACACTGTCAGCGTGATGCCATAGTGCCACTGCAGGATTGTTACAATTCCTGTTAATACTCTGTGTTTGTGCTATCTCTGAAGCACAGACCTAGACAACAAATCATAGACTCAATATTGACAGACACAATGGCACTATTCACTTAATGTCTGAGCTGCAGTTTAACTGTACTTCACATTAATTGCATACGGCAGATGCTGAGACTTTGGCATTCGATTCAACTTCATAGACTACAGCAGGAATTAAATCAGTAATTAGTGAGAAAAGTCACCTGAGCTATTTTAGATCATGCACTAGATCTGCACCAGACACTCTCAAGACAGCTATTCAGATGCTGGAATTATCCTGGGTACAACCCTAGTTTTCACCTTCACAAAAACCAGATCACAATAATGCTGCAGAAATACAACTAGGGTACATAGGAATTACTGCCATTGACTGGACTCAACAACTAAAGGTTATTTGGCAGTGCTCTTTTGACTCTGATATTCTGAAAACAATGCAGAACAAGGGATCAAAAGCTTAATTTCGACTTTTCGAACGGACTTCCGTGTTTACATCTTCTCTGAAAGCAAAACAACATATATTGTCTTTGTACTTTAAGCTTAGAATGTTAAACCACATAAACTGTATCTCTCCTGCTCTGTTAGACTTGCATTGGAAATCATTGTGCCTGATCTTTAATGAAGAATCATTCTGGGTCACTCAGTCGGCTTGGCACTTTCCTTTACTGGCAAATGAACTTTCATTATTAGCCGGATTCTGAGATTTGGAAGAGATGCTACAAAAGAAATTTCTCACATACATGTCACATATAGTGAAAATGTAATAATTGTTACAAACGAGAGTATACAGTTAAATTACATTTAGTACTAATTCTGCTACGATTAACCGTCATTAAAGGATGTGAGGAAGCTCTTGAGGAATTTCTACTCAGGAATTTTAATTATAGACTTTGTTTCAGGGTATAATTATGAGATTATTAGTTATTTGTCAATAAGTACTGCAGCTGTAAGTAAATGGAGAACTCCAGCTTGAGGAGCTTTAATCATAGGCAGTCTTTTAATGTATTAGTCCTAGATTTGTGGTAGCTGTACTCGGTTACAATTTTAATACTTTATTTGTAATTTGTGTGACATAATTTTAATCATTCACAATAACTTTATAACACTATAACTATTGCTACTATAACAGCCTTTAAGAATTGTGTTGTATGCGAGCAGAATACCAATTCATCTCTCACTTGATTGCTCTCAGTATTATTACAACTCCAGTTTTATCAGAAATGTATTGGTCTGTAAATGAGTGAACCCTAGAACCTTGTGCCAATGTTTTAGAAATGAACTCGTAAGGAAGTAATATTTGGTGTACAGGAGCAGATTAAAGATTACAAAGTCTACTGTATTTGTTATTCACCAGTCTACATTATGCACACGTTCTAAAGGTGGTCTGGTAAAAACAAGAAAAAAAGGAGGGTGGAATGTTGGAATTAATCTCAGCCACTACTAGTTACTCGGGGTGCATTCCAGTGCATCGTTTGCTTGTCCACTATGCTACTTCTGATTCGAATCATATGTACAGAGATCAGTCTTACTCCTGCTCCTGTAGGAAAAATCCAGCACAGTTTGCCGGGACACAATCCCTATGAATGGAAACACAAGTAACCCTAGACCGCTTTCAGCATATAAGACGATGTCTATAGAGTTTAATCGTATAGCACAGTGAGAACAGGAGCCAAGTCTAGTCATACTACTATCACCTAGGGTATTGCACTCAGATAAAAAAAATGGTGAAATGCTTGAATGCATCTTTATAACTAGTAATTACTTGGGTCGGATTCCAGTCCATAATTTTTCTTTGCCCATCATGTCACAATTAGCCACGGCAACTCCAGTCCGGTTTTGGTTTACTGACCACATAAGTTACTGTTTGACTGGCCAGTACAATCTGTGCTCACTTGTGAGATATATTAAAATTGTAAAATGTCTCACTTACCACAGAGGGGCGCACCACAGCGAAATGTGGATTCAGAGTATATAACATATTCACATTTACAAAAAATCCAAAATTAACTAGTGTTACTTGGGTACAAACACAGCTTCACAGGCCTATATTCCTGTACTGATCTCTGTCAATCAGCTCATGTAATGCATGCCTTGCACACTTTCTTCTGCTTTTTGTTCACTTCTGCTTTGTGCTTCAGCTCTTTTTTTCTCCTGCAAGTGTTTTTCCTTATCTCGTTTAATATGCAACCTCTCATATGACGTTTGAGATTCCTTAGTGTACTGTCACACATAGCCTGTTCCTGCAAAAGCATTTCACAATACAGTATAGTTTGTTCTTTCTTTTTGAGTATTAATATGAGTTAGTTTCCCCTTGATATTCAATACATGGGCATCTTTTTCATTTGGAATCCCTTTGTCATATTAACAAAGTATGGTATTTATTTTCTGGGTTTTGAAAGTTCTGTACTCCTCACACTAAATTGGAAAAAGAGGGGGGCGTGGCCAAGATGGCGGCGTGAGCAGACGCGTCCGTCTGAGCTCTGCCGCCCGGGTCCCAATAAAAGCATTGCGGACCCGTTTTTTGAAACCTCCAGGCTCTCCTGGATTGCTGAGAGGGGCCGAGAGGCAGCGGACGCTTCGAGGGAGGGTCGAGCTGCCCTCCAAGGAGAGCGCCGGCGGTGTTGGGCCCTGCGGCCTGGGCCGCGATTGCAGTCGTCGGCCGCGGCGTGTGGCGGCAGTGCCGCGTGGGCCGGCTGGGTGTGCGGCGACCGGCCGGCAACCCGGAGTGACGCAGGGGCTACTTGGGCCCGCGACGGTGCAGCGGAGGGTGCTGGCCCTAGTGACGGTGGTCCTGACGCGGAGCGGAGGTGAGGCGGCTCTCCGTGGCCCGCGGCGGCCACTTCTTTGCGGCGCTGCTGCGGGCTAGAGGTCTCTGACACGACAGGGCGCTACACTACATACTAGCGCCCCTGCTCCGAGTTGGTGGAGCTTGGATGGGCGCTAAGGGGTTGGACCACATATCGGCGGTGCGGTCGGCCCGCGGTGGCCCAGCCCGAGTGCAGAAGGAGCCTGGGGCATGTTATGGGCCTACGAACTTTGGGCTGCGCTAGAAGTAGAAATTGGCGCCCAGAGTTCCCAGGATATACAGTGAAGGATCTGGCGACTTGTCCCATACCGAGCTGTGCGAAGAGGCTCTAGACGCGACAAAAGAGGCACTCGGGGCTAAGATGTCTTCCAAGCCAAAACGAGATCAGTTGTTCAGAGACATGCTGACCAGATCCCACCCGGTGCAGGGCAAATCGGCTGAGGGCTTAGCGGCGGGTCGGTCTCCGGAAGCACGTGGAGAGACGGAGGAGGACGGGGAGGCCCCGGTCACAAAAGGTTTCCTTACCTCATTGTTTGACTCGCTGCGGAGCGACCTGCAGGAACTTCGTAGATACATTTTTCAAGAGGTGAAAGAGCTACGAGGAGAGGTCACGTCTCTGGGTGAGCGTGTGGCCCAGGTTGAGGATGGCGAGATCTCTCGAGGCGAGGAGTTGGCGGGCATGCAACAAGAGGTCATACGCCTTCGTGACCAGCAGGAGCTCCTCCAGTCTGCGGTTGAAGACTTGGAAAATAGGTCGCAACGGCATAACATTTGCATCCGAGGTGTGCCACTCGGAGCAGAGAAGGACGATATCAGCGAATTTGTGGTGGCGCTGTTTGACTCTGTGCTTGGCCTGGAGGGTGCCCGGGAGATTACACTAGACAGGGTCTATCGTCCGCCTGATATCTTGGCATGTGTTCATAATTATGGCCTTAAAGAAAGCATCTTACAGAGGGCCCGTAGTCTCCTGCAGGTCCAGTTTTGAGGGCACACGCTCCAATTATTTCAAGACCTCTCGCTGCGGACTCTGCAGAGGCGGCGCGAATTTAAGCCCATTATGGAGCACCTGCAGGCGCACTCGGTATCATACTTTTGGGGAGATCCTTTCTGCCTCACTTTCCGTTGGGAAGAACAGCTCCGCCAGGTGAAATCAGTCCCGGAAGCGAGAAAGATTCTTTGTTTGAAGGGAGACACCCAGGAAGAGGGTGCATCCACGGTCTTAGCTGATGGGGATCGACCGCGATGGCGGCGCAAGGAGAGGAAGAGGAAACAGCAGCGACCGACGGCTTCGGAGCTGGCCCAGGAGCGGCAATCAGTACTCAGTAACGTGGCCGCTGGAACATATGCTTAATGGCTGGAGGGCCGGGACGACGGCTTGGGAGTGGGCCGCAGTGATTCAGGTTCCGTGACTGCTGCGATTGGACTTGGGCGGCGGAGTCGGTGGACGCTACACGACGGACTTGAGTGATTGTGCTACCCCTGTTGAGACTTTGCCTCTTAGGAGATGAGTGATAGAGGACTTTATAGTTATGAGCATCTGTTGTGCGTTATGGTTGTAAGTTGGTGTGCTTCCCCTGGATCTTGTATACAGATTGCCTTGGCTGCCTGGCCACTTGGTTCGAAGCGGCCTGGGGATGGGTCTGAGTGAAGGCTACCCCGGTGTACCCTCCCCATGAGGGCTTTTGATACTGGATCATATGTCTCTTAAGTGCCTTACCTTGGAGCGATCCCATAAATCCACGTGTGCTCCAAGAATTTGGCGGGAACTGGAGAAAATGAGGCAGCAGCTGAAGCGGTTGGACTGGGACAGGGCAGAATATGCGATAGCGCGGCTTAAGCATAAATACTACATTGGGAGTAATAGGTGTGGCAGGCTCCTGGTGCATCGGTTGAGAGCACAGCGTGCGGCAGCAGCAATAAAAATAGTCTGCTCACCTTCGGGGAGGGAGGCTCACACAGACGATCATATTGCAGAAGCGTTCGCTGAATATTACCGGGTGTTGTATACGGCTTATACCCAGAGGGATGCAAATCCAGCTGCATTTCTGGCGGGGATAGCAATTACTCCGCTTGCGGAGAGGGAAGCGTCTTCCTTAGATCAGGCTATTAGAGTGGAGGAGGTTATCTCGGCAATATCACGGCTTAAGGTTGGGAAGTCCCCTGGCCCTGATGGCTTTACGGCGCTCTTTTATAAAACTTGCTGCGCGGAACTTGCTCTGCTTCTGGCGCGTCTTTTTAACTCCTTTCAGAAGTCAGGGACGCTTGTACCCAGCATGTCCGAAGCTACCATTGCGGTGATTCACAAGCAAGGGAAAGATCTTGAGGAGTGTGGTTCGTACAGACCAATCTCGCTTTTGAACATAGACGCTAAGCTCTTTACTGGAATACTGGCCCATCGCCTTAACCCCTATATGCCGGGTCTTATAGATCCAGACCAGGCGGGCTTTATACCCCACCGTCAGTGTAGTGATAACAGGAAGCGACTGTTACATTTGATAGATAAAACTAATAGATCACTTAGGGAGACACTGCTCCTCTCTATTGACGCAGAGAAGGCGTTTGATAGGGTCCACTGGCCTTACTTATTTCGGGTTTTGGAGTGTTATGGTTTGGGCCCGGCCTTCAGGGAATGAGTTCAGTGCATTTACCGCTCACCTAGGGCTTATCTCCGGGTTAATGGTATAGTCTCTTTGCCGTTCCCGATTGGACGGGGGACCCGACAGGGGTGCCCTCTTCCCCCCTTTTGTTTGCGCTTTACATGGAGCCCTTCGCTCAGCGTCTATTCAACAGCCCCTCGGTCTCTGGGGTGAAGTTTGGAGGGGATCACCACCTTATCACGCTGTATGCGGATGATGTGATTCTTACCCTCTTTGAGCCCGCGACCTCACTGCCTGAACTAATGGCGATAATGGAGGAGTTTGGCCAGATCTCGGGGTTCTGGGTAAATATGCAGAAATCCCAAGTCCTTAGCTTGTCTGTGAACCCAGAGCGTGAGCAAGAGTTGAAGACTCGATTCCCGTTTCTTTGGTCCTCATTGCAGCTCCCTTACTTGGGTACTGATCTGGCGTCTTCAGTTATGAAGACGGTGAGCTTGAATTATGCGACATTGGTCCGGGAGGTGCAGCGCGATTTGGAGAGCTGGGCGAAACATAAACTTTCCTGGCTGGGCAGGGTGGCGGTGGTGAAGATGACCACATTACTGCGTATACTGTACGTTTTCCAGACGCTGCCTCTGGCTCCCCCGCCTCGTGCGTTAGCGACTCTTCAGTCGGCAATTCTTAAGTTTATTTGGGATGGGCGCCCTGCACGGCTCCCTAGAAGACTTTTATATCGCCCTAGAGTGGAGGGGGGGGCTGGCGGTCCCCTGCCTCATACGATATTATCAGGCAGCACAGTTACGCTTTCTCTTGGAGTGGAGGCGTCCGCTTACTGAAAAGCACTGGTGCTTGATGGATCAGGCGGTAGCGGGATCGCACATTTGGAAGGCATTGGGCTCTTCTGCCGGCGAACAGAACTCTGATAGATAGGCCACTCACGCCGTTCGAAAAATGGCTGTTGACAAAGAAGGATGACAGGCGTGTCCTCTCAGAGCTGTATAGACTCTTACAAGGAAAAGAACGCTTGCCTAAGACTAAGGGGCAACATAGATGGGAGAGAGAGCTGGAGAGGGAGTTCTCTGACGAAGAATGGGAAAATATATACTATAGAGCACATCACACAGCTTTCAATGCAGCAGGGACAGAGACGGCATATAAAGTGGCTTCCTATTGGTATTACACTCCAGCCAGGATACACTCATGGGACCCTACCAAGCCCAGCCTTTGCTGGAGGGGGTGTGGTAACACAGGTTCGCTGGTACATCTGCTCTGGCACTGCCCCAAACTTCAGAGATATTGGACGAGCATTTTAGACGATATTGATAAAGTGTTTCGGACCGAGCTCCCTAGGTTTCCATCGTATATACTTCTAGGTTTGCCCAACCCCGTCTCCTTTCCGCTACGTTCCCTTAGAGGGCGACAGATGGCGCTGGCACTCAACGCGGCTGTACAATCGATCCTAGCCTTATGGGGGACGGACAGAGTACCGACGTATGTGACCTGGCTTCAGAAGCTGTGGTTTATTCTTGCAATGGAGAAGCTTACTCTGGTTTCTCAGCAGAGAGTGGGTGACATAAATACGTTATGGAAGCTGTTTCTTGAGATACTGTCAACAGAGTTCACAGAACTGACATGCCCGGCTTACTTGAGGGTCCTGGGGTTGACAGATGCTTCTTCTTAATAGGTGCTTGGCTGGTGGCTGGGGGTGACCTGGTACGATGTTGGCCTGTAGAGATGAGGGGATTCCTGGGGGGAGGAGTGATATGTTCGTCGGGGGAGGCACAGTTTTTCTGCTGTTTAATTCTTGTAATGTTTTGTTTATTTATGCACGAAGCACTGAAGTCATTAGGCCATGGTCTTTACCTACCCTGCTCTTCTAAAAGTTTGGAAATGTGCGAAAAGGGAGCTCAAGCGCATACCCTCTTGGATATCAGACTGAAATGCTGTAGCTGGTTGGTTGACTCGCTTGCGATTTACACAATGTGCTTTGTGCTTTTATATGTTAAACTCAATAAAAAGTTTTGATCCATAAATTGGAAAAAGAAGAATCACAAATATACTCATTCATCAAGTCCAGGTTTTCTGGGATGTCAACACTTTTATAATTAGAGATGAGTTAGGAGTGATTGAACAATTCTAATAATGTACACGTCAAACCAATTGTTTAATTATTACAGCTGTTTCCAATCTAATGCAGGCTACTTTCAACTAAGGGATTGTTTGATCTGTCCCCTAAACATAAGAACCTCTGCCTTTTGTGAGAGAGCTTGAAAGTGTTTCATAATAGTTTAAACTATGTGTGTTACCTGGATCATAGAGCGACTTTGTTTCTTGTCACTGGTCCTTTATCTTTCTTCCTTATATACACAGCAGCTATTTTTTAAACAAGTCCAGTTCTCGAACTGGTCACCTTTTGAAAAAGAAAGTGCCTCTCATCTAAGATAATCAACCATTGTTTTTACATCCCACTGAATATATTTTGACCCCTGGGTGAGTGTGGGAATTTATGCCACCAAAAGACTTTGCATGGAGAACCCAGTTACTGGTGGCAAACAACAGACTGACAGTAGAGCTCAGCAGTGTGGCATGTGCAGTCACGTTGGATAGAACTTCCTCTTGACTGCCAGTCAGGTACAGTGCCACAGATACCCAGCTGCTACCAACGGTTTTAAATCTGGTACTTGCATAAGAGATGGCTAAACAGACCCCGTTTCTGTGAATGTGGGAAATGTAACAGTTTCTCTTGCTTGTTTTTTGGGGATTGGAATAGTATGGTCTTAATGCAAAGCTAAAATAGTATATTATGTCCAGGAACACACTTAATAACTATCATCATAGAAGGATCCTTTTTTGGAAGCAAAAGCGTGCACAACATCATGGATGCTGTGTATGATCTGCTATGCCTTTGCCCTAAAACTAGCTGTTTATCCAGGTGGAAGAGACTGTCTGTGCAGCTCTGGCTAATAAAATTCAGGAGAGAGCTAACACTACCACATAAGGGTGATGCAGAAGGAAATGGTGTCATCTGGAGCTAGGTTGCGCTGGTGTTGTCAGTCACATATGACATACTCTGTGCCTTTATAGGCGCCACTCCATTGTGCTGACATCACTTCTTCTCTTTCTGCACCAGTCAGTACAGACCCAGAGAGCGCTACTCCCAGTCAATTTTTGACTGACCACTTTTTATAATTTATTCTACTGGCGTGTTAGAGAAGTCCTCTAAAAAACCTACAAGTTTCGAGCCATTTGGTGCCTGTCCTAGGCAGATGTCTGTGACAGACGTGCATTTCTTTGTGGTCCTTGGAGCAGGACCACAATTGCAAAACCTGCGAGGACTGTGGTGCCATGAACCTGAAGGCACTACAAGAGCGTTCCTCGAAGCTCCTTACTGCTAGACGTTGGACAACCCCGCGATGGTCAAGATCCTGGGTGCGCGGAAGGTCCTAGGACCAGTTGCGGAGTTGATCTCGACAATCGTCATCCAGGTACAAATCGTCAGTTAAATCCCACAAGCACAATTAGTTGAAGCATTCATTAACTTCTCTGCCCTGGTCCAAGTGGTCGGACGAGGTGCTGGAACGATGACACCGCTCGAGGCCTCCCTCCTCTGCAGAGCCTATGCCGAGGCTGCTCTGTGCCTCCCAAAGCTTTCTGTAGCTGGAGCAACCCCAGCACTACTAACAGAGTTCACCTCGTATTTGGGCAGCCCAACACCTCTGCAGCGCCTTTGCCCCCATGGGTTTGGGAGAGGATCCCCTCCTGCTGCGCTAGTTAGGCCTCTTGAATCTAGATCTAGTGACCACAGACCACAACCTTCCTTAGAGCCCACTCCACTGCTGTTGTTCCCAACACTGCCAGTACCCGCGGTGGCACAGTCCCCTCGTCACACTCGACTCTGATACGGACCCAGATGGGCGTCGTCTAACACCAACTTGTGCACCGACTGGGACGAGGCCATCTGACCTAGAGCCTTTTTCCTTCCGATAGGCCTGGAGAGGGAGACGATTGGGAGGGGTCTGAGGACCCTTATGGATACCATCACCCCCTTGAGGAACCAGAAAACTACTGGTATGAGTAACTGGTAGATGCCAGTGATTTGAACACCTTATTAGACACTGGCTTGGTTTCTCCTTCCACCATGGCCACAGAGGATTGAGCCTTGTTTGCTACAGTGATGTGGAGGATGGCTGAGGTCCTAGAACTTCAGCTGCCCTGCTTCAGCCAGGAGATGCCCCTTCAGATCTCTTACTCCTATTCAGTGGAGCCCTTACAATTGTCCTCCTTGATGGTCTGGTCCAAGCCCTGCATAGGGGCTTCTGTGCACAGGATAGTTGCTTGTCATCATCTCCCCGCTCGTAGAGATTTCAGTTTCCTCTATCCAGCTTGGTGGTCCAAGCCTCCACCTCCCATGTTAACCCTGGTGTGTTCCCTACTGCTCCACCGGTTTGGGAATATAAAAGTCTAGATACCTTTGTCAAGAGGATGTTCTCTTCTGCCAGCATAGCACTATGGTTTGTGAACACCGGGTGCCTTTTGAATGGATACACCAGCACTATGTGGGACCCTGTCACGCAAGGGATGTCTGACTGGAGGAGGCCAAGCTATGCTGATGAGCAAGATGCAGCAAACTTACCATTAGATGTGAGCTGGAAAAGACCGACTCGCTAGGCAAAGCGATTGCGTCGTTAGTGGCACCTAGACACCATGCCTGATTGAGAACCTCTGGCTTTTCAGAGCATGTCCAAGTTTCCATTATGGACACCCCTCTGATGGTTCTCGCCTTTTTGGTGAAAAGGCAGACTCGACGCTGGACATCTCTAAAGATGGCAAAGCTACTGCCACGTCTTTGGCTCTACCAATGGCTTCCTGCCAGCTCCAGTCTGCCTTTCAATCCTTTCCGTGGCTACAGGAGGGGCAACCAACCATGTTCTTTCCTGCCCAGCCACCAAGGCCAACAGGCTTACCAGCCTTTTCTTGGCTATGGACACAGTTCCCACAAACCACATGAGGCAACCAACCAGAGGTCGGGCCAGTCCACCATCGCCAACCCCCCCCCCCCAGGGTAGCCTCAAAACCTTTTAATTCACCAATCTACCAGAACATCAGAAAAGTGGGCTTTACGAATCATTATTAGGAGCTTCTCCATCACCTTCCTAGAATCCCTGCCACCCATGCCATCCACTTAAGAATGGCTGACAGAGGACTACTTCTATTTGCTGCATCAGGAAGTGTTGGCCCTTTTGGCCAAAGGAGCCATTGAGAGAGTGCTGGCATCAGAGGTAGGTCGCATTGCTGTTCCCGTTCTTTATGGTGTCCAAAAAAGGACTGAAGCCTCCTAAACTTGTGCTTTCTGAACTTCCTCCTGAAGAAGGAGAAATTCAAAATGCTCACCTTAGCCCAGGCCCTTTCTTCCCTGGAATCTGGGGGCTAGATGGTAGTTTAGTTGCAGCACATCTTCGGAGGTCAGGGGTTCCAGTCCTTCCCTACCTTGATGATTGACTGTTGAAGGTGGGCTCGCCCCGCGCATTCGTCTACCATCTCCAAATTACTGCGGGCCTCCTGCGGTCACTGGAGTTCATATCAGCATGCGAAAGGCACACCTGACTCATTCTCAGATGCTCCCTTTCATCAGAGCTGTTTTGGATACAGTGCACCTTTGGGCATGCCCTCCCGAACTGCGACTCCAGGCTATGATTCGGATGTTTCAGCCTCTATTCTGAATTTTCGTGAGTCTAACTCTGAGTCTGTTGTCGAACACATGGCCTCATGTCTCCTGCTAGTGACACATTCCCTCTGGCATATGCGGGCTCTGCAGTGGAACCTTAAGTTCCTTTGGTCACAGCATCAAGGGAAAACCTCTGACCTGATCAAGATCTTGGAGGGAGCTGCAAAAGACCTACAGGAGTGGCTACCGAACAACAATTGGATCAGCAGCCTACCCTTCTCCCTTCCCTAGCCAGAGCTGACTGGAGAGACAGCTGCGTCACTCCTGGACTGGAGTGGCCGCATGGGAAAGGCAGAGGTCAGAAGCCTCTGGTATCCATTGGAGTCCAGGCTCCACATCAACTTGTTGGAGCGCCAGGCAAATCCGATTGGCATTGAAAGCCTTTATTCCTTCTGGCAGGGAAAGACTGGTGCAGTTGTTCACAAACATCACCACCGCCGTGTGCCACTGCAACAGACAGGGCAGGGTGGGGTCGTGGACCCTCTGTCAAGAGCCTTTAAGTCTCTAGGCATGGCTGGAACATCAGGGCTTTCCCCTGGTAGTTCAACATTTGGCGGGCTCTCCGAATGCCACAGTGGACTAACTCAGCCGTTGATGTCTATCATATCATGAGTGGCAAAGGTCTCTTTCAAGAGTTTGGAGAACCTTGGTTAGGTTTGTTTGCCATCTCCGAGAACTCTCAATGTTGGCAATTCTAAGCACTGAAGCTTCCGAAGCAGCTGTCATTTAGATACACTTTTTGTCTGGAGTGGAGCTTCTGCCTCCTGTACGCCTTTTGGTGGGGATGGGGGTGGGGGGGTGGGAGGTGCTTTATGCGTTGAGATCAAGCAGTGTCAGTTGACAGCTTTTGATCTTCCTCCCGAAGATCAGAAACAGAGGCGCTTCTGGCATGGAAAATCGCTAAAGGGAGTGTTATCAGCGTGCTAGGGGAGTGCCAATATAGGGACAGCGCATGTCACATTCAGTGTACACTACAGCAATGTGAATCTAACAACGCCACCTACTGGCGTGCTGAGGTGCTGCTTAAAAATTACAGATCCATTCTGACTCCTGGGGATAATTTTTATGGTTGTGGAATACTCACAGTACCTTTAAGAAAATGAATGACACTGGATAAACTATTTGCCATTTGGTTCTTGGGATTCCAGAGAAGTAATCGCCTTGTCATAAGCTGAGTTCCTGGTACATGTATGGCACGTTCGGACAGTTAAAAACATGGTGCAACGTTACTGATAGCAAGGATACCAGTGTGCATTTTCAGCATAGTAGCTATGTAAGACAAGTATCAGCTAAATAATTGCACACACCTTATTGGTGTGTGTTGCACATTTTAGATTCTTGGATATGTATGCTATATAATCTCTATACAAATTAGTCAAATTTTGGAAATATCTGAGAATCCTTCTCTTGGTATAGTCATTAATGTCTTGGAGATCCTGATTTTTCATCATTCTTTTTAAACATCTTCCTTTTCTTTTAGTTTTTGTAGGACATAATTTGCCATGATAAGAGGGAAGGCTTGAAATGGGTTTGAGAGCCTCAGTAGAATGTTCCTCTTTAGCCATATGAATTAGCTAAACCAGGAGATAGCCAATTATTTTGTAAAGGTACAACATGACTACCAAAAAGAAGACATGAAAAGTGACCTACTCTCTCTTCTATGAACACAGTGCCCTTTCTTAGGGTACCACAGTTTGTCTCCGGTTATATAAAAAAACCTCGTTAACAGCCATACACTTATTGATAAGAAAACATCTGGACCCAGATAAATGTGCTTGCGTGGTCTACCAAGACATCACCTGTAACCTGTCTACAGTTAACCTCTTAAATGCGGGCGTCGGCCACTGGCCGACGCCCACACACCCTCCCTGGTGCGTGTCACGACCAGTGGCCGACACCAGGAAGGGCATTAATAAATCCTCGGGTGCGTCGCACCCGAGGATTTATTTTTTATTTTTTTCCCCCCCCCGGGAGACACGGAAGCTACCGTGTCTCCCCCCGCCCCCCACCCGCCCCTTTGTGACGTCAGCGCGCCGCGAGGCGCGCTGACGTTGCAAAGGTGTTTTCCCCATGAAAGCAGGAAGCAGCCTTGCGGCCGCTTCCTGCTTTCATGGGGAAAAAGGCCTTTTTCACGTTCGGGAAGGCCTCGTAAGAAAGGGGAGAGTCTCCCCTTTCTTACGAGGCCTTCCTGAAAGTGTTTCCTGGCCCCCGGTCGCAGCTGTGCTGCGATCGGGGGCCAGGAAACACTTTCAGGTTTCCTGGCTCCCCCGATCGCAGCACAGCTGCGATCGGGGGGGTCAGGAAACATTTTGAAAAGGCCTCGTAAGAAAGGGGAGACTCTCCCCTTTCTTACGAGGCCTTCTGAAACTTTAAAAAAAAAAAAAAAAAAAAAAAAAAAAAATGAAATGACAGGGGGTCGCCCATTTTGGCCCCCAAGGAAACCATACAACAACTAAAAAAAAATATATGTATATATCTATATATATATATCTATGTAGATAGATATATCTAGGTACATGGATATATCTATAGATA
The DNA here is from genome assembly GCF_031143425.1 of Pleurodeles waltl. Classification (NCBI taxonomy): domain Eukaryota; kingdom Metazoa; phylum Chordata; class Amphibia; order Caudata; family Salamandridae; genus Pleurodeles; species Pleurodeles waltl. The sequence continues at coordinate 158,982,234 of NC_090440.1, read as the reverse complement.
TATCTATGTAGATATATATTTATATATATATATATAGGTAGATCTGTATCAAAGAGATTTATAAAGCGCGCTACTCACCTGTGAGGGTCTCAAGGCGCTGGGGGGGGACGGGGGGGAGGGAAAGGGGCTAGGAGGTTCACTGTTCAAAAAGCCAGGTTTTGAGGCCCTTCCTGAAAAGAAGTAGGTTTTGGGTCTTGCGAATGTGGGTTGTGAGTGCGTTCCATGTTTTGGGTGCAATGTAGGAGAAGGATCTGCCCCGGTGGTGGTGTGTTTGATGCGGGGGTCAGAGGCGAGAGAGAGGTCAGCTGAACGGACGTTTCGTGTGGGGGTGTGGAAGGTGACTCTCGTTGAGGTAGGCAGGGCCTGTGTTGTGGAGTGATTTGTGTGTGAGGATGAGGATCTTGAAGGTGATCCTTTTGTCAATGGGGAGCCAGTGGAGGGATTTGAGGTGTGGAGAGATGTGTTCGTGTCGGTGGAGGTCGAGGATGAGTCGTGCTGCTGAGTTCTGGATGCGTGTAGTTTGCACTTGAGTTTTAGAGTGGTGCCGGCGTAGAGGGCGTTTCTGTAATCAAGCCTGCTGCTGATGAGTGCGTGAGTGACAGTTTTTCTGGTCTCTGTGGGGATCCATTTTAATGTTTTTCAGTATACGGAGTTTGTTGAAGCATGAGGAGGTAAGAGCGTTGATTTGTTGGGTCATAGAGAGGGAGGAGTCTAGGATGATGCTGAGGTTGCGTGCGTAGTTGGCGGGGGTGGGTGCAGGGCCTAGCGTGGTGGGCCACCATGGGGGGTCCCAGGTTTTTTTGGTGAGGGCCAAAGAGGATTATTTCGGTTTTGCTTGAGTTGAGTTTCAGGTGGTTGGCTGTCATATATACATCACTTTTGTCAATATGTGTGTGGTTTCCCTGGGGGGAAAAGGGTCCGACTTGTCTAGTGGCAGTTTTAGTGCCATAAAGAAGCGCAGAAGGTTTATATGCCTACTGCAAAGAGCACATCTGTATTTTATGTAAATAGCTGAGTACATTAGTAAAGTCTATGGAGAGATGAAGGGCACTTTTGCTGGGTGGTAATGAGGGAATCCGAGGAGGAGGGAGTGGGAGCACCAATAATGATTGTTGGACTGGGCGCAGGAGGTGCTAAAGACTGTGACGAATGGTATGTGACAAGGTGTTTTTTGAGTGTCTTGAAAGTACGTGCTGATTGAGGGAAGAAGCGCAGGTAAGGTGGCCTCTACTGTTGCACGTATCTCACACACACCATCGATTTTGTGACTGTCTACGTAGGCTAGTGTTTTAGAGCAACAGTTTAGCCAATAGCAGAGATGGCATCTTGATGGATGACTGCTGCTGCCTGCACTCGGGTTATAGAGGACCGCTCTGACATAGGATCAGAGACTGAGACATCAGATACTGAGGCAGCATCTGAGGGATAGGACAATGGCGCAGACTCTGGGAGTGATTTTTCAGTCAGAGGAGTCCCATTCGAAAACTCCTCTTCCAGTACATTATGAGGGAGGTGATGAGGACAGTCCTGCTGTCCCTTCGCAAGCTGTTCGTGCAACTGGGTAATAGTGGGTTAGGCCAACCCAGAGAGCAGGTGAATGCGGCGGCAAGCAGAGAGAGAGTGCTCTCTTGGGAGCTCACCAATTTAGTTCAGCCCCAAATTCCACCACCCAAATCATATTGTGGAGACATCAAAATTGTCTATGGCAAAACAAACTGGTTTTGTAAGGCAGGCACCTGTGTTTTTGGTCCTGGATTCGGCGGCCATATAGAGAAACACACTAAACCCAAACATTTCTGGAAACTAGACATTCGGGGGAGTCCACAGAGGTGTGACTTGTGTGGATTCCCCAAAGTTTTCTTACCCAGAATACCCTGCAAAGCTGAAATGTTGAGAAAAAACTCTATTTTTCTCGCATTTCTGTCACACAAACTACAGGAATATGCTGGGATCCACAACATTCCTACCACCCAGTGACTCCTCACCTGTCCTGATAAAAACACTACCCCACTTGAGTGCCTACACCTAGTGCCTGTGTCAGGAATGGATCACCCCAGGGTCAACAGCTGCCTCACGTAAGGACCAACATTGACCGTTGTGTGATCTATTCCTGTCGCAGGCACCAGGCCTAACCACACAAGTGAGGTATCATATTTATCGGGAGACTTGGGGGAACGCTGGGTGGAAGGAAATTTGTGGCTCCCCTCAGATTCCAGAACTTTCTGTCACCGAAATGTGTGGAAAACGTGGTATTTTAGCCACATTTTGAGGTTTGCAAAGGATTCTGGGTAACAGAACCTGGTCCGAGCCCCACAAGTCACCTCATCTTGGATTCCCCTGGGTTTCTAGTTTACAAAAATGTGCTGGTTTGCTAGGTTTCCCCAGGTGCCGGCTGAGCTAGAGGCCAAAATCCACAGGTAGGCACTGTTTTCTATGAAAAAATGTGATGTGTCCACGTTCTGTTTTGGGGCATTTCCTGTCGCGGGCGCTAGGCCTACCCACACAAGTGAGGTATCATTTTTATCGGGAGACTTAGGGGAACGCCGGGTGGAAGGAAATTTGTGGCTCCTCTCAGATTCCAGAACTTTCTGTCACCGAAATGTGAGGAAAACTTGTTTTTTTAGCCACTTTTTGAGGTTTGCAAAGGATTGTGGGTAACAGAACCTGGTCCGAGCCCCGCGAGTCACCCCTCCTTGTATTGCCCTAGGTCTCTAGTTTTCAGAAATACACAGGTTTGGTAGGTTTCCCTAGGTGCCGGCTGAGCTAGAGGCCAAAATCTACAGGTAGGCACTTCTCAAAAAACACCTCTGTTTTCTTCCAAAAATTTTGATGTGTCCACGTTGCGCTTTGGGGCGTTTCCTGTCGCGGGCGCTAGGCCTACCCACACAAGTGAGGTATCATTTTTATCGGGAGACTTGGGGGAACGCCGGGTGGAAGGAAATTTGTGGCTCCTCTCAGATTCCAGAACTTTCTGTCACCGAAATCTGAGGAAAACTTGTTTTTTTAGCCACTTTTTGAGGTTTGCAAAGGATTCTGGGTAACAGAACCTGGTCCGAGCCCCGCGAGTCACCCCTCCTTGTATTGCCCTAGGTCTCTAGTTTTCAGAAATGCACAGGTTTGGTAGGTTTCCCTAGGTGCCGGCTGAGCTAGAGGCCAAAATCTACAGGTAGGCACTTCTCAAAAAACACCTCTGTTTTCTTCCAAAAATTTTGATGTGTCCACGTTGCGCTTTGGGGCGTTTCCTGTCGCGGGCGCTAGGCCTACCCACACAAGTGAGGTATCATTTTTATTGGGAGACTTGGGGGAACGCCGGGGGGAAGGAAATTTGTGGCTCCTCTCAGATTCCAGAACTTTCTGTCACCGAAATCTGAGGAAAACTTGTTTTTTTAGCCACTTTTTGAGGTTTGCAAAGGATTCTGGGTAACAGAACCTGGTCCGAGCCCCGCGAGTCACCCCTCCTTGGATTGCCCTAGGTCTCTAGTTTTCAGAAATGCACAGGTTTGGTAGGTTTCCCTAGGTGCCGGCTGAGCTAGAGGCCAAAATCTACAGGTAGGCACTTCTCAAAAAACACCTCTGTTTTCTTCCAAAAATTTTGATGTGTCCACGTTGCGCTTTGGGGCGTTTCCTGTCGCGGGCGCTAGGCCTACCCACACAAGTGAGGTATCATTTTTATCGGGAGACTTGGGGGAACGCCGGGTGGAAGGAAATTTGTGGCTCCTCTCAGATTCCAGAACTTTCTGTCACCGAAACGTGAGGAAAACTTGTTTTTTTAGCCACTTTTTGAGGTTTGCAAAGGATTCTGGGTAACAGAACCTGGTCCGAGCCCCGCAAGTCACCCCTCCTTGGATTCCCCTAGGTCTCTAGTTTTCAGAAATGCACAGGTTTGGTAGGTTTCCCTATGTGCCGGCTGAGCTAGAGGCCAAAATCTACAGGTAGGCACTTTGGAAAAAACAGCTGTGTTTTCTATAAAAAAAATAGGATGTGTCCATGTTGTGTTTTGGGGCATTTCCTGTCGCGGGCACTAGGCCTACCCACACAAGTGAGGTATCATTTTTATCGGGAGACTTGGGGGAACACAGAATAGCAAAACAAGTGTTATTGCCCCTTATCTTTCTCTACATTTTTTCCTTCCAAATATAAGAGAGTGTGTAAAAAAGACGTCTATTTGAGAAATGCCCTGCAATTCACATGCTAGTATGGGCACCTCGGAATTCAGCGATGTGCAAATAACCACTGCTCCTCAAAACCTTATCTTGATCCCATTTTGGAAATGCAAAGGTTTTCTTGATACCTCTTTTTCACTCTTCATATTTCAGCAAATGAATTGCTGTATACCCAGTATAGAATGAAAACCAACTGCAGGGTGCAGCTTATTTATTGGCTCTGGGTACCTAGGGTTCTTGATGAACCTACAAGCCCTTTATATCCCCGCAACCAGAAGAGTCCAGCAGACAAAACGGTATATTGCTTTCAGAAATCTGACATCGCAGGAAAAAGTTACAGAGTAAAACATAAAGAAAAATGGCTGTTGTTTTCAGCTCAATTTCAATATTTTTTTATTTCAGCTGTTATTTTCTGTAGGAAAACCTTGTAGGATCTACACAAATGACCCCTTGCTGAATTCAGAATTTTGTCTAGTTTTCAGAAATGTTTAGCATTCCGGGATCCAGCATTGGTTTCACACCCATTCCTGTCACTAACTGGAAGGAGGCTGAAAGCACCAAATATAGTAGAAATGGGGTATGTCCCAGTAAAATGCCAAATTTGTGTTGAAAAATTCGGTTTTCTGATTCAAGTCTGCCCGTTCCTGAAAGGTGGGAAGATAGTGATTTCAGCACCAGAAACCCTTGGTTGATGGCATTTTCAGGGAAAAAACCACAAGCCTTCTTCGGCAGCCCTTTTTTCCCATTTTTTTGGAAAAAACAAAATGTTCACTGTATTTTGGCTATTTTCTTGGTCTCCTCCAAGGGAAACCACCAACTCTGGGTACCATTAGAATCCCTAGGATGTTGGAAAAAAAGGACGCAAATTTGGCGTGGTTAGCTTATGTGGACAAAAAGTTATGAAGCCCTAAGCGCGAACTACCCCAAATAGCCAAAAAAGGGCTCAGCACTGGGGGGGGAAAGGCCCAGCAGCTAAGGGGTTAAATAGCCCACCTTCCACGTCAACAAAACGTTTTTCATAAACCACCTCTTCGATCTTAATCCATTTGTGTATTACATCAACCTAGTTAATGACTGTGGATTGTAATTCTTTGCCAACCACTAAGAATCTACTGTTAAGAGCAGGGATCTTGTTAACAACAATCTTGTGTATTATTTATTTTTATACCTTCTCTTTAATGGCAAGCAGTGGAAACCACTGACTTCACCAGTAAAAGTAGAGCTTGAGTCTCCACTCCAAATGTTGGAAGACTATGAGGACCCTAAGAAGGAGGAATCTAAGTAACTAACATATCTAGCACATCTAGGCATGCACTTTGAACCGGATGATGAAGGAGAAGAGGATGCATACTCATTACAGGCACTTCCCATCCACCCACAATACTGCTCAGCCCTGAGACATGGCCCCTGCTAAATTATTGCAATCTTAAATCATATGGTGGTCCTAAGCAACATAATCACATTGTGGATCAACCTGTACCTTATGCATGGTTACCCCATATTCCATGACTATGAATTTTCCAGAGAAAGACCACTCTAATTTTTCCTGGACCTCAGGAAGATATGGGTTATAACTATGATGATGAGGGTCACAGAGATCCAGATAATGCTGAACCTGATGTGTCCATCTGAACCTCCTTTTCTCTTCAATAATTTGACTTCTAATGTTTCATTGATATTTTTATTGATGTTATAAAAGTTGTCATGAGTGCTGTAATATCTGGGGCAAGGCGAGGGCACAAGTTATAGTTACCTTAGGGCACAAGTTATAGTTACTTGAAATAACTATAACTGCTGAATTACTGTGGTTTTGTGCAAGTAAATTCAGACCACCATATGAGGGGTAGTGCATACAGCTCCCTGTCTGTGAGAGCAATTGCTTACTCTGTTTCCTTGCCCGCATGTCGGCAGACAGAGAAACAGAGGAAACCTCCTCTCCCAGCAAGCAAGAGCTGTTTGACAGCTCTTGCTTGCTAGAAGCGGAGTGTTTGCGGTGACTTGGGGAAAGCTGTCAAAGTTCCTTCCAAGTCAGAGCAAACAGCTATGTCAGAGCAAGTCAGAGCAAACAGCTATGTCCCGGGAATGGGTACCCCAAGACATAGCAGAAGCCAGCCCTGGAGGTGGCTGTCCCCGGGGCATAAATAAGCCCAGGAGGGGAGGGGCCTGTGCACCCCCTCCTTTATTTTTTACATGACCCTGGAACCTGGTCCACCCGCAGGCTTTATTACAAGTGAGGGAGACCACGCGTATTTTTCTTTTTTTTTTTACATTATCGCCACAAATGTGCAACATTGTTGCAAATTCACTGCAATTATTTGTAACGTTTTTTTTTTTTTTTCCCCTGGTGGGGGTCCCTCTGGTAGCCCAGTCCCAGAGCTAAGGGGTCACCTGGCCCCTTTTCTTTTTTTTTTTTTTTTTTCAGGGACTTGGCTGAAGCCGAGTCCCAAGATGGCTGCCAACACTTCCTGGTTGAAGTGTTGACAGCCAATCAGAGCTCTGCAGATCCCTGCCTGAACTCTTATTATTCGAAAAGTCATCGGGGAGGATCTGCGGCCCTAGACGTACAAATTTAGTTTTCATTTAATTTCTCCTAAACTACTGAACAGATTTACACCAAACAACAGAAAAGCGTAATCTCCGTACTGAAAGCTACCTTTCTGTCAAATTTGGTATAATTCATTCCAGTAGTTCGGGCTGTATTCATGTTCAAAACTTCCATGGGAACTAACATGGGAAACGCACGTTTTTCTACCCTCCCTTTGCCCCTGCTTGACGGATCACCCCAAAACTTTCCATATGCACCAAGAGTCACAGGCACACGTTTTTTTGAAAAAAATTGTGAAGATTCTTCAAGCGGCACCAAAGATATAGGCAAGTCAAAAAAATGCTTTTTCTGTGGAAACATGGTCGTAACTATAACTACCTACTGGTGACCGCCACTGTGTAATATATTTGTGTTTTCCTATTTTTGCTGCCAGCGGAAATTATGCTAGTGCCTATAGCCAAAACCACAGAAAGGTTTTTACACCAAACATATCCTGTAAGTAGAACTTTAATCAGAACAGTGGCGCAAAGAAACGTGAGGGGGCCCCCTTTACAGTACATGGAGGAGCCCCCAGTCCAACATGTCGCCTGCCATGTAGAAATGGAGAACACCCTTTGGCCCAGGAAAAAAGACTAGCTCTCAGGAGCATAGTATGGCAGGCAACTTGAGTTATCGCATCTATTGTGTGCTGTGCATACCATAATTGGCGATTTTCAATGTTTTTGCATGTTTGAAACAGAACTCTTTCATATCTTTGGTTATGTATAGATGGATACATTAAGTCAAGTAGCAATTCTGGTTTTGTAGTTTCTATTTCAGTTACAACATTTTGAAGGGCTCTCATGTGGACAGTAGAGCATGGACTGTGAAAACACCCACTAAAATACAAAGACCACACAAAATATGTTTACGCTTTAGCAATGCAGTTATAGGTAAATCTTCAACCTTGAGCATTACTTGAAAAGTTATAAGAATAGGGCAGTGTTTAAGTCCTAAAATAGTTTAACTATGTAATACAGCTTCTTAGAGGATTACAGTACCTAGAAGCCCCATCAGATGTGCAAAGTATTCACTGGGAGCAATTAATCCTGTAAAACTAATAGAAGTTTCCAATGATACACCCTATCATCAGCTCTTGCTGGACAGGAGTTAGACAGACTTTTTTCTTTCTAACTGCGCAAGGGTCTTTGAATCAAATCACTCTGCAAAAACTAGTTAACACTTCTTCACACCACAACAATATAACACATATATCACAAATTAGTATGGAATGTAGTAGAGTGGAATGGCATAGAGTGTCGTGGAGCAGCATAGAGTGTAGTGGCATAAATAGGAGTACAGTGGCTTAGAGTGAAGTGGTGTGAAGTAGAATGGCGTAGAGTGGAGTGGAATCGAGTGTAGTAGTATAGAGTAGACTTTTCTAGAGTGCACTAGAGTGGCATAGAGAGGAGAGGAGTGGAGTGGAGTGGAGTAGAGTGGAGTGCCATATAGTGGAGTGGCATCGAGTGGAGCAAAGCAGGGTGGGTTAGATAGAGTATTGTGGTGTAGAGTAGAATGGAGTGACATAGAGTGAATGGGCATAAAGTGGCGTAGAGTGGAGGGGCATAGTGTGTTTTGGAGTGTCATAAAGTGGAGGGTTGTGGAGTGGAGGAGGTGTATCATAGTTGGGTGGCCTAGAGTGGAGTAGTGTGTGGTGTCGTAGAGTGAAGTAGAGTGTCGTAGAGTGGAGTGCCTTGGAGTGGGACAGAGTGGAGTAGCATAAACTAAAGTAAAGTGTTGTGGAGTGGAATTTTATGTAGTGGTGTATCATAGAATGGAGTAAAGTGTTGTAGAGTGGTGTGGAGGGGCGTATAGTGGAGGGATGTAGAGTGGAGTAGTGTGGCGTGGAGGGTTGTAGAGTGGCATGGAGTAAAGTGTTGTAGAGTGGAGGGGCGTAGCGTGAAGTGTCATAGAGTGGAGTTAAGTGACGTGGTGAATAGTAGACTGTAGTACCATAGAGTGTCATAGAGTTGAGTGGCGTGGAGTAGAATGGTGTAGAGTGGAGTAAAGTAGCATACAGTGTCGAAGAATGCAGTGTCGTAGAGTGGACTTGAATACAGTATTGTGGTGTGGAGTGGCGTACAATGCCGTGGAATGGAGTGGCATAAAGTGGAGTAAAGTGTCATAGAATGGAGTAGAGTAAAGTGTCTTTGAGTGACATGGAATGTTGTAGAGTGGAGTGAAGTGGCATGGAATGTAGTAGAGTGGAGTGGCATAGAGTGTAGTGGCATAATAGGAGTAGAGTTGCATAGAGTAAAGTGGTGTAGAGTTGAGTGGCATGGAGTGGGATAGAGGGTAGTGTCGTACAGGAGAATTTTGTAGAGTTGAGTGGCATGGAGTGACGTAGAGTTAATTGGTATAGAGTGGAGTAGAGTGTCATACAATGGAGTGTCATAATGTGGAATTGCATAGAGTGAAGTTAACTAGCCTGTTGTGATGTAGAGTATAGTGGTGTAGAATGTTGTGGAATAGAGTGGTGTAGAGTGTCGTAGAGTTGACTGGGGTGGAGTTCAGTGGAAAGGCGTAGAGTGGAGAGTCAGAGTGTTGTAAATTGGAGGGTTGTGGCATATAGTGGAGAAGAGTAGGGTGTCATAGAGAGGAGTAGTGAGTCGTAGAGTGTCACAGAGTGGAGTGTCAATGAGTCTCTTACGGTGGAGTGGAGTTATGTACCTTAAAGTGGAGTAAAGTGTCAGAGTGGAGGGGCATAGAGTGTTTTGGAGTGAGACAGAGTGGAGTAAAGTGTAGGGGAGTGGAATGTCATGAAGTAAAAGTGTCGTAGAGTGGTGCAGAGGGTCATGGAGGCGAGTAGCATGGCTTGGAGTGTAGTAGAATGGCACAGAGTAAAGTTTCATAAAGTGGAGGGGTGTAGAGTTGGGAGGAGTAGCGTGAAATGTCATAGAGTGGAGTAAAGTGCCATGGAGTTGTGGAGTGGCATAGAGTGTGGTAGAGTTGAGTGGCATTAAGCAGAGGGGAGAAGAGTGAAGTGGTATAAAGTGGAGTGTCGTAGATTGGTATATCATAGAGTGGAGTGTCATAGCATGTCATAGAGTGGAGTGTCAAGTAGAATGGAGTATTGCGGTGTAGAGCGGAGTGGCGTGGAATGGAGTGGTGTAGAGTGGAGGGGTATAATTTGGCTTAGAGTAGAGTGTCTTGGAGTATGCTTGTTGTGGTAGTGCACTGCTATTACAGACAACACATTTCAATTTGAAATGCTCATTGCATTTGCACAGACGTACAGTTTTACTGATAAAACTATACATTGCATAAACAATACTATGTGGAAATTGGCATCACCTTGTGATCGTATTCAAATATTTGTTTCCACACACTTCAGAATTCCAAAAAGTGCTTAATTTGTGCTTTCCGAATTCTGATATATTCAGAAATATCTGCACAGTTCATTTACAGACATTTCCTTTTACACCCCTACATTGTCTGATAAATCCTGTCACTTTGAAGTCAGAGAAAAAAGTATGCACTAAGCTTCCTCGGAAGACCGAGCCTGACATTAGATCTCTGTCTTTGAACGTACAGCAAATGTTACAAGATAAGAACAACATTTAAAGGACTGTTTACAAAAAGAAAGCACAAAGCTATACTGGATAGCCTCAAATAAAGCCAGCAAATAGAAAGCAAGCAAATGTGAGTCACAAACCACAAAGCCAACAGTAGGCGAAATACATTCCTAGGTCAGCTTTTGAAATGTTCCCAAGAAGTCTTAAGCAACCAGACGGCTCTGCACTTTGGTAGGCTTCGACCTAAAAAGCTTATGGTATTGTCACTGAACTGCTTGTAAAATAACAACAAATGTGCATGAGTATTTGAAAGCATTTTTGCTTGCTACTTTTTCAGGTCACAGCTACAGAAGCATGACAGAGGTGTGTGTCTGTCACTAATGCACCTGGAACAGTACCACAAATGTCTTCATTGTTATGATTAGTTCAGTAGGCAGTGTATTGTTGTCAGTCACTGACCGATGTTCTACATTGGACACAAGTGTTTGTGATGTCATGGGTTCATTTTAGTCTTATTCGAGCACATATATTTTAGTTTAGCTTAGGCCTGCGGTCTGTGCCGTTTTACCTAGATACATGTTCTGTTTTAATTCTATTCATTTTAGAATAGCCTTCTTTTTAGCTGTGATGTTTTATTTTCCTAATCTGCTGTCATTTAGCGAAACCTTTTTTAGCATTGTTATGCATGACATTTTTCATCATGTTCCTTGCCCCAGGGTTGACAAGAACAGAATGAGAACTGCACAAGATAATGATCGGTATTGCCACCACAAGACTGCAATACTAAACAATCTAATACTTAGGCACATGTTCCCGTCAGGCCTACTTCGCGGAACAAAACATGTTTACCTACTTAAACACTATGTGGGCCAAGGGTCGTTAGAGGGTTCCTTTTAGCCAGGAATTCCCATCCATGCTGCTTGCCATTTTGCAGTCGACCTCAGCCTTGTCTCTACAGCCAGATCAGGAGATGGAGGGCAGACCCTTGTACCAAGGTAACTGAGGTGGGTGCGTTGTTTCTCATGGACTCAGAACAGACACATTGGGCTAACACTGCATGCTCTTGCGATAGGCTAGAGATTAGGCGTTGGGTAGGAATCATTTATCAATGTTTATTGCAATATTTGAGGTTGTTCATTTTTACATCACTAATTTTCACAATCCTAATTCTGATATGTCTCATTAGCCTCATCATTGTAGCTCATGAATTTTATTGTAGGTTGCAGTCTTCACTGTGTGTGTGTGTGTTTATGATATTCATCACTGATGAGAGAAAAGAGTATGGCTTGTTCACTGCAACTCCCCTGAGAAGTCACTAGAGTGTCATGGCTAGACTGCCACAAATCACCTTCACTCTTTTTGTCTGGATGAGGTACTACTAGCAATCCAGTTGGGTGCGGCCGGCAGTTGCCAAACCAGTGTGGGAGAGAATCCGTCACCTGCTGCCGCCCAAAGTCCAGCAGTCTCGTGGAATCATGAGGGTCAGACAACAGTGTCACTGATTCATGTAACACACACACACACACACACACACTCTACCAATTGTCTGACAGTTTATCAAGCCTGTCACTGACTGCTGATCTATTGAAAGCTCAAGAATACCAGAAAACACAGTGTAGAACTTCTTAGCCGGACCAAATAAACAATTAGATGGGGATCGTACAATGGTTTTTAAACTTCTCAGTATCTCATTGCGCAGGATAACACAGTCGTACGGCGATACACAGTTACAGTACACAGACCGTATAATGACATGAAACCTTGGGGGTTACCCAGACAAGACATGTTCCACAGAGGCTGAACTGTACATCTGGTCTTTAACAGGCCAAAATAATTTATCCACAGGTCCCATACATTCTGATATTTATGAAGACGTCCTCTCCCTTCATAAACAACTTGTTCATGCCCCATGCACAAATCCGAGTCTGAGCTCTAACTCTCCACTGGTGTTAAGGTCAAAACTCCCCACACCTTGGCCACATTGTGTCTTGCCACCACGAAACCCAGATTGCAAAACAAGTGCTGGCATTTAGTGCCTTCAGTATCGCCCCATATTACCAGGACACCCAGTTTCCCATATGGGATTAACTGCCGGCCTGTAAACGACACTAGGGTCTGCACCACACTTCAGTTCGGCTGCAGTAGGGGGCACTCCTATAACGTCTGTATCTTTTTGCCTACAACCTCTGAGGCCCTCCATGCTTTCATTTCCTACCAATTGCAGCTAGCAGCTACACCCTGTTGTAGTAGGTTCAATGCAGGATATTCAACTGAATGCAGCAGAACCCTGTCATAATCAGTCACATCTCCCAGTACTCCTTCTGTGACCCCCGGCCATCTCCCTCCGCGTTGACCGGAGCCCCGTCTGCCTCGAGCCGAACCCACGCCTCCGCCGGTGCCAACAAGGTTCAAGATTCCCCTTCTCATCCCAGATATCTGATGAGGTGGTTTGCTGGGGGACTGTGTGCCTCCTCGCCAGCCCCCTCGGGAGGTCTGATAAAAACATACTTGTCCAATTTATTATATTGATTCTTTTTTACCACTTCAGTTCCTGTGATGGGTCTTCCAGGTATGTCTGCTCACTGGGTAAAGTTGCAAGTCAGCCGCGGATTTGATGACTCTGTTATCAGGTCCGCAGCACTCCCAGTTGTCCTCCCATGTCGCCGGGGAGCCAGCCAGAATACTCACAGCAAGCGCCAGGCTGGGGAGAGAGAGGATAACAGTCGGTCTCCTGTCCACTGTCTCGTCAGGCGCAGCATGTAATGAGGTTTCTGGGAATGGCAAGGCTCCTTCACCACCGTTATAGGGGGCCCTGGTCCCACTGCACAAGGATTGCTCCGGGCTAGGAGTGCTTTGTTAGTCTCCTTAGGCCGTTCCTCCAGGGCAGCGCCCATCAGTCCCGGCACCAGCCTCCCTCGCCTCACAGACCACGGCCCACAAGCGTCCCACACGTGATCTGCAGCAACAGAGCTCAGGCACCGCAACCCCTTCTGAGAAGGAGTGCCCGGAGTGAGCCACTGGGCCAATGCACGCAGCAACCCGTCACAGTATGCTACTGGGCCCCAATGCCCTCAGGGCTGCTGCCGAATTCTGGCTCTGGCTGCTGCATCCACAACAGGCCGCTCCCACGTCCAGATGCACCCACCTGCAGCAGCCAAGGGCCCAGCAGTGTTCCCCGACACTCTTCGTACCCCTGGCAGACATCCATGGTGCTGAATGCAGGCTAGAGGAGCAGGATTTAAGGGGATAATTCTGTGTTAGTGCAGAAGCCGAACTTAGTCACCGCCATCTTGCGTGGCGAAGACCATGCCCCCATGCAATTTGTTTGTTCCTATACTGTACGTAAAGTGCAATAGCTGGATCCTAATGTATGGAGTGCACTTGCATACATTGTGGTTTTAAGTAGTCCACCGTGCACACTTGCTGATGGAAGGCAAGTTTGCATTTCATTGATGTGTTGCAGCCTCAGGAGTCCTACATAGTTAAGATTTTTAAGCATTTCGATATTCCTGTTCCAGCCATTTCTGGACATGAACTCTACTTAATACCATTTGGGACTGATCCACAATGCTTCAGACCTTGCGGATGAAACACAAGCCAGCAGCATGTCTGTGAGAAAACAGGGCTGATTGCAGAGGCCCCCTAACTTTTTGCCCCCATTTTCCACTTTTTGCTGGTGTTTTCCTGACTCTGATGGTGCCCTGGGTACTGCTAACCAGTCCCAGGGCCTGTGCTCTGTGTAAAATGGATATGCAAATTAGGCTAATTATAATTGGCTAAGTTAACCTACCTATAAGTCCCCAGTATATGGTAGGGAATGTAGGTTTAGGGACCACAGCATAGGTGGTGCACCCATAGGTGCACTGCTGAGGTGCCCAGTGTCATTTTAAAGGCAGGCCTGCCTTGATGGCTGCTTTTAAATTAAAGTTATATGCAAATTCAACTTTGGAATTAAAAGTAGTTCCAAAGTCTTAAACTACCTTATTTTTACATATAAGTCACCCCTAAGGTGTGCCCTATGTGCCCCTAGGGCTGGGTGCCATGTAACTATAAGCAGGGACCTTATAAAAATAGTTTTATAAGTCCTGGTGAGGTAAAAACAGCCAAATTCGTTTTCCCCTCATTGTAGTAAATGGCCTTCATAGGCTAGAATGGGGAGACTTTATTTTTATTTTTAAAGTCTCCTTAAATGATGCATACCAAGAGTTGGGTATCAAATTAATTGTTGTAATAAATCCCACAACTTCCAGTTGTTGGATTTAATATAACTTGTTCAGGTAAAGAGTTTTAAACTTTACCTGAAAAGTTGCCAATTTCAGCCCTGCATTGTTTTTGCTGCTGTGCTCTGATTGGCCAGCCTGAGCAGCTTGGCCAAGCTGCCTTGATGAGGTGTGAAGTGGCCTGGCTTCACACAAAGGAATGTGCCTGTGGGAAGGAATCTCCCCTCAGCAGATGGTGAGGCAGGAAGGGGGAGGGCTGCCAAACTGGTTTTCAAAGGAAGAGAAGGATATTTGGAGCAACCAGCAACACCCCCAGATCCTGCAACCCCAGACAACTAGGTGCCCCCTTGATTAGATTAGGAGAGGGGTGTGTTTATGATTTTTAGCCACACCAGTGGGTGGGCTCAGCCAGATGTAACCTCCAAAAATCAGATTCAGCCATGATGGATTTTTAGAAATTCATATCTCCGGGTCCCCTTATCCGATTTTATTCGTTTTGGTGTCATTTTAAAGATAAAAATATAATCTATTTTTATTAATTGGTTTTGGATTTTTAAACTGTTTCCTGTGATTTATTTAATTACTGTTTTGTGATATTTGAATGCTTTACACTCTGTCTCCTAAGTTAAGCCTTGACGCTCGTTGCCAAGCTACCAAGGGTTGAGCTGGGTTTAATTGACTGAGACCTAACTGGACCTTAGTGGAGGTTAGTGGCCTATTGCTAAGTGTGGGTACCTACCTGCCCTTACCAATAACCCATTTTCCAACAATGTCGCAAATAGTGAAGTAACTAAATATCACAAGTGCATCCCTGTATCCGGCTGTACAACTTCAACCTCCTAGAGGAAATATTTATTCCACCCTCTGTATAAAACTACTTCCACATCAATTTTTACATTATTTTGAGGAATGTTTATGAAGTTACCTTGAACCCTCTGCTTTGTAGCCCAAGGAATTGCCCTCTAAAAACTGTACTTGATTGGCAGTATGGCAGTATGGTAGCAAACAAAATCAGTTAATTTAAACTTTTATAATCGCCAAACATCTGGACAATAATATCAGGCATAATCAGTCAGTTTATTCATCACCAGTTCCGTCATTGTTTTCCTTCAGAAATGTATGGCGTGTCCATTTTTCATTGGCAAAAAGTTGTTGCACGGACTCTTTTTTTTTTTTGGGATGGATTTTGCTTTTTTACTGAGGAAGTAACTAGACATCCTATGCATTTCATTGACTTTTGGTGAAAGTTGCCACTGATGACCGTAGGGAAAGTTGTGACGAGGCGTGTGATGGTGATATGGATGGATTGCTTGAAATTTATGCATGGATTAAAGGTTTTTCTTCAATGATTCTAGACGTTGATTGCTCATATAAATACCAGAAACCTAAGATATACCATTCCAAGGTAGGTCTAACGTCTTAAAATTGTAGTTCCAAAAGCGTTTCCATTTAATATTGAAAAAACACTGCCATTGTACTTTCCAAAGCAGAGCTATTTTGGCTTTTTGAGGTATTATTCTGTGGGAGATGATTAAAGAATACTTTACCCATTTGGAACCTGCCACTAAAGGTCTCACACCACAGTCCAATAGGTCAGAGCCACACCCACTTAATTAATCTAACATGTACCCGTAGTGGACATGTTTAAGGATGGAATCCTAGTTGCTGTTTATAAATGCAGCAAGAATGTTTAAGATGTGAAAGTTATCACAAGGCAAAACTGAGGAGTGACAATTCAGTGATTTTGAATATTTTCATTTATTTGCTTGTTTAAGCCCAAGAGTTAATTTGACATTTTATTTGAATTATACCTGATGTACTGTATAGATAGAAACAAAGACTTCCAAGTTGTGCATTATCCAGTCTTTCCGATTCCGAATATTATTTAGTTGTATTCAAGTATTGCTGGTAGTAACAGTACTGATACTGATGGACAGGCACACACTGGAGATGGATGCGGACGTGGGCATGGTGGTGAAAGATGATTCTGCTTTTTTGTATATCCCTACACTGACCCATCTTACACCAATGAATTTTAGAGGCTTATGTTTTTAATGCTAGACATCCTCTAGCAAGACCAGTCTGTGTTGCAACCTCATTAAACATAAGAAATTCCTGATTCCAGTTGTAACCAGTTATGGGTAGATATCTGGAACGCACTTCTCTTTTCCATTATAAATTTGGATGCAGTGTCTCTTCGCTCAAGGGTGCGTAGTCGCCGTGCCCAGTCGGTCAGATAGGGTACCTCCCTCCCTAAATGCGTACCTTTAATTTTGAGTCACATCAATATCCTACACTAACTGTGTTTGACTCCTATTGCATCTGTGCATTCAGTGAGGGTACACTTGTTTATTTAATATTTAAAGTAAGTTGCAAATCCCACACAGTATATTGTAAATATATAATAAACAGTTTACATTTTTGTTATTTTACTTTTTCTCAATGTTTTATCTCCAGGCCTACAATAGAAGGTGGTGTATCAGACGTTGAGATAATTTCGCAACAAGTAGAAGAAGAAACCAAAAGCATAGCTCCAGTGCAACTTGTTAACTTTGCTTATCGAGATTTACCCCTAGCAGCTCTTGACATTTCTGTGGCAGGCTCACAACTTTTGGCAAATTTGGACGAGGAGTATCAAAGAGAAGGGTAGGTGCACGTCATAATAGCTTTCTAACCTTTCAGTGTGCCCCGTGAAAAATGCCACACTGTAAAGATGTGGATATTTGTACAATTCTGTGAATTTCATAGTAGGTGGAAGGGACTGCATCATTAAAGATGTTCAATTGTCTTCAATTACATTATTAAGGTTACTTATGTTATGCAAAAAACTAAGAGAAGAGGGTAGGAAGGAGTACACACGAGACTGGAAGGTAAAGACTAATTAAAGCATAATGAATAAAACATGATACTGGCTGCTTTAATGACATTTTAACATAACTCCACGATTTTTTTTTTATTCTTTGAAAATCTGTCACAGACACAAAGTTGTTCACAGAAAATGTGTCAATGTACTATAAAATTGAGTCAAAGTTCTTGAGTTGTGATTCAATTCAATGAAAGTTCTTAAATTGATTAAAAGAACATCAGTTCCCTTCAGCGTTCTAATGTAGTGCCCACAATTGACCATCAATCTGAAGTTATGGTTTCTACACCAACTACAAATCGTATTAAACAGCTTTGATATGTACATCTGAGAAATAATAATGTTTATAAGCACCAGCTTAGTGATCCTGACAATAGTTAATCAATTTACAAATAACTTCCAATTATAATTTTATGTTTGGCACAACTGGACAACTTTTTCTGATGGATACTTTTGCTTGCTGATTATTCACCTTTTAAAGAACCACAGGTGCCAGACTGGGTCCAAATATTGTTGTCATAACGTTGCTCTGCCGGTAGATGCAGTGGCTCCATCTAATCCAGTTCAGGGGTGTGGAATTCCTATAGCTGGACACCCAGGACATATTGTTTGGGGTTAAGGACAACAAGTTTTCATGTTTATTTTGTCCTTGGTTTGCTAAATTACTGTGAAATTTTAGGTACTATTTTTTTGAAGCAGCATTTAGTAAAATGTAGTGCTAGTATTTCCAACAAAATTCATAATGGAAAATCAGTGTAACCATTTTCAAAAAGATTATGGGAAACATGAACATAAACAAGCACTGGCAAAGCCACTGGTCTGACATTGGATGTTGGTCTTTTGGTTTTGTCTATGCATGTCTGGTTTTGACATTGCTTTTGTAACACTTTATTGTTGTGGGAACTGCCAGGCCCTCACTATTGTAACAAACATTGTCAAAAAGCAAAAAAAGATGTTTTGGGTTCAAAAAGCACATATTGCCACAGTAATTCCTGGCGGTGAACAAAACTACTTTGTGTGCTAATATGCTCCTTGTGGAAGAGCAGAATGCTATCACTCATAGTAAAGTCAGTCGAGGATAGAGAGAGAAATAGAATTTGAATAAAACAAAATTTCTTGGTTAATGCCAGACCTAATTGAGGGCCCAATTCTTAAAGAAAGTCATATAAGTGCACCCATGGTATATGTCTTTACATTAGTGGCTCACATGACTTCACAAGAATTTATAGAAGTAGATCAGGAAATTGTACTCCTATAACAGTGGTTCCCAACCTTTTGACTCCTGAGGACCCCCATTGAACCACTACTGGAAGCCGGGGTCCACCAAACAATTTGTACAAGTTAAATTTCAAACATTAAAACAGTAATTCACAAAAAATACACAAACAAGTACACACCAAATACTCGAATTACTAATGATATAATTATTTTATTTGGAAAACTTTTGCAGAAATCAAAACAATTTAATGAGAAGTTTGCTGCTGCATCTTGGTGACTAACTTTCCATTATTTGGTTTTATTTAGGAAAGCTGACTTCTACATTTCCCAAGCGATTTAGTTTTTGTTTTTTAGGTATATAAGATCTTAGAAAGCTTTTTCACATAAGTATGTGGTGGGGAAAGGAAGTAAAACCATAAGGACCTCTCAAGTTTCGATAGCCTATCTGTCACATGTAATTCATTTGTTTCATAGCACCTTGCATACCAGTGTAGGGTTTTGGAGCACTTTTACAGTGACTACAAGGTGTAGAATTCACATATCATTCACAATGGTAGGCTTTTTCTAAGAGTGCTTGGTCTGGAGAAGCACAAACTCAGGATTCAGAACATAACACAGTGGTTAGCGTTGACTTTAATAAGAATGTATTTCTACGCAAGCAAACCTTTTATTTTTTAATTTTTTAAGCAGCATAAGGATAATGAAAGGCAGCGAAAAAAAGAATGTTTCTAATTTGTGCCATGCAGTTTGCATACAACTCTTTGGCAATTCATAGCTCACTGTGCTAGAATACGATTGTAATTTATGAACTGCACAATAACAAAATAATCTCTGTGACTGAAGCAGTAACCCACTGTGCTATGCACATAAAATAATTGTCTTTGCATGATACACATTCTCTGCATCAGGCACATTAACCATCTGCCTACCTTAAAAACTGTCACTAGACAAAACTCCCATCTCTCTCCAGCATGTACATTAATCACCAAAGTTATCTTGACGCTTTTATTTTCACCCGAAAGTTACTTGTTGTACATGGAACTTTTGAAGTGCTTTTACAACTGCTGCACAAATAAAAACACTCACATGTTTGTCAGGCTCCAGCTGGAGAAGTATCTTTCTGTCATCCCAGGCCTGCGGACCCCCTGGGAATGTGTCACGGACCCCTGGGGGTCCACAGACCACAGTTTGGGAAACACTGTCCTAGAAGATATTTGTGAACTGTATTTTAGCACGAGCAAATATGCATGTGTAGATTAGCTCATAGCATGTCAGAGCCACCTACTGGTGAATAAAAGCTAGGACAAAAGTTTCCTCCTTCAGTCTGGTGCCTGGGGATATTTGAAAGGTATCAAATCTGCATGTTGAGAATGTATCCTCCAAAAAGATTGTTATTGAAAGTAAGTAACTTTTTCCAGGCTTCAGGGATGCAGTACCAACATTGTCTTCATTTGACAATTTTGATGGACCACTCTCACTGGCAGTACTTTGAGAGTAATTACAACAGTGTGTATGCAAAAAATGAAGAGGCGGAGGATACAAGAAGACGCAGTGCTTAATTTGTAAAATAAAATGTGCTGTGCCCAAAGTGTTGCTCAGATGCCTGCACTGTTACATTTCGGCACGCTACATACCAAGGCTATTATCCTAAATCCACCTATTACCATCTACTACCAGACACTCCTGGACGGTTTATCGCACTTTACAGATACCTGCTTTCTCCCTTTATGATGTTTTTTTTCGTCTTTCTCTTCCCGTATCTTTCTGCTTTGTATGTTTTTTTCCTCTCTTGCTCTCAGGAAATGTCTGAAGAGGGAAAGTAGGTGTGGGTCCCCAAAAATGAATGCCAGTGTCCCCCACTGGCAACCACCAGCTTAAGCTAAGCACCAAGAAGTCCTATGATTAAATGCCCACAATCTAAGCTCTCACTATATAGTAATTTCTCAATGCTTCCACTAGCTTTGACATCTGATCTAACTACGTTTGAAATATAAAGAAGGTTATTTTATTTTGTTGATGGTTCCATTTTCACCATGTGCCACTAATGCGACCACACACATAACTTTCTCTTCATCACAGAAGTATGGAATATCGCTATTTTGTTACCCGATCTAGAAATGGATCATAGACAGTATTATTTATATATAGTCCCTATATGTAGTCCTTAGGGGGAATTAATTTTAATAAAACATGTAAATCTATCTGTAAAATTAAATGCAAGCCATATTATAAGCTTTTGAGATTTTCCAGATGGAAGTAATTTTCTTTTTAGGTTATCTTCATTTTAAAATATTTCTATAAAATGCCATTGGAGGGAAGTGAGTTCTATTTCAAATTAAGAAATCATTTTGTGAAAGAATATTGTGATCCATGCTTTTTCTGATATATTGATACTTTGAATAGACATATTTATTATTGTATTAAAACATAGTTTAAATTATTCAAAACAACAACAGGGCAGAAGAAAGAATTCAAGTGCCTATGTGGAGGAGCCCACATTGGTGTTCATATTGTTATGGCAGAAGTTGGTGGAAAGGACTATTGTTATGTCCAAAGAAGAAAAGAATATGTTCGTAGCCTGGGTAGCTGGAAAAACACATGCTGTGCATACTGCTGCTAACTAGTGTTGGGCTTGGACTGTTGCAGTTTGTGTTTTCTCCATGAAGTCTCAGTCACAAGGTTTCAGAGACTCCTCCTCTTGTTGTGAATGCACATGGGCACCTAGTATCAACGCTGCTCCTGGTCCCCATGTGTTCAACGCTGACTTCCCTGGATCTCATTGCCTTTTCTTTCCATCACCAAGAAGACTTTTTGATACATTCATTCTCTTCTGCTCAAGCCACAGAGGACATAGTAGTTCAATAACCCGCCCTCTTGGGCCCTCGGGACGCTCATGCCATTCGGGATGCAGGAAAATGATGCACAGACTGTAATTGAATGGACACCTTTTAAAAGATGCCCTCATTGCCATTCAGAGTACCTTTGTACTGACTTCCAAACCATCTGTAATCTGTGACTTGCTCTAGAGCACAACTAGACCCACTGCGACTCTTGCTCCACCTTTAGGAGCAGAAAGACCCTTCAGTGGAGAGACAGGCAGTCAGCCCACAGCAAGATGTATCGTTCATTCTCTCAGATGCTGTACATCTTCGGCGAGGCAGACCTGCTTGTCATAGAAGAAGAAGAATTTGTCACCTGATCTTCCAGCCCACCAAACCATTCCTGAGATTGTTGGATCTCACTCCTTGGAGCCCTAGAAGAACGTTGTTCAAGAGGAATAGGCATCGGAGAACATCCCATCTACCTCAATCCTGGACCTCGTGTAAAGACTACACTGAAATACATGATTACGATCACCCCTCCCCTCCCCCAAACCTCTTCTAAGACACATAAATGGCTGCCCTTTGAAGTAGAGCACCATCCATCCACGGGTTGTGCGTTAAGACCCGTGCAGAAACCATGAATCCAAGACCACATGTTTGCGCCAGAGTCTAGAAACTAACATCACCATAGAAGCCAATATGGCCTGTACCAAAAACACCATCATCTCCGCGGCCACCGACAGCTGGCTCAGAGGAGAGGCCTAGCCTTGATAAGTTCCAACTGGAACTGGATGAAAGGCAACGATGCATCATCATCCACCCACGCACAGGCAAGATCTCCACTTCAGAAATAGACTTTGCAAAAAACTTTAATTCCCTTCTCTTCCACCAGCTCCACCTCTGCCGTTTCTACCACATTCTTCCTCACCTCCTGTGACTTCCACTGAGTAGTCATCGGAGTCTTACTGAGACACAGGCAGCCCTAGCTCTTACTTTCTAGTGGAGAACATTGCCTCCTCAGTCTACCTGCACCCCACTGATTATCCTTGGGAGGACTATTATGTGTATCCTCCAGGGGACCCAGGCCTTGACCAAGTCCCCGTTCGGCTTCCTCTCAAGACAACAACACAGCATACCATCGCGTTATCCAGTGTGCAGCCGCTTATCACAAGGTGGATAGGTACACCACCACACAAGATAATGACTCTCTGGCGAAGACCCTCTTCAGAACTGAGCGATCCCTCCAGTATTTGCAAAAGCTCAAGGAGACAGTAAACTCTGTCTCTGTGATCTTTAAGGAGGCCGTGAAATTCATGGTGGTAACACCCAGGATGGAAAAGAAGTTCAAGCTGGTACCCTCAGATCCATTCTGTATCAGGGTTCTTGTCTTGCCAGGCTCCCTGGACTTTTCCACTGTGTGGAAAAGAGTGGCAGCCCAGGCTATGGGTGACACCCCTTCTCCTGATATGGAAAGTAAGTGTATGGACACCGCTGGCATTACCAGTTCATTAGGCCTCCTGTACCGGTATGAGAGGGCACAGTGGGAAGAGGTGGAGGCTATACTCCAACATCTTCCTAACCAATACTGCATTAGGGGGGAGGACATAGTAGGAGGAGGGAAAATCATTTCCAACACTACCTTCAGGTGTACCTTGGATTCAGCTGATACAGCTGACATGGGAATGAATACCTCTTTCATTCTCCACTGCCACTCATGGCTGCCTGTGTCTGGCTTAAAACTGGACATATCTGAACATCTTATGAACCTGCCCTAGGACAGGAAACACTTTGTTTGTCCCGCAGGTTGATAACATATTGGAAAAAGTAACGGACTCTGACAGCTAAGGCCCTAGGTGGCTTTCGAGTTCCTTTTGTCAGGGACTCTTTTTGAAGGCAACAAACATGAGGTGGGTCCGAAGAAACTTCCTTAAAACCAACCCAGCCTTATCAATAGTTGCAACAGAGTTACCACCAGCAGGGAGGCCTGAGGTTACACACGGTTCTCCCTCAGTGGGAACTAATCCAAAGGTCAGCCCAAAGGCACGTGCACCAATATAGCCTTTGCCTTCAAAACCTGACTGGCCCGGCATCTCATCCAATCATACTACACTTGTCGGGGGAGACTCAAGGGTTTTCTTCCCCGCTGGGAGGTGATCACATGGATAGGTGGGTTCTATCCATCATTAGGCACGGCTACTGCCTGAAGCTTATTTCATCCCCACCAAACATCCTTCCCTGCTCACATACTCTCAGCCCAGAACACCTGGCTCTATTGCAAGTGGAGGTTAAGGAACTTCTCAAAGGGGCCATAGATCCAGTGCCCCCTCTACACTTGGGGCAAAGAAGTCTACTCACTCTACTTTCTCAAAAGGACAGCTCCCTCAGGTCAATCCTTCATCTCCAATCCCTCTACAGATGCATCATTTTGGAGCATTTCCACATGCTGTTACAAGCGGACTTCATGGCCACACTAGACCTGAATATGCCTATTTCAACATCCCAGTCCATCTGGCTCTTTAGTGCTACCATGGTAAGTGGACAGCACTGCCAATTGAAAATGTTGCCCTTCAGGGTCACCAAGGCCTCCAGGGTTTTAACCAAATGTCTAGCAGTGGTAACTAACCACCTCAGAAGGGCAAACTCATATCTTCCCTTACTTGAACTGCTGGCTGATCAAGAGTACAAAGAGACACGACTTTCTAGCCCATACCCATGCCACAATCTCTCTACTGCACAGTTTGGTTTTTATAGTCAACACTACCAAGTCCCACTTAAAGCCACTTCAGAGCCAGCCCTTCCTGGGATCAGTCCTAAATGCAGTCTTGGACAAAGCATCTTCGAGCACCCAACATTTAGCAGCATTCCAACTGCCTCAGCCCCTTTTTCAGCCACTCCATCCTTTTACAGTTTGAACAGTAATACATTTCCTCATTATGATGGCCCATGCATAGCCGCCCCTCACGCAAGGCCCCATATGCGCTCACTCCAAGAGTGTTTTTTGGACCAATGGTCTCAAGCGCAGGGTCACTGGAAAGATCTAGTTTTGGTAAGGGCCAGCACCCATTGCTTTCTGCAGTGTTGGAATAGCAAAATTCTGTTGCAGGGCAGGCCCTTCGCAGACCCAGTTCTGCAAGTGATCATCACTATGGAGGCATCACTTACTGGGTGGGCGGTGCATTTCATCAGCATGACAGTCCAGGGTCTGTGGCCACTGCATCAACAGACTGGGGCCTCACATCAACCACCTGGAACTCTTTTAGCCATTCACCTAACTCTCAACGGTTTTCTAATTCATGAAAAGGTGGTTCTGGTGTGGACTGAAAGCATCACTATCATGTTTTACCTACAAAAGCGAGGTGACACTCATTCTTCTCAGTTGTCAGCACTAGTGCAACAAATTTGGCATTGGGCAGTCCACCACCAAGTTCACGTACTGGCGGAGTATGTCCCAGGGTTGAACAATGACTTTGCAAACCTACTCAGCAGGCTGCAACAAGAAGGACATGAGTGGTGTTGGAAATGGCTTTTGTTTTGCAGGGTTATCCCCAAACCTTTTGCCTCTGACCTCCTGTTTTTGATTATGTGCTACATTTCGTTTTTGCTGGCTTTAGGACTCTGGGCACTTTACCATTGCTGACCAGTGCTAAAGTGCAAGTGCTCTCTGTCCAAATTGTATTGGTAATTGGTTTATCCATGATTGGCATATTTGATTTACTAGTAAGTCCGTAGTATAGTGCTCCATGTGTCTGGGGCCTGTATATCAATTGCTACTAGTGGGCCTGCAGCACTGATTGTGCCACCCACGAGTAGCCCTGTAAACATGTCTCTGACCTGCCAGTGCTGTGTCTATGTGTGCAGTTTTTAACTCCCATTTCGACCTGGCAAATACACCCACTTGCCAGGCCCAAACCTTCCCTTTTACTACATACAAGTCACCCGTAAGGTAGGCCCAGGGCAGCCCCATGGGCAGGGTGCAGTGTATGTAAAAGGTAGGACATGTACTGGTGTGTTTTACATGTCCTGATAGTGAAATACTACTAATTTTGTTTTCCACTATTGCAAGGCTTATCTCTCCCATAAGGTAATATGGGGATCGTCTTGAAATGTTTTTGAAGTTTAAATTCTCATTGGGAGCAGATAGATATGTGGAGTTTGGGGTCTCTGAACTCACAATGTAAAAATAAATCTTTTGGTGAAGATTTTTTTTTTAAATGTAAGTTTGAAAATGGCACTTTTAGAAAGTGGGCGTTGCTTTTCTGTGACTCTGCCTGTCTGTGGAATACACATCTGGGTCAGGATGACATTTGGGCTGTATGTGAACTCACTCTACATAGTCACACAAAGGTCGCTGAGGTGTGCCCTGCATATCCTGATGGGTCTTACTGAGTAGTGGGAGGAGCTGACACTTGTAGCTGAATAAGGTTGTGCCTGTCCACACACAAAGCTCCAGCGATGCCTCACCTCCCCGACCCTGTGCAACGTCTTTGTTTCCTCATTGTTTTCCAAGGTACTCTACCTTGGGTCAATGCCACTCCGTTACAGGCCCGGACTCCCTCGCGAGTGACATTGAATTGTTGGGAACGACATGACGTTGTGCTAGCCCCACTTGGAGCTATTGTGTTTCTAAGCGCTATACTAAGGTTTAATCTTTGAAAATTTGTATTTTTTGTTTATTGGATGTTTGTCGTTTCGGACTTGTTTTTCTCCGATAAATATTGACTGTTCTTCTAAATTGGTGTTGAGTACTTTTGTGGTGTTTTCAGTGTGTGTGTGTGTGTGTGTGTGTGTGTGTGTGTGTGTGTGTGTGTGTGTGTGTGTGTGTGTGTGTGTGTGTGTGTGTGTGTGTGTGTGTGTGTGTGTGTGTACGTGTGTGTGTACGTGTGTGTACACACATACAAATACTTTACACATTGCCTCTGACATAAGCCTGACTGCTTGTGCCAAGGGGGTAAGCAGGGGTAATCTAAGCTGTGTGACTCCCTTACCCTGACTACATTAAGGGTTCCTACTTGGACAAGGTGCAATCCACTGCCAACTAGAGCCCCCCTTTCTAACAAGTGGGAACTCCACTTACAAATCCTACTCCCTTACTTTACTTTAGCTGTTGGGGCATCCTAGGCATAGACCTTTTCACCACATGTGAAAACACAAAGTGCCCCAGCTTCAACTCAGGATTTTCCAGACCTCAAGTTCATGGGCAATTTTCAGTGGAGGAACTTGTCAGGGATCTTTGCATACACTTCTCCTCCTCTCTCACTCCCATGTCTTTTCCTCCTCTACCACTCCCATGTGGGCCAGACAGCCATGGTACGTGACCGTCCTAGAGATTTTTTTCATCCCACTCAAGAAGCTCCCCAACAAGCAAGACCTTCTAATACAAAATCTAGGTAGGGTCAGATCCCCAGGTAGCTTAATTTAGCAATCTGACTCCTGGGGTCCTAGAGTTCAGTTGCCTGAAGGGTGTTTGAACATTCTCAAAGAAGCCTGTAAAATTACCCCACTCACCTGCAATGCTGCTAAGTGGAAATTATTCACTACTTTACCTCAAGTCAGATATACTCTCTCACTCCCACAGTGCAAGACAACATTTGCTACCTTCTACAGCTGCAAAAGTCAAGTTTAGCTTACACCTCAATTCGATTACACTTACATGCAGAAAATGGCACACACTCCTCACTTTCAAAATCAATCTTGTTAATAAAACTTTTATGGAGGGCCTTAAATGTGTCCTCCCACTTAGGGTGCCACCTGCCCCAGTCTGGAATCTGGCTCACCAGACTCATGGGGCTTCCTTTTGAACAACTGTATTCTTGCTCTTTGGAGTTCCTCTCCTGGAAAGTCACCTTTGTTGTAGTCATAAACGATCAGGGGCATTTGTGAGCTACTGATGCCCACACTACAACAACCTTTCTTCCAGGTCCATAATGGCACAGTGATTCTTAGGACCAACCCTAAGTTCCTGGCTAAGGTGGTCTTTCCATTTCACCTTAACCAAACAATTGAGGTTTTTTTCCACGACCTGACTTGGTAGCTGAGGGAGCACGTCATGCACTTGATGTCAAGCATACTTTCATGTATTATATAGACAGGACCAAACCTTTCTGTAAAACACAACAGCTTTTTGTTTCCTTTGCTCATCCTCTTAAAGGTCACCTTATATCAAAGGCGGGTATTGCCAGGTGGATTGTTAAATTCATCCGGACCTGCTACCTCAAAGCCAAAAGAAACCTACCTACCTACCCCAGGCCTCACTCTACCCGCAAGCAGGCTGCCACTATGGCTTTTCCTTGAAACATACCCATAGCTCACATCTGTAGAGCTAGCACTTGGTCCACTTCACACACCTTCACAAAGAATTATAATGTGGATATAATTGCAAGGCAGCATGCTGGAGTGGATCAAACTGTCTTCAGGACTCTGTTTGAGACATCTGTGCCATCCACTGGCTATCTACCACTTAAAGGAGTACTGCTTTATAGTTAATGTAGAGCATGTCATCTACAGCCACAAATGCTACGAACGGATTATGTTACTTACCTTATAAACATCTGTTTGTTTCATGTAGTGATGTAGATTTACATGCATCTACTCTCCTCCCTGGAACCCAGTGTTTGCTAAACATATCATCAGCCTTTAGAATTGTCTTTTCTATGCACCTGGGTAGTGTTCAGTCATACTAGCCTACTCCATGCCTACTCATTACTTCATACCTATTCTCACCTGTTGTGTGACAAACAATCTAACAATGAAGTTGGTGCCCATGCGCATTCAGAACTAGAGAAGCCATCAAGACCTCATTACTCAAAAGACTTCTTTGAAGAAAAACAAGTTGCAATAGTCTGAGCCCAACACTAGAGGCAGGAATATGCAGAGCAAGTAAATCTACAGCACTACATGCAACTAACAGGTGCTTACACTGTAACATAATCCTGCCATTTCATAAGAATAGGAAAAAAGCAAGAATTATATGTTGTGTTCTGTGTTAAAATTGATTATGCAGCTGTTCATTATTGGTGAGATCTCCACATACTCTGAAACCTCAATATTCCAGCTTGAGTGTTAAATTTGACAGAAAGCCTGCATCCCGACAAATCGGACTACTCAACTTCATCTGGCTACAGCTATCAACCACATTTTAGTCCGAATCAATTATGATTACTCTACTTATGAGCAGGGCAACACATGTTTCACACATCTTGAAGGACACACCCAGAACATAGAGTTCTAGTCAGGGAATCAAACTATGAATGCATTCCCAGTCTCTTGAATGTGCGAAGTAGGCAGTGCAGAGTATTGCTTCATGTGTCATAGGACTGTAATGCGACCTAGTAGTTGATTGTGCGTTAATGCTTGCTGGTAGGACTGCCAAAAACACATTTATTAAATTAATGCTAGGGAAGTGGATTACATAGTGAAGCCAGCGAGCGAGACCTACAAATGGACATATCTTGACTAGCATTTTGTCCTTTTCCTTGCTTCCAGCAAATTATTCTCTTTCATTTACCATGTGCCCAATGTTGTAAATTATGTAAATGATCTAATTAGTGTGCTTATTCTGCATAACTGCAACAGTAAACTGCAAAGTACAAGGCGAGTAACAAATTTGCTTTTAACCCTAAACCGGAGGATACTGGTGCACTCTGTCTCACCCCATACCTGTATTAAGATCTGAGGAAACCAATCAGTCTAGATGAGTTTGTAGAACTTAGACACCAGCTCTAGATCAACAAGGTCATAAGTCCAGACCGTATGTTAGATAAGATTTGTGACAATTTATTCTTGAATTTTACCGAAGAGGTATTCCCATATAGATTGATTTAATATTTGAATAGATAATGCATGTTACGTCCATAACAATACGCGGACCTCCTATTGCCAGGAATGAATATCTAGATATAGCCGTGGTTAAGAGACTGTGTAGGGATTTATAAAGTTCTGACTTCTCCAGTTGCTTTTCAGATTCCTCTTAAGATTGTTTTTGATACACTTCCACCATTTCCCTACCTGAGAAGGTGACCTCCAGAGCTTTACAGTCTAGGTTAAAAAGAATTGCCTGTCTTCTGAAATGTGTTCAAACACCACTTGAAGGCAAGAACACTGTTGCCTTATACCAGGACACATGCAGTTCTTTGCACTAGTTTTTGTACGCCCGCTAAATAACCAATATCATAAGGTGCACAGTATTTCAAGTTGCATCCATCAAAACTGAGGATAACATACCTGTTGTTTTCCCCCATATCAAGGTGCACGAACTATGATTTAGTGCATCCTGTCTGCATGATTTTCGCCTCCGTTTACCTAGTGAAAATTGTGTGGGTAAACACCTATGGGGAGTGCACTTACTACCTAAATTATAATCCCACTCGAACCCAAGTGTAACTTTATGCCCACATCAGTAATTGTTCGGCCCCTGGATTGAACAGGGCATAAATCAGGAGCTTTGAATTAAGTCGGCATGGTTTGCTACCGTCGAACGATATTTGACACCCACTGCACTGGCCTTATGTCAAGTCCTGTCTTTTATTAATCTGTGTACAAAGTGTCCTGGTCATACAATCATATTAGGTCCCCCGTTTCACAACCAGAAAGGGAGCTCCTATCACTGGCAAAAAGACCCCATTTACCTTGAATTTGTTAATTAATGAAGAGATTAGAAACAATTTGTGTCCAAGAGCCACTTCATCAGCCAATGTTTGACCACATATATATTCTCATCGAGGGCATTCACACAGCCTTTTACTGCAAAGCCCTGAGTCCAGTAACTTTCCAGAAAATCCATACACCTACTTTAGCACTGAAACTGCGAAATAGTTCACAAGGAGCAGGCCTATCTAAGAAAATCTTTCAGAGCACTGAAATAAGGGGACAAACAGGCCTTCACAATGACCTTGCAACTAGCTGAAGAACACAAAGATTTCAGAAAAGAGATTTTTAGAGCTACGAGGCCAATTTTACTAGCCTAATTAAAAATGGCTAGAACTGTATTACAGAGCTATTCAGTCTCCTCGGGGATTATCAAACCGCAATGTCTTTACTAATAAACTACTAAATACAAATACAGGGGAGCCCCATCCGTCCACAAAAAAGGGGAAGATTTTTAGTGCATTTTTACTTTGCGTTATGAATTGAAAACCCACTACTGTTGTTGGGCAACTAAACTTTAAATTTTTATGTAAGGTGTCTTTCTGTCAGGCTGGGAAAGCACAAGGAAAACACAACAAAACAATCATATAAAGTCAGAAACAATAAAAAGAAATAACAGAATACACATTTTTTTCCAGTAGGACAATGAATGTAGAAAAATAGAAACTTCAGAATGTAATAACTTTTGAATAAAACCTTGATTACACTGCAATTTATATTATGTTATCATATTATTCCAGTAAAATAAATAATTTCTACCAACAAACTGCATCTAGCCGACTTCAGCAGCATACACCCCATTCAATTTCTGAACCTTACCACAGACTATGACAGAGTGGATTCAGTATCAAACACTGTGTTTTATATTGTAGATTTCTAAATTCTTGACTGAACACACTCTCTTTATTATGGCTAACAAGAAGACATCTCATCAGTGTTGTTTTGGATAATATATTATTTTGACCCCAGCCTTCCTTAGGGCGTTTATTACCCGATGTTTGCCGTTAGCAAAGGTAATATGAAACTTCACCATGTTCACTTGTAGGAAAACATTAAGCAGTGGAAAAGTAGGCATGTAAGAAAATACATAGACTCGTTTAAACTCCAAGGACTTTAAACTAAAACTGACAATGATTTCCAACTGTATACTTATGTAGCCAATCTCCATCGACTAAACATGGCACTAAGATGA
This sequence comes from Pleurodeles waltl, assembly GCF_031143425.1. Lineage (NCBI taxonomy): Eukaryota > Metazoa > Chordata > Amphibia > Caudata > Salamandridae > Pleurodeles > Pleurodeles waltl. The sequence continues at coordinate 158,951,014 of NC_090440.1, read as the reverse complement.
ACACCAAATAAAATGATGTGAAATAAATGCCGTGAACATGTAATCATCACTTAGACAAGAAATAGTTGTGACAAAGTGAAATATGAGGCAGAAGAAAATCAACTCCAGGCCTAGTTCATAGGTTTTTTGCACTCACCAGTCGATTGGCATGTCTAGCCAATCTCTCACCATAGTAAAAGGGTTCATACATATCTAAGATAAGCTGAAAAAGCATAATAATGAGACATTTACATCTTAAGAAAGATGAGTCAATGGTCTTTGTTTGGAGTCAAGAAATATGTGGAACAACACCTCAAATAAGGACAAACACTCTTCAAGAGCCAACCTCTCTTTCCTTCCTATCATAGAATTATTAATTGAAAGGCCCTTTAGATCTTTGCTGTGATCACTTAGGGCAGAGCTATTGGGTGCATGGCATGGGTTCTTCCTGCTTATGCAAACTGGCATAGTTTCCAGTCTTGGCAGTGTGTTGTCAGGAGTAGAATTAAAAATGTCATGTGCCCCCTTAATGCTATTTTTTGTATCTGGTGTACTGAGTATGTAAAAGCACTAAGTTAGTTTATGCAGCAGGATATATAGATTACTTCTAGATTTTAGGAATGTGAAACCAGTTTCTGTAACTTACCTCTTTGCCATTGATAGCTAATGAAGTGCTGCCAGGGTACAGAACACATGGCTGGTTCTTCCTAAGCTAGTCAGCTGGTGAATTGCCATATCCTGGCTTCTCTGCAAATGGTAAAATGAGGGAGTTTCTATTGTATTGTGTTGAGGCTAGCACTGGTTGCTGTATCCAAGAGTGAAGATGGAACAGGCTTAAGATATTGCATTGACCTGTGTTATCTCAGAGTGTAATTTCAACGGAACATCCCAACTAGTGTTTTAGTTGTTGATGAGTTTGCAGCAGTTACAAAAGAGTTCAGGGCTCCTTTATCCTTTATGTTCCATGGTCTGTATTCATACATACACTGCAGACATGCAAATGTGTGCTATCTGAACAGCATACGTTGTGCACGAATCCCCTAAACAATTCAGGCCAAATAAAGTTTTCAAATTCTCCAAGAGATGGAGATCAATGTCAAATGCATTTGTGGAGGTGGCAACAATGTAGATTTAGGACAAAACAGCAGAGAAACTATTATATTGAATTCTATAAGGCAAAACTGAGATAGTCCACTGATAACCCCTGCAACCTGAAGGGCAGAGACAAGATGGTCATTATGGGAATTAAATTAACATTTCTAAAAGCTCAGTTGACTTCGTGTAGCTTTTTGTTTAAATGATGCATCCCATGTACACTTTGTGCTCTCACGACGTCAAAAGAAGAGTGGAGGAATTGCTCAAGGGATGAATGTTAAAGCAAGAATAAAACTAGGAAGTTTATGTTCGTAGCCTGTGTTAGTGTAGATACACATTCTTTGCATACTCCTGCCATCTACTGTTGGGTTGGGACATTAAGATGTATTATTCTTTGAAAAAGTTTAACTTTACAAGGTGTAGAGTGACTCCTCCCTTAGTCCACAATGAGCATGAGTCTTGGCTCCACCCATAGATTGCTTTTGTCTGCCATTGGGTTCAGATGTGAAAAGCTTTGGCTCCAATAATATCACGGTTCTGTGTGTACACTTTGGGTCCTGCTTTGATTTGTTGATTCTGGAAGAAATCTTCAAGCAATTGCATCGGATCCATCTTGTCAACGCCATAGACTGTAACCAATCCAAGAACTTCAATCAGACGTTGAGAACTCTGCTTTAGAGATTGTTGGAAGATATATTGGGCTCCATCTGGATTCTGCCCACATTGTAGTTGAAAGTATCCCATGTTCGACGAGTACAAGGTTTGTAGCCTATGTCTCACTCCAGACTACTAAAAGTCAAAGTACGTTTTTTGTCAAGCATTTAGGTGCAAAGAGATGCTTGAATATAGGTGAGAGAGATGCTGGGCACATTAGAGTAGTGGTTCTCAACCTTTTGACTTCTGTGGACTACCAGTTAATACTGGTACCTGGGGACCCCCTCTGAATCATTTGATTTCAAGACCCCCAACTGAGTGTTTAAAGGAAGATGGGGCCCTCTCCTGAGTATTTTCAATTATTTGAACCACAAAACAATACACAAAAATACAGGAACAAGAATTAATCAAACAAAATACACACATGATGAAATATGCCATTTAATTCACTAACGAATATAAGAAAAATCAAAACTTTACTAGGGAGGTTGGGCTTTTTCTGAATTCAACTGACACCACTTATTGTCCATACTATATTCTGTTATAATGCACTTGCACTGCTCCTATGGATCAATTTAAGGATATTAACTTAATTTTTACCCTCCAATTTCAAATTCCTGCACATTTACAGAATGTTTTAAAATGTTTAATATTTTGCTTCTTTATTGTTACACACTTTATTATTTAATTTTCGGAGCAGTCACAGACCCCCTTATTATGCTTTGCCGACCTCTAGAGGTCACCAGACCACAGGTTAAGAACCACTGATCTACGCAACTAGCTGGCCAAGAGCAACAGCAAGCAAAAATGCCTAGCACACTCTCGAACAACACTCAACTAGGATTTAAAATCAATATGAAAAAGACCCATCTTCAACCTCAGCAAACACAACCATAACTAGGCTCAGTCTTAATTGCTATCACAGCTTACCTCAATGAACATAGGGTGCTGGCATATCAACAGCTGCTGCCTTGATGGCATCATGAATATAAATTGTGCCGCACCCCAGGGTACAATTATGCCTTCTCCAGCAATGTCTTGCCAGTCAGTCAACACAAGCTGAGGGCCAGCTCGAAGATCTAATGTAGATAAATGGCATTATTCAGCACTCTTTGCACTGGTGAAACTCCAATATTCTATTGGTAGGCAGACCTATTCTGAACCCTCCCTCTTCACCATTACTACAGACTCATCGCTCATTGGATGGGGCTGACATCTTAGAAACATAACTTTTCAAGGTATATGGAATTCTTTACAATAAACACACCAACTACCTCGAGCTCTTGTCTATCGTGCTACCACTCAAAGTCTTCTATTCAGTGATAAAGAACAAGATAGTCCAAATAAAGACAGACAACATGGTTGTGGTGCATTGCATCCAAAACCGTGCGGGTGGAAGGGTCCACATTCTCTATCACTGTCCAGTCTAGCTTAAAACATCTGCAAATGGGCTATTCTTCACAACATACGCCTTCTAGAGGAACATATCCAAGGAGTGGACCACAACTTTACAGACCTCTTAAGAAGGGCACACCAACAGGTACACAAATCGGAACTCCACCCTCAATTCCTACAAAAGTCCTTTAACAAGTGGGGAAGCCCAACATTCAATTTTTTTTCTACTCAAGAAAACACAAAATACACTAACTTCGGCTCCAGTGATCCATACCCACAATCCAAGGCGATGTGCTATGGATGAGGTGGTCAGAGATATTTGCCTACACTGTTCTGCCTCTCCCACTCATCCTACATGTGGTCGAGAAGACGTGGCAGTGTCCAATGACGCTCATTCCATTGGCTCCAGCATAGGCCAGGCAACCTTGGCACGCAGTCCTGTTAGAAATGTCCATCTTGCCTTACAAGACTTCCACTCCAAGTGGACCTTCTCACAAAACACAAAGGACTAATAAGCCATCCCGATCTCAAGAGGATAAATCTTGCAATACAGCAATGTGTCACCTGAGGTCTTGGAGTTTGGTTACTTATTTCTTTCAGAAAAGTGCATGGTTGTACTCTTTTGTTATTTAAATCTTCCAGAAAAGTGCATGACTGTACTTCGGATAGTAATGCAGGCCTTTCTCACGTGTATTTTAAGCTATTAAATGGAAGATCTTTAGCGACTTCAGTTTGGCAAATCCCCTAAATCGTTTACAGGTCACGCAGCTAGAAATAATTTCCTACCTTCTACATTTAAGATCATCAGAATTGGTGTACACATACCTAAGATTCTGGCAGCAGTGGCAGCGAATATGTAAAACGGGGAACTCTGTTTACTATTACAATTTCAGTAGTAAAGGCTTAAAATAATTATCACCTAAAACTAAAACTCCCACAGGTCTAGTGTGTAATATTCACACGGTTAATGGGAGTACTAGTCAAACCTCTGGATTTCCAATCATAACATAGAAAGGGGACTTCCTAGTTGCCGTTGCCTCTTTGTGATACGTTAGTGAGCTGTATGCAATTAAGATCCAAAAAGGTACATAAAGATAAAGTGGTCCTCAGAATTAATTCCAAAGTAAGAGGGCCCCTGGACAACCGATACAAGGTGACAGCCAAACAAGGGGAAATCAACATAGACATAATAAAGCAAACTTCCCCCAAGTAAGACAAGAGACATTTATGGTAATGATAGATATGTTCAGCTCATTGGAGCAATATCAGTGTCAAGGCAATAACGGTCATGCAACACTTTTTTTACTAAGGAAAAATGCTGATTAGAAATAATACAACAGTACAATTCAATCCTAATATATTACAATAAATTAACAAATTAAATTCTATACATAAATATAATGGGTCACAGACACCAAACATTCTAAAAAAACTGCAGAGACTCTCACATTAACATTCACGCCACAACCATTACATACAATAACATACAATGCTCACAACACAATAAAGGAAAACAGGGGCATGGTAAGGTCACTTCTTGAATATAAAGTACCAAACAAAGGCACTGTTAAGGTCTCTGTAAACACATACTCTATTGATAATGCCAATTATGCAAAATAATCCATCAAGGTTCTAACAGCAGGGCTGATCACAACATTACTTCAAAATTCTGTGTTATGTATACATATGTCTAACGTTCCTCTGTTCATCATAACAGTAGCGATCCTCAGAATTAACCTAAAGTTTTTACCGCTCTGTAACCCCAAGAGCTCATTCTACACGTAAGAAGGAGCTCCAGTGGACTTTGTAGGTCACATCCCCATAGCTGGCATATACAAGGCAACAACTTGATCAACACCACGTTTCTTCACTAAACATTAATGTATGGATGTACTAGCCCAACAGGTTATGGTTGGCCAAACAGTATTGAAAACACTGCTGGGAGAATACTGCAAAATAGTCCTTGCAAAGCATGTGTATGTACAGCAACACATACTATAAATGGATTGTGTTACTTACCGTGTAAGTATCCGTTTGTACTGTGTAGTGCTGTTGATTGACATTCACTCCTCACTTCCCCATAAGTGGGAAGTTTCAGCATATGTTTCTCTATAATCGCAAGAAACATGGGCCATATGTTTACGTGTCTATATAAACTCTCCCTTTCACCCCGCTGTACGGACAACAATCTAAGGGTGGAGCCGAGGCCCATGCACATTGTAGACTTAGGGAAGAATCACTCTACACCTCCCTTGTGACTCAAGATTTCTTAAAAGAAAAACGAATTGTAATGCATGAACCCAACACTAGATGGCAGCATTATGCAAAATATGTGAATCTGCAGCTCTACGCACAACGAACAGATGCTTACAGAGTAATCCTTTTCACATTTATATCTTAGTGACCAGTTAAGCAAAGTCAGCAACCCCAATTGTCAGTAGGTTTTATAAATATATTAGCTAATTTAGTGATACGCTTTTTATCAACCTCAAAAGTAATGATAGTATCTACAAAATTCAAACCCACAATCGCAGGTAACAGGTTTAAATTGCTTTGAATGCTGGGCTTTCTCAAGTATATAGCATACTGCTTAGGAAGTGCCTATCTTGGTGGGCTTACTCAGGGGCTGAAATCTACAGAATGTAGATAAAATAATGATGATGTTATGCAGCCATATAACTCCTTTATCTAAGGAATGCTCAGGGAGTCACCTGTGAAATATTTAGGGGTGCCAGGCATATATGCAGACCAGCCACTTATGTTTTGACTGATCAGTTACACTCTTCCTATAATACAAGGAATATGCCATAGTGGGAAGGCAAATTCAGATTTCAAAGCGTTTGAATTGTCAAACACTCTTCATAGAGTACTTTAAGAAAAATATACTCACCTTTTTAGCTCTGTAAAATGTATTTAGGATTCTTTGCTACTGGTGATATGCTAAAATGTGTGGGCGAGTTTGTGTCCAAAGGAGTGTCAGTTAGATTTAAAATAATATTGGGAGTGAAAAGCTATGCAAGTAAAACAGTGCCTACGTAGACCTATATCTTATTTGTAAGTGTGGACATACAAAATTGACACCACTGATTTTGAGTACTGAAATTACTGTAGAAGGTAGCATTGTCAGAGTGGAAAAATACACATTTGTTAATTACTGTACCCTTAAAAATGATTTGTTATTTAATGTATTCAGGAGATTTGGGCGTCTGTGTTTTATACATCTTATACATATAATAAATGATTTTCTTATATAAGTGATGTTGGCAGTAGTGATCACAAAATGGTTAAACAAACTGATGCAGTGAAATGTTGTCACCTCTGGTTCTTATTGTATTTTCTTATTGTACTTAACAAACAAAAAACGTTTATGACTCCAACCTGCCATAGTTCCGTAAACATTGCCCAGAGCGATGCTTAAATCATGTCCAGACGGCTGCGCGTGGTGAGAAAAATGAATGGCAAGAAGATTTTAATGGTATACCAATAATAAAGGGGAGAGAGCTAGCCCCCTTTTTTTTTTTAACTCGAAGTACTAATTGTGCATCTTTAATTTCACAATTTCCGGTCATAAGGTACTAAGTTCTTGCCTTTTTTTAGGAGAACTCTATAAACGTATCTGACCCACGTTTGTCTTGATAGCATAGATGTTGAATGAATGTTTTTGCAAAGTGGTTCCGAGAGTGAGAGTGAATGGCTTTGTAGTGAGTGGTCACCTTAGTGGTATCCGCTTTATGTAGCGCTGGCTCCACCTTATTAAAATTAATCATTTTTCAACATTACATAGCTTTTTATGGTAACCTCATAACATATTGCCTTGTTCTTCTCTTAGATCCAATTGGCTAAAACCGTGTTGTGGCAGAAGAGCTGCTGTTTGGCAGGTATTTTTACTCAGCGCAAGCCTCAACAGTTTCCTGGTAGCCTGTGTAGTATTGGTGGTGATTCTTCTGACTCTGGAACTTCTAATAGATATAAAGTTTTTACAGTGTGAGTAAAACTTTATTCTACCGGACTATAATGAAATAATTGCTGTTTTTTATCCCATGTTTTAGTTGATGTTCAAATCAAATGAAATTAGGAAAACCATTTGCATTGTGGCACACTTGCCAGGACTTACTGTATCCAAAAACACTTTTTCTCTCCAGATCTCAATAATACAGAGGGCACTTCATAAGGAATCTAAAAACTTACTGTGTTTAGTACCCATTTATAGGGTAGTCCTTACTACAGCATGAGTATTATTTGCACTCTGTAAACCCTATATGAAAGGGGCATATACAGATGTGTCTTCCTAAATAATAATTAGATTTGTTTCATGAATTAAGGTTAGTAGTTTGGGAAGATGAGTCATAAAAGAAGATGCAAGATCCCTGCCGCTGCCCCGCTTCTCGGTTGTAATCACCCAGCAGTCTTCTAGGGAACTCTCATTGTGCTCATAACACTCCAAGGAAGTAGGAACAGTTAGGTTAGGTAATCACACCAAGCTGCAAACTGAGTACACTAAGCAGTAGAATACACATGTACAGACACACATTCTCACCCCCGCTCCTCAGAAAAATGAAGGCCTGAGCAAGCTTTTCAAGGATCCGAAGTTATGATCTGCAGGTCACCCATACCTGTCAGCAACAGGTGTTTTAGTCATTGATGCATCTTACCCAGTGTTCCAGAGCTAAAAGCGCCAATGCATAAAATGTTTGTTAATATACTTACACTGTACATCGCTATGAGATGACTACCAGGTGCAACCGCCAAGGCTTTTACATTTATAAGATTACATTAACTATGTAATGCAAAACATTCCTAGAACAGCTAGACATGTTAGAACAACCGTAGGATCCCATATTGTAGCTTTGCCATAATTGAAACATTATTTTTATTTATATATGTTTTCACTCACTGATCTTCCCTATTCTTGGGGTAGTGCTGCTTATTATGTCTATTAAATATGTATGTTAGGTAGTTTATTGGCTCTGGTACTAATGACAAAATGTCGTCCATTCCATATTTTTAAGTTCTCCTTTTAAAGGGGACTGCATGTTTCAGGATACCAGGCCAGATATGCTTCATCACCAAACATCCATTAATCACCTATTTGTTTTCTACTGGTTTTTGTTTCCTACATGTATAATATCTCTTGTCCACGTGGTGGCTGGTGAGCCAGAAACCTCCTAAAGCTCTGCACCAAAGATGCATTGTTTTTCATGAAGCAGGCAGTAAGCTAAATAAATTTGTTTCTACGAGTTTATCCACTATATGACCTATGAGTAAATAGTGATCCTTTTTTCAGAGCTAATTTGAGCCCTGGATTGAATGAACCTTTCTAAGGCTCCGATTTATTACACTAGAAGTAAATAGAAATTTTACAGTTTGCATTGGTGCCTGACTTTGATCTCTACCCACTTACTTCTCCCATTTCTCCATCAGACGGTCAAGCCTTTATCATAATCCGACATGATGTTAGTTTAGAGAGGGTGTCTGCTTGCAGAGATGGTATTAGGTGAATTTTCAAATCCCCTCCCTAGAACATGAGGATAATGTTCAGGTCTGTTATTGAGTCAGAAGATTAGATCACTCAGTGAGTTTAGGGATCGAACTATCCAATCAGTGCAAGGTTATTTCTGGACAATTCCTTCAATAGTTGTATAACTTTAAACTTATAAGCCTAATGACGCTGTGTCAGGAGAAAGGGACATTTCTATTATTTGTTCTACAGTGTATACAACACATTTAGTTTAAATTGAGGCGCATAATACAGAATAGTCTTCATTAGTGTCACTTAGTTTCTTGCTTACTTTCATGTCACATTATTTACACTACTATGCTGAGTTATCTAGTATTCTGAAGTATAATGTACCACATTGCGTACAAATTAAACATTTGCTGTACACACATGACGTGTGATTACGCTCACTGAATTATGCATGATATACAGGAGCACTGTAAGCCTCTTTTCAACAGTGCATAGACTGCACTCTTGTAAAAGTACCTCGGTGACCCAGAGCCGGGATTTGTTTGGGAGAAGCGCTTCCACCAGTGAAATCTGCTCACACCTTAAAGGATGTCTCTTGTGCTATCTTTGGTTCAATGAGTACTAGGCCGGCCACCAACTTAGGAAGCCCTCCTCCTACCACTCTCCTTGGGCCTCTGAATCTCTGTGAACATCTAACACTGGGATTACATCAACAGCAGATTCTATGAAATGTTGCCTATTGCCACCAGCCCGGCCCCACCACCCACGTCTAATCAGACAGCAAATTCTGTTAGAGTGGCACAAAAAGGCTGTGCGGATGCACAGTCACTACCGCCCACAATCTCACTGTCTCCACTTCAACCGTCTGGTGAGAACAGCTGCCTGGATGGGAAGAAGCTAATACTTCCTTCCATAAAAGTCTACAAAAAGGCTCTTTATAGGGCTGCTTTTATTATTATATATTTTATTAGCCAAGAGCTGATTTTATCAGCTAAAAAGCAAAAAGATTCTGAGGAAAACCAGGCCAGCTAAACTTTTGTCCCAAAATGAAAGCTGAAATGTTTAATTCACATATTTTTTAGATGCTAGTTACCACCATATATAACTATATGCTTGCTGAAAAATGTCAGGATCGTTTATCAAGTTTGATAGTAAATCAGTATGTAACATTGTAGTAATATTAGTGATGATGTTTTGTGTTACAGTTTCAAGCGCGTCACAGTTTGTAGGGATTATCCACTGGATCAGCTTGGCCATTCTATCCATGTTTTTTTCAGAGGTAAGTAGAATAATACAGACTAACAAATGATGCTGTGTATTTTCTGTTGCATTAAACCACTGCCAGTTATGTTAGAAATAACTGGATACATAAAAACTAATTTATTCCACTTGTTTTCTCATTTATGGAAGCATTCTAAGATATGTATGTGTAATATTGTTAAAAGTATCCTGAAAAAACATACTAAATATTGCAGCTAAATTTAACTTGTGACATTCTTTAACTTGTTATGTTTCCAAGTGAGGATTAAGTATCTTCCTATTCAACAATTTTCGAACATCGTGGACCCGTGGCTACGCAAGTAGCAGCACTTCGCCCGAGTTCCCGTATGAGGGTGTATCAATCCTACATTAGCCTGGGCGGCAACCTGTTGTGAACATGCTACATGAATAGCTCCCACACTCTGGATAGTGGAGAGGAGCCAGAGGTCCCCTAAACTTTATTGACTGGGCAATCGGAGGCGCTGGCGCCCCCAACTGAGGGGCCGGGCGGCAGGAAGGACAGACGCTGACGGAGAGGTGACACGGTGGCTGAGGACACAGGAGTGCAGACCCAGCCTAGCGAGTAAAGGGCTGGGAATTTGGCACACGAAGGCAGACGGGCTGTATTGCTGTGCCTCCATGATTTCAGAGGACATAATTAACAACGGCCACTAATGCGGGCCAAGATGGTGGCGCCACAGGAGTATGACCACTGAAGGGCTCCCGGGCGAGGCCCCTTTGGAGAAACACAGACCTGCGGCGAGGCTGCACATATTCAAAAAGCTACATATTCGGATGGCACGGAGCGCAGAGGAGACAGAGTGGGCTGCAGCATAAAATGAGATTCCTTGCCCTCGATCTCCTTCCCCACACCCCTCTGAGGACAGATAAGAAGGGTTCTGATGGCTGAGCCTGTGATTAAAAATAAGTACATGGAGACTCTGGCTGCTGAGACAGCATTGAGGTGAGGGACACAAGTCAGTTCGCGGAGAGGAGGACCTGAAGGCCGGAAGAACTTGAGATTGATTGGGGCCGAGTATTGCCCCCTCCTCCCACAACCTCCTTTATTATTGAGACGGCGGTTGGCGGGTGGGCCACGCAGCAGTTGACCTTCAAGAAACTGCAGAAAAGCAAAGTATACAATAGCGCTCAGCAACTTCCCTAAACCAAAGTCGCTGTTCAGGGTTTATGACGCATTGTTTCCCCCTTGGAACTGCCTGATCTCACCATATGATAGGAGGAACCACAGCGGAAACTGGTTCAGCAGGGACCGCAGATCACAACTCAATGGCAGTAAAGTCACAAGAACACATTTGTGAACAGTTTTTATAATAGTGGTTTAGCTGGTAGAAGTTCGAGATGCCCAGTTGTGACCTATGCCCACAGGAAAGACATGGCATTTAAACAAGCGCAAACATACGGTCCCAGGGCAGCAACACTGACTGACTTCCAGGATTGGCGATTGCCACAGGAGCCAAGCACAAACACCTAAGTGACATCCGAAATCTTGGAAGCAATTCAAAGCTTGAGGACGGGTCTGGAAACTAAATTGGACACCATTGCCATGGATGTCAACCACGTGCTACTGGACCTGCAGAAAGTGGTCGACCGGGCAACTGGCAGTGATGAAAATATTTGATCACTACAAAAAGAGATCAAAACACTTCAGGCCATGGTGGTGGGGTTCAGCAGCAATGCGTCTAGAATGGAGGACAAACTTAAGGACGCAGATGGGCGCTCGCAGCAAAATAATATATGGCTGATGGGGTTGCTGGAGCGGGTGGAGGGCCCATCTGCAGAACTTTCTGGAAAAATGGATAGTGAACAGCTTACAACCCAAGGCCTTTCCAAATGTTTTTCTGTTGAGAGATCGCAGGCCCTTAATAGCGCAGCTTTTCAATCACAGGGATAGAGATGCTATCCTACAACATGTTCATGTCCATAGCCGGCCCACGTATTAGGATAAACAGATTCCAATCTTTCCCGATTATGCCCTCAAAGTTCACTACCTTGGGAACAACGTTGTGCCAGTCAAATGCCGCCTATGAGAAACTAATATCAAGTACAGACTGCTGTTTCTGGAAAAATGTCAGATCCACCACAAGGGCACAGTACATTTTTTCGAAACAGCTGCAGGGACAACAGAATGGCTCGATCAACAAGCAGTGGGAAAGGGTCAGCAAAGCGGGGACTGGATGGAACAGCGAAGACAAGGACCACAGCACTCTCAGAGACATAAGACTGTTCCGGGCCAACCTTCTCACCGACATTCACGAGATAGTGAAGGACGTGATAAGGTCTGTGAGTATGGAACGCTCCTGGACACGTGATTGGTGGTACCCTTGCAAAACTTCTTCCAGCAGCTGCAGGAGAGTCAGAAACTCTTGAGCGATAGCACAGATGTGGAGGGAAGGGGGGACTATTGAACAGAGATAATGATGCGGCTTCTCAGATGACCTGCGAACCTTGATATCCTTGACGGACACATACTGAACCTGCTGCTATTTGTGAGAAGTTGGGTGGGGTGAACAATTGACTACCTTGGTCTAAATTGGAGCACACAGGAATGATAGCCTAACTGTATCTTGTACCCTTGTGGGGTGGTGGTCTGGGGCCAGGCCCTGCTGTACGGCTACTGACTCTCTGGAAGGAGAAGTGGTACGTCAGACAGAACCTACAAACTAACATACACATTGCATTACTTGTTAGCACAGTTGCTAAAACGGGTGGGTACTGATTTTTGGGGAGGGCATTTGGGGTGGCTAGAGAGGACATAGGTTCTGAGGGTGGGATCTGAGGACTCCAACTATACTGCTTATGGGTGGGATATTGGGAGGGAGATTGGGAAGTATTAATACTGTTGTTGTTGGTGTTGTTTCTATAGAAAGCTTCCATTGTTTACTCTGGTCCTTATATAAGTATTTATATATGGTGGTTACAATATTGTGGCGAAGCACCTTCAAACCACATTACAAACATAAATGTTACAAATTTCACACCTGAAATGTGAGAGGTTTTAATAACCCAGCAAAACGTAAGCAGGTGTACTCCTACCTTAGAAGGTACGGGGTGCACGTGGCCGCCTGGCAAGAAACACATACATGGGGAAATTGTATATGAGCATTACAGAGAAAATGGAGGGGACAAATATATGCTACCTCTTACTCAGGATATACCCGGGGAATGCTTGTGTGGGTGGCGCCGGGCACCCCTTACCAAAACACTAGAGCATATGTGCACACAGAATGGAGATATGTTATACTGGAAGGAAGCTTAGATGGCCACAATTTATGTCTGGTAAATGTGTATGCTCCAAATATGGATGACGGGACTCTTTATGGTCAGTTATTAAAGTCAATATGGGTCATTCCTGATATGGAGGTAGTAATTGCTGGGGACTTTAATTGTATTGCAGATGGTATGAAAGATTGTATCCCTCTCAGAATGAGAGTAAAACCTAATATGTCAGCCTCACTGGCACAATTCCAAGACGCAATAGGATTAATAGATGTATGGCGCTTGAGACATCCCGGGGCATGAGAATACTTCTGTTATACACCGGCGTTGGTACGCACAATAGAATTGACTATTTCTTAATCCCAGCACAGGGGATCCATAGTGTGCCGCAGTGTCCTATTTAGGACGGTACATCTCAGACCACACACCGCTACTGTTGACGTATTCATTACAAAGACATCCTGCTGCTGTGCCACTTTGGCAGTTACAGGTAGAAGCCCTCACTGACACTGCCTTCCTTGCGACAATAAGGGAGACACTAAACAATACCTTGAGGTCAATTGGGAAAGCGCAACAAGCCGTGCAATGAAGTGGGAGGTACTCAAGGTAGTTCTAAGGGAGGTCTGCCTTTCCACCATGGTTGGAGTAGGTCGCATGTTAGGGCAGAAATTACAAAAAGGTGAAGAGGAGTTGCCTTGCCTGGAAAAACAACGGGCTGAACGCCCTGAGTATGTGCAGGACTAGGATCGACGAAGACACAATGGCCCTCATTACAACATTGGCGGTAACTACCGCCATGGCAACGGCTGCCAACATACCGCCGTTGTGGCTACTAGCCGTCTATGCATGTCATGACCGCCGACGGTATGCCACCAGAATGCTGGCGGAACACGGCCGACGGTCATGACGGCGGTAAGAAGACGCTGCTCACCGCAGCACTGCCACACCAGCAAAACACCGCCGACCGTATCATGAGGAATGATACGGCCTGGTGGTGTTTTGCTGGCGGAGGCTGCTCCTGACAGCGCCGCGGACCGTCTCCAGCCGGAGGACCCCCTGCAAGCAGGTAAGTCGGGTTCTCTGACCGCAGAGGAGGGTGGGGGGTGTTGTGTGTATGTGGGGTGTGTGCGTGTATGTTTTGGAATGCGTGCATGTGGGTGTGACTCGCGTTGAATGCATGCGTGAATGATTTATTGTGAGTGTTGTGTGTTGTGAATGCATGTTTGTGACAAGGTATGTTGGTGTGTGTTGCGGTGTGTGGGTATGTATGTGTGCATGTGTGGGTGGTGGTGGGTATGCGTGTGTGCATGTGTGTATGTGGGTGCGGGTGTGTATATGTGCGGGGCAGGAGGGGGAGGGTGGGGGAGGACTCTGGGTAGAGGGAGGGGGGGGCGGCCAGAGACCCCTATCAGTGCCAGGAAAGGGATTCCCTGGCACTGATAGTGCCTACCGCCATGGTTTTCGTGGCGGTAAGTTTGGCATGAAAACCATGGCGGTAGGCCGGGTCGTAATCCTGAGGGTGGGATTGTGACGGCCACCGGGCTGGAGACCGAAGTCTCCAGCCCAGCCGCCATTACCACCATGGCGGTCGGTGTGTTAAAGTGGCGGTCTTTGATGACAGTTAACGCCAGGGACATAATCCTATTTTTTTACCGCCGGCCTGTTGGCGGTATTAACGCCGCTTTAACACCGACCGCCAGGGTTGTTATGAGGGCCAAAGTCTATGAGCTCTGGGACCAACTTGAAAAATATACTCGGAAACATGCTAGATGCAGGCTCTATATGGAAGGGGATAAGGCTGGTAGGTTACCAGCACGTTTGATATGGGCGGAGGCACAAGTGCGGCAAATACTTGCAGTAGAAACACTAGATGGGCACACTTTAACGACACAGCAAGAAACTAATGCTGCCTGGCGGTCCATATGTGGTTGGTTTACATGGCGCCACCAGATCAACAGCTAAAACGGTTACCTGACTATTTGAATATGTTGTCTCTGCCATTGTTAAACGAGGAAGATAGAAAAACACTGTGGTTTATGCTGACAAGACAGGAAATCTCGGATGCCATACATCGCCTTAAGACTGCTAAATCTCAAGGGAGGGACGGGCTCCCAGTGGAGTTTTATAAAGCTTGCGCTGAGGTACTGACAGAAAAATTGCATGCAGTATATGAAGAGGCACTGGGAAGGGGAACGGCACCAACCCCAAGAGGGAAGCGCACATAATCTTGATCCCAAGACCGGGTAGAGACCTGTTGAAACCAGGCTCCTATTGCCCATTGTCAGTGCTTAATGTTGACTTCAAATATTGAGCACAGTACTAGCCAACCAGCTCCTGATGTTCCTGTCACAGTTGGTCCACCCGGGCCAGTCAGGCGTTATTCCACAACAGAACACTTTACGTAATATCCAACAACTAACCCATGTGATGCGTACGCCTGATTTACTTCAAGGTGATTAGGCTCTGGCCTTCTTAGGCCACGCATATATCAAATGGATAAAACTCTTGTATGCAAACCCAGTGACAAGGGTGTGCACAGGCCCTGTTCTCTCTACCGAGATTGCACTACAACGGGGCACGAGGCAGGGGTGTCCATTGTCACTGTTGCTATTCGCACTGGCAATGGAGCCGCTGGTGTGTCGTCTCCAGACAGTAATGGGATGGGGTATCCGTGTGGAATGTCAGAGCATGTGGTCTTATTGTACGCCGATGACGCACTATATACCTCCGGAGACCAGACTTAACTGCCCTGATGCTGCTGAATATTGTGCAGGAGTTCGGGGACTACTCTGGAATACGGGTTAATGCAGGAAAGTCTGTACTTTTCCAGCTGATCTCCCAAAAACAGGTATGCCTTGAAAGTAGATAATCAATCAATCAATCAGTGTATTTGTAGCGCGCATTACCACCCGTGAGGGTCTCAAGGCGCTGAGGGGAGTGGTGCTGGTGCTACTGCTCAAACAGCCAGGTTTTGAGCCGCTTCCTGAAAGTCAGCAGGTCTTCGGTCTGTCGTAGGGAAGGGTGTGCCAGGTCTTGGCGGCGAGGTGGGAGAAGGACCTGCCGCCGGTAGTTGCTCTTCGGATGCGGGGGACGGTGGAGAGGGCGAGGTCTGCTGAGCGGAGATGGCGGGACGGGGTGTAGAAGGTGAGTTTCTGTTGAGGTTGGCTGGGCCAGTGTTGTGGAGCGCCTTGTGTGCGTGGGTGAGGAGCTTGAAGGTTATAAGGTACATTACTTGGGAATCTACATTGCCCATGGTGACCTTGCCACATTTGAGCATAATTCTAGGAGGGTAATCAAGGCCCTGCGTCCTACCATTAAATTCTGGAACACCTTAAGCCTCTCCATTTTGGGGAAAATAGATCTGGTCAAGATAGTGGTGCTTCCCCGATGCCTGTATGTCATGCAGGGAGCCATGTACCAACTTCGGCGCCCCATCTTTTTGGAGTTGGACCAATTATAGCTGCATTTACTGTAGAATGGGAAGCGCTGTAAAGTGGAGTTGGCCACCTGGAAGTGAGAATGTAATAAAGGATGGCTGGAAGCTCCAGATTTGGAGGCTTATTATTTGGCAGCGCACCTCCAGCACACAATACATTGGCTGGATGGAGAGGGCACCTAGGTGTGTGATCTGCTAGTGGGGACGCATGAAGGAAATCAACTAGGAGAGCTACTGATGATGGGAAGGCGAGTGTAGGATACAACGCCATAACATGCGGACTGTGGGATAGGTCTATGTGGCGGGTGCTGCGCTGCACACCGTATGCTGCGGACTTAGATATTTGGATACTGCCGGCATTTGCGCAGATAATGTCGGTGGATAGATGGAGGGATAGAGGATGCATCATGATTTCAGACCTTTATCCAGACAACCGTTTCATCACATTACGAGATGCATGTGATACATTCGGATTGGGAAGTGGCCAATTCTTGCACTATGCTAAGATGGCAGCCACTGCTAGGCAGTTGTGGTACTTTTTTCTAGATGCACCCTCACCTACATGAACATTGGTCACCCTGCTGGGTTATGTGGGTGGTCGACATCTGATTACACATATATACCAAGCATTATTAGAGGATAGAAGTAGACTGTCCCTTTGCATCGAGTTAAAATGGCAAGAGACTGGGGACGACTTGATAACACCCAGGGAGTGGGAGAACATACACGCAGGTGTTAAAAAAAAAAAAAAAAATGTCAGTTAACGCAAGAGTAAAGTTAATACAATACAATCACATCCATATGGTATACCTAACCCCAAGGAGACTAAACAGAATATACTCCCACAGAGACTTATGTTGTTTAAGGTGTGTTATGCCCAATGCAGACTTTATACATATGGTGTGGACATGCACTCACATTGCACATTTTTGGGAAGAAATAGTGACCCATATCCAGGAGTTAACAAGTTGGGTGGTACCCTTACAGATTAAGCAATGTCTCTTATGTGCACTCCTGTTAAACCCCAAAACAAAACTAAGCAGAATGTATACTCTGTTGGGGTTGATGGCTGCTAAAAGAAGAATAGCGATACATTGGTTAAGTCCTAAGACCCCACAGCTGCTCAAATGGAGAGATGACCTAGTGGAATGGGTGGGTGCAGAAGTAGCGCATATGTGATGTACTAGGCGGGATGAGCGACTAAATGATAACCTATTGGGTGGGAGACGATGACACAAGCTTTGATAATGGTATTGGGGGATCTGATGACGCCAGCAGTGAACACGACTTTAACACAGAAAGGGCAACAGGTGCCCACTGAGGCGACTGCACCTGGTGAGGAAACACAAAGACCCTGTTTGAACGGAGGACCAGTGTAACTGTGTCATAACACAGAGCTGTCACCACACTATCATCTTGCTTGGAAGCTTGGGGGAGGTAGGGGTGTTTTCGTTGACGGGTTATTTAGTATTTTGCCAGTTCATCCACTAACGATGACACTATTGCTGGAGCCAGTTTTGAAGGTGATTTTATGACATAAGTATGCTGCATATTGCAACTGGTTGTTAAATTTGTCTGATAAGCGTTAGCTGTAACCAAATTGTAGAAATGCCTATAAGAACAATTAAAAAAAAATTAGCAATATCAAGACGACCAGTGACTGTTATAGTCTTTCTGAGCCTGGCTTATATAGCCGACTCACTCCTTTTTCTGGGGCCTAGGTTATTGAAACGTTATGCCTTTTATGCTTTTCACAGAGCTCACCGAGGCTAAACCTTATTTCCAGGATTTCTGCTTTGAGCTTGTGCATAACACAGTTCCTGCTTCATGGAGTGCTTTAAGGCTAGACAAGACAAACCTCTGCTCCCTCTTTCTGTATTTTTCTCATTAGCATTAATTTTACTTA
This sequence comes from Pleurodeles waltl, assembly GCF_031143425.1. NCBI lineage: Eukaryota > Metazoa > Chordata > Amphibia > Caudata > Salamandridae > Pleurodeles > Pleurodeles waltl. The sequence goes on along the minus strand of NC_090440.1, from coordinate 158,932,585 downwards.
CATAAGGCTTAAGGGCATGCATCCCCTCTGATGAATGGTTGGATGCAGATGCATAAGCAGGTATGTGGTCTGAGTAAAGAGATCTGTAGTTCAGGAAGAACTAGATATTATCCTTAATTACCGAAGTACAGTCCTGACTGAGGCAGTCCACCAGTGGGAGGTATCTCTAGCCTGCTTATGCTCCAAATATCTGAATAACCATAAACATTTTCAAGTAAAATCCTGCTCAGTTGGCACTTTACCCCCCACTGCTGGAAAGTAATGAATATAGACAAACCAGAGGAATATTGGAGAGGCTACAACGAGGGGGGAACATCTACCCACCCCACATCTTGTGGAGTTGCCCTATATTTGAGAATCCTGGGGGCAATGGAGGAAATCATAGAATTGCGGGTTCCTCCTAAACCATATCACATTTTGCTGAGTTAGATATCTGTGATTAAGTGGTGCTCCAAAAAGAAAAAGAGATCCTTTGAACTGGTCAGTGTAATGTTTTTCTTTCCAAAGCAAGTCTTACCATTTCAATGTGATGGCTATCTGCAACCACATACCCATGACTGCATTCATAGATTCTCTCACGTTTTGGGAATAGACACAGTCACGAATGGCATCAAAGTTGTGGAACATGCCTTCTCGCGAGTCTGGGCCCCAATTTTGGACTGTTTTGTAAAGACTATAGGGGTATTGTGTTCCTCAGCGTGCATGAACGATACCGTCCCATATTTTATATCTAGGTTTGGGCAGTTTTAGAGGGGTCTTTTTTATTCATTCCATCCTTACAAGACTGTGCTGAGCACTGCGAAAGGAATGGGGAAGGTAGAGGAGAATAGTCGTTGCTGATTGGTGCAGTCTCAATTGGAACTTTAAAATACAAGAAAACGAAATTGAATCATAAACAAAATGTCCGCAGGAGCGGCACATTCGTCTGAATCTTCACTGAGCACAAAACCATTGATGGAGTCTACTCCAGTCAACTCCTCGAACAAGAGAGGCAGTGGGTATGGTTCATCCTCCAGTATGCTCCCATTGGTCTGTGACTGTTGAAACATTGGTGTCTGCAGGAGCAATGTATTCATCCAGACCTACACTCTGGCAAAGTACTTTTCTGACTGGTAAACCTAATTGTCTGCCAGAGTACAGTATTGGCGTCCAACTTAGCATCTGCAAGTGTGGCGTATCAGCAGCACTCTTAGACTGCGCCAGGATTGCTGTGATCTTGCTGTCTGGCAGAGGATAGCTGGCATAAGTCTTTACAATTAAAGTGTCAGACTACCAAGGATTGAATTTTTTTTATTTTTTTTTTGTTCACTAAAGCTTCACAGGCCAGGAAGCATGGAATGATTTGCCTAGAGTTGCAGTATCCAGTGCACAAATTATAAAAATTTAATGAAGAAAAATGAACTGATTAAATCAACCTTTCTCGTCTGACCCCTTTTCCACCAGGTAATAAAATTTGTCATGTGAAGTAGTAATTGGTTTCATCATTCAGTTGTTGGAGTGTTTTATGAGTGATGGACAGTTCCGGGAGTAGTTGTGACATAGCATGTGGGATTATTCTTAGAACGGGTAGTTCATTTGGACAAGAGAGTTCTCTAAATTGTTGCGTGAGAGAGGTAAAAAAAAGGTGCCCAGATTTCTTGAGAATCCTTTTCTCTATTGTCAGTGTTTCCATAGCTAACAATTGTCAAACGCAGTAGTGCAAGTCCTTTAGTTCTGAGGTCCTAAATTGCCTGTTAAGCTGCAGCCAATGCCACAGCTATGTGTCTCCCCGTAATCGAATGGAGTGGGAAGATTTGTACATTCGCTAGCTTAGGATAGCATAGGCAGGGAAGTTAGGAATGTCCACCTCAAACAGGTTAGACATTGCTTGAAGGACTTCCCTTCAGTATCGATTTAGCTCCATGCAGTGCCATAAAAGGTGCACCCAGAGTGCCTCTGTGTCTGCATCCCCTGCAACATTTATAATTTCATTCAGGAAATCAGGTGTGTAGCTTGGTTGGGGTGTAGTACCACTGTATCATGGTTTTATACATTACCTCTTTTGTATGAACGGATGAACTGATCTAGCAGTTTTGTGAGTTCTAGTTACTATATCTTCCCATTCTGTACCCATTACATTTTTTTCCAGATCTTTTTCCCACTTCATTTGCCTGAAAGTCTTAAAAAGTGTTATGGGTGTTATCAGCAATCTGTAAACATCCGAGATAGTTTCTTATCTTTTTTTAGTGGGTATCCTTTTTTCAAAACTGGTTACTTGTCTTGTGGTGTGTTGCTATAATGTCAGGTGTCATACCCACTAGTATTTTAACCTGTCTTTCCAAGAGGTTGTATTCTCATTGCATGTCTTTTTCCCCTGCTATGTGAGCAGGTCCCATATTCTTATCCTTGGCATGATTCCAGTTATCAAATGTGGTGTCTGCTATAGCAGGGGAAACATCTGGGTTTTTAGCTGTGGGCCTGAGTGTGGTAGAGAAAGAGAAATGTGTCTGATCATAAATATTTAGAGAAAAGACCAGCGCCACACGTAAAAAAAAAATTAAACTAATTATGCGTTATTTATAACAACAGAATTGGGTAGGTAAGATCTCAGGAGGGCCAACACTTAGACTGTTGAGATAGATTAGGCTCAGAGCTACAAGTTTCTAACGTGTCATCTTGAATGTGTTCATTGGAATCTACAAGCTATGGTAAATAGGAGCAATATTTCAAAATTGCTAATAGCACACTGACTTATTTTTTGTCACTGGACATAGATTTAATTGAGAATATCCCTGGGGTGATAGGAAGTTCCAAGAAAGTCACTGAAGTAAAGTGGCACTATTGATATAGGAACATCCCCATTGGACAAATTGGCACGTACTCCTACCCTGAGTGCCAACAGCTTATGAAACTGGTATTCTGAGTTTTTTTTTTATTTGACCCTGGCATTACCCTAATTTAATGTGTGTAGAGACCACTAACCGTCCTTGTAATGCAAGTTCTAGAACCTGTTCTGTGAACTGATGGAGAGGACCAAGCATGATCTTATAGTGGACATTGGACTACTCTTCATCTCCTAGGCGAATCACATAAAGTGTTGGTGGCAATGTACCCAGGTTTTATGACCAGGCATTTTTCTCTGTGTTGGGGAGAGGGTAGTCTACTGACTCCTCTCCCATACACATAGGTCGTCTACTGGCACCATTTTGGTGTGTGCTGCACTTTAGAAGTGTTTCCTTCCTTCCATGCAAAATTCCACTGTTATGTGAACCCCTGATCCTTGCGCTGACTTTCCTGTGTTTGTTGATTGCCTGTATGTGTCTTAAGTGTGGTGCACATGTATGGTTGTGATGAGAGTACAAGGATCCATTTTGGATGACCTCTGTTTTAGGATGGTACAAGATGTAGTGTTGATACAGTTTCCCCAGACAGTGGACGTGTATTGACTGCCTTCCTGTGGCTAGAAGGTGGAGTCCCTGACACTGAAGTGAGGGAGCCTGGAGATAGGGTTCCACTTAAGAGATTCAAGGAGGACTTTGTTAACAAAAGGTGCTGATTAGTTATTCCTGAGCACTGCCATTTGGTAAGTGCTAAGAAAAGGGCGAGTGGTGAGGTGTGGCCCTGCAGATTCTGTTCTTCAAGATGAGGAAGTTTCTAGGGAGGAGCTGACCTTTTGTCTGTCCCTGGAAAGCTGAAGACAGCCAGGTACAGATGTGCATCTTAGGGAGAGCCATCACCTTCCACAAAAGCTTGCTGGGGAACAGGCAGAAAAAAAACTATTCTGAAACCTCAGACAGTTTACCAACTTCCCTTTCTGAATTATGTGTATAAAATGCTCTGCTTCAACTGTAAAACAGTTTTGGTAAGCAGTGGCTAGTGCAAAAAGAACAAGTGATGGACGGAATGCTGAATAATGTCAAACATTCACCACAAGTACAGAGATCTGGTCCTAAATCCATCATTTTTTTGCTGCCCATGCCATTCCAGTTTGGACCCAGCCATATGCAAATCAGTCTTGACCCTGTTCCCCACGGGAACAGTCCAGCCCGAACTGCCAGGCCAGGTCTCCCTGGACTGGAAACAAGCATCCTGGGACCGGTTTTGGGGTATCACCCCTCATCAGCCAGGCTAGCTTGAATCCAGTGGCATGGGAAGCACAGGACCCACGTCTGGCCATACCCTTCCCACTTAGGGTGACAAATGCAAAAAGAACAAGTGATGGACGGAATGCTGAACAATGTCAAACATTCACCCCCAGTACAGAGATCTGGGCCTAAATCCATAATTTTTTTTGCTGCCCATGCCATTCCAGTTTGGACCCAGCCATATGCAAATCAGTCTTGACCCTGTTCCCCATGGGAACAGTCCAACCCAAACTGCCAGGCCAGATCTTCCCTGGACTGCAAACAAGCATCCTGGGACCGGTTTCGGGGTTTCACCCCTCATCAGCCAGGCTAGCTTGAATCCAGTGGCATTGGGAAGCACGGGACCCACGTCTGGGCATACCCTTCCCACTTAGGGGTTTATGATGAGAGTATAAGGATCCATTTTGGATGACCTCTGTTTTAGGATGGTACAAGATGTAGTGTTGATACAGTTTCCCCATACAGTGGACGTGTATTGACTGCCTTCCTGTGGTTAGAAGGTGGAGTCCCTGACCCTGAAGTGAGGGAGCCTGGAGATAGGGTTCCACTTAAGAGATTCAAGGAGGACTTTGTTAACAAAAGGTGCTGATTAGTTATTCCTGAGCACTGCCATTTGGTAAGTACTAGGAAAGGGCGAGTGGTGAGGTGTGGCCCTGCAGTTTCTGTTCTTCAAGATGAGGAAGTTTCTAGGGAGGAACTGACCTTTTGTCTGTCCCTGGAAAGCTGAAGACAGCCAGGTACAGATGTGCATCTGAGTGAGAGCTATCACCTTCCACAAAAGCTTGCTGGGGAACAGGCAGAAAACAAAATAATTCTGAAACCTCAGACAGTGTACCAACATCCCTGTCTGAATTATGTGTATAAAAGTGGGCCAAACAAATTCCAGTTTCAATTTCTTCCTGACCAAGAAAGGAAGTGCTCTGCAAAGGACGAAAAGGATTTCTGTACGTGTGCATGAGAGCCAGCCTTCCAGAGGTGAGGCACTTTCCATCATCCACAATGCACATGAATACACCCTAGATTGTTTTCAGCTCAGTGGATGAGAGGTGAAAATACTGTGATATGCATTGTAAGATGTTAAAAGAAGAAAGGTAAACGTGCTGCCATTGCCAGCTTCCGGGGAGGATGGATGAATGCACTGCATTCTACAAACAGATGCTTCCAGGGTAATAAAACTTTTTTTCTTTTACAGCCTGTGTGGCTGTAGATACAAATGCTCTGCTTCAACTGTAAAACAGTTTTGGTAAGCAGTGGCTAGTGGTCAGATGGTGCGGATGTTTAAAACAATGTTCTTAATACAGTTTGGCAAACCATAGCCTGCTGATGGGCTAGTATGTCCACACACTAGATGTGTGTTGTTGACCAGATAGCTTCCCTGCAGATTTCTGCTATTGGGATTTTAACTACGAAAGCGGGGTTGCCCCTTTTTTGCTTGTGTCTTGGAGGGCACAATAAGTACACGTTTAGCTTTAGCTTAGCAAGTTTGGATACACCTGACAATCCATCTTAAATTTCCTGCCTTAGAAATGGGGAGACCTATGTGAGGTTTAGCAAAAGCTACAAAGAGCTGGTTAGTTTTGCGGAAGTCCTTAGTCCTGTCAGTATAGGCCATGAGTTGCCCACTTCATGTCTAAGGTGTTCAGTGTCCTTTCCATATCTGGTTGTGGAAAAAATGGGGTTGCAAAAGTGGAGGGTTTTGAACGGTGGACCCATAAGCCTTGTAGGAACTATAGGGTGTTCTTGGTGATGTTATATTTTTAAGTCCCTCCATGAATGCCTTAACAACAGTGATTTTGGAGATGAATGAGTGATCCCTATTGCATTGTGCATGTGTGCCACGAGAGTGCCTCAGTGAAGAAATATAATCTTGTATGCAAGACCTAGCTGGTGTAGGTGTAGAAGATAACCGATGATGACTTGAGCCCTGAATTTTGTCTTGTGATGTAGCAGTGGACACATCTCTTCCGCTTGGCTGCATAACTTGCATGTGTAGTAGGTCTATGAGCCTCACTCACTATGGCCCTACACTCACCAGGGAGGATTAGGTAGTCAACTTCAGCTCACTAGGTATATCTGGGTGCCTGATGTGGCTGTGTTGCTGCGTGAGAAGGTCCAGTCTGATCAGTAGATTCACTTAGGGACTGATGGACATCTCAGGACATTGAGTACCATTGCTTTGTGGCCAGATTGAGGCCACTAGAAAGAGGGCCATAGACACCTGCCTCAACGTTTTCACCACGCACAGGATTTGAGAGTGAGGAGGAAATGCTCAGGAAAATATCCCTGACCCATACATCCATAGTGCATTGCCCAGGGATTTCCTGGAGGCATAACCTGGCAGTTTGCCTTTTTTAAGGTGGCAAAGAGGTCTCAGGCTGGGGTCCCCCCACCGCTGAAAGTACCTGTGTAGGACTTACAGGTGAAGTTAGAAAAGACAACAGCAACTGTAACTTTGCAGTGAGTTTATTTCAGTCCTATAGCACCGGTGGTGAGGCATCAACTGCCGACCACGAAATCCCTGGCTCTCCACACACAAATGTTCTATCACAACATTCTACTTCTCCCTCATACTGGAACATACCACCTCAGACCCTACAGAGGTCCCACTTGTGGACTTGTTCATACATCCTGCTTAGGAGGTCTGCAAAGTTGCTGTTTACCTCTGGCAAATGCTCTGCAAAGATATGTATCCTATTGTGGATTGCCTAATGCCAGAACTCCTGTGCTAGCACAGACATCTAAAGGGAGTGAGTACCCCTGTGCTCGTGTATGTAGTACTTTGCCATTGTGTCCGTTTTTGTGAGGACTACTTTTCTTGGACCAGTTTGAACAAAGTTTTCAGGGTTACTCGAAGGTCAGTAGTCTGCATACCAGGGTTGTGCTTGTATGTGGCTTCACTCCTTCACTTCTGAGGCAGAAAAAAGATCAACACGGAGCCACACAATGCTACCTACCAGCGTGCTTGAGCACTGCTGTAAAAACTTCTGGATCCAGTCTGGCGCCTGTGGAATATTACAAAGGTAAGGAATCTGTGATTAGATAGAATCACCACCAGAAAGGACGTTACCAAGGATAAAAAAAACACCAGTTCATGTCTGAAGTCAGTCAATGAAAACTTCCAATGTCCTAATCACTAATCATTTTAATATGACATGAGAGATTAATGCAACAACAAACTCTCATTTAGCATACTATGACTTTAACATGCTAAATTAATCATGAATTTGGAAAATAAGCAGTGATCCCGTTATTTGCAACCCGTTCTGAACAAGTGTGTCAATACTATAAAAGGACAATTCCATTGAATTCTTTAGCAGTAAAATGCATAGATTTGTAAAGGGGTTGTTGTTTTATTGAAAACTGTGATATTATGAGTTTTATTACGTGTTTACGGTTTGATATTAAGTGCTGCTATTTTGCCACTCTGTATATTTTCATACGTGTGGCACATTTTTTTTTCTTTTAACAAAAATATAATAAAATTGAATTGCAAACCAATATGTTAATGAATATATATTTTCGATGGCATGTGTAGCTGCAGATACACATGCTGTGCATTATCCTGCCATCTAGTGTTGGGCTCGGAGTGTTACAAGTTGTTTTTCTTCGAATAAGTCTTTTCGAGTCACGAGACCGAGGGACTCCTCCCTTTCGGCTCCATTGCGCATGGGTGTCGACTCCATCTTAGATTGTTTTCTTTCTGTCATCGGGTTCGGACGTGTTCCTCTTCGCTCCGTAGTTCGATTCGGGAAAGTTAGCTAGTTATCGGAAAATTCAACGGTATTGTTCGCGCTCGGTACCGGTTTAGTGTTAGCACATCGACATCGAAAAAAGAAGCGCTCCGGCGGCCCTTCGGGGCTTCCACTCTTCGGCGGGGCCTCGTCGGCCCGACCGCGTCCATCTTCAAACCTCATGGACCGGACCCCCTTCCGTTTCTGCCTGAATTGCCACGCAAAGTATCCTTATACAGACCAACACTTGGTCTGTAATCTGTGTCTATCTCCGGAATACAGGGATGATACTTGCGAGGCCTGTCGGGCATTTTGATCGAAGAAGACGCTCCGCGATCGAAGAGCAAGAAGACTCCAGATGGCATCGACACCGGCCGAACAGATCGACGTTGAGGAAGAGGAGAGATTCTCCATTCGAGATTCGGACTTGGACGAGTCCGAAAGCGAGCAGACGAAAACGCAGCAACAAACTGTGAGTAAATCAGCCCCGACAAAGACTCACTCGAAAATAATAAAGGCCAAGGGGATGCCACCGCCAACAGGCCATGGCTTAAACCGAAAACACGGTGGCCAAACATCGGCACCGAAAAAGGCCTCCCAGCAGCCGAAGACATCCGACTCCGGTCGAGATACTGGCTCCGAACCATCTCGGCACCGAGAGTTCGAGACCCCCAAAGTCAAGAAGGTTTCCTCTGAGCCGAAAAAGACAGTACCGAATCCTTTGGTGTCGAAACATGCAGCCTCGGAGCCGAAAACAGACTCCTATACAGAAGAGCACGGTCGTTCCAGCAAACTGCAAGGGCACAGATTTGAGCAAGAACTGGGCATGGGAGAGCCAGACCATACCCAGAGGAGGCTGCATATACAAAAGGACACGGGGAAAATCCAAACTCTTCCTCCAATAAAAATGAAGCGAAAGCTAGCATTCCAGGAGGCGGAAATGCAGCCAAGAGCAAAGGTGGCAAAAGACAAGACACCACCAAGCTTTTCGCCACAGCCTTCACCATTGCATTCACCACACCTGTCCCCGGTAGCAACACCCCCAATGCAGTCGCCGACACACACAGGGATGACACAAGATGACCCGGATGCATGGGATTTATATGATGCACCGGTCTCAGACAATAGTCCTGATTGCTATCCGGCAGGGCCGTCACCACCAGAGGACAGCACTGCATATATGCAGGTGGTTTCAAGGGCAGCTACTTTCCATAACGTAGCCATGCATGCGGAGCCCATAGAAGACGACATTTTGTTTAACACCTTGGCAACCACTCACAGCTCTTACCAAACTTTGCCAATGCTACCAGGCATGTTAAAACACGCCAAACAGGTGTTCCAGGACCCAGTAAAAGGCTGAGCCATTACGCCTAGGGTGGAGAAGAAATATAAACCTCCCCCAACGGACCCTGTGTTTATAACACAGCAACTAACTCCAGATTCGTTGGTAGTGGGAGCAGCCCGAAAGAGGGCAAACTCCCAATCCTCAGGAGACGCACCACCGCCCGACAAGGAAAGTCGGAAATTCGATGCAGCAGGCAAGAGGGTGGCAGCACAGGCAGCCAATCAATGGCGGATTGCCAATTCTCAGGCTCTACTGGCTCGCTACGACAGGGCACATTGGGACGAGATGCAACATATCATTCAGCACTTGCCCAAGGAGTACCAAAAACGTGCCCAACAGGTTGTTGAGGAAGGCCAAACGATTTCAAACAACCAAATAAGGTCTGCAATGGGCTCGGTAGACACAGCAGCAAGGACAGTGAACACTGCGGTAACCATTCGTAGACACGCATGGTTACGGAGCTCGGGTTTGCAACCAGAAATCCAGCAAGCTGTGCTAAATATGCCGTTCAATCAAGAACAAATGTTTGGGCCGGAGGTGGATACGGCAATAGAAAAACTCAAAAAGGACACAGACTCGGCCAAAGCCATGGGCGCGCTCTACTCCCCGCAGAGAAGAGGAACTTTTAGGAAGCCGCACTTTAGAGGGGGTTTTCGTTCCCAAACCACAGAGCCTTCCACCTCACAAGTCAGACCCACATATCAGGGACAGTATCAAAGAGGAGGTTTTCGAGGAACATACAGGGGTGGACAATTCCCAAAGGCAAGAGGGAAATTCCAGAGCCCAAAAACCCCTCAAACCATACAGTGACTTCAATGTCACAAACCCCCACCACTCAACACCAGTGGGGGGGGAGACTTACTGCATACTATCACAACTGGGAAAACATAACTACGGACGCATGGGTCCTAGCCATTATCCAACATGGTTATTGCATAGAATTCCTACAATTGCCACCAGATGTGCCCCCAAGAGCACACAATATGTCCAAACAACACTTAGACCTGTTACAACTAGAAGTCCAAGCATTGTTACAAAAACAAGCAATAGAACTAGTACCCAACCATCAAAAAGGAACAGGGGTCTACTCCCTGTATTTCCTAATTCCAAAGAAAGACAAAACGCTGAGACTCATATTAGACCTCAGAACACTGAATCTTTACATCAAATCAGATCACTTTCACATGGTAACACTTCAAGACGTGATTCCCTTGCTCAAAAAACAAGACTATATGTCAACATTAGATCTCAAGGATGCATATTTTCACATACCCATCCATCCTTCCCACAGGAAATACTTAAGGTTTGTAATCCAAGGTGTACATTACCAATTCAAGATGTTACCATTCGGGATAACAACAGCCCCAAGGGTATTCACAAAATGCCTTGCAGTAGTAGCCGCTCACATCAGGAGGCAGCACATGCACGTATTCCCTTACTTGGACGAATGGTTAATAAAAACCAGCACTCAGCAACAGTGTCTTCTACACACACAATACGTGATAGAAACTCTACACAAACTAGGGTTCTATATAAATTACCAAAAATCACATCTACAACCATCCCAAATACAACAATACTTGGGAGCAACACTCAATACACAAAAGGCGATTGCCACTCCAAGTCCACAAAGGGTACAGGCGTTCCGCAATACAATATTAAACTTACAACCAAACCAACACTACCAAGTGAGGTTTGTAATGAAACTTCTAGGCATGATGTCTTCATGCATAGCCATCGTCCCAAATGCAAGACTACACATGCGGCCCTTACACCAGTACCTAACAACACAATGGACGCAGGCACAGGGTCCACTCCAAGATCTAGTGTTGATAGACCGCCAAACACACCTCTCGCTTCAATGGTGGAACCCTATAAATTGAAACCAAGGGCGGCCATTCCAAGACCCAGTGCCTCAATACGTGATCACAACAGATGCTTCCATGATAGGGTGGGGAGCACACCTCAACTAGCATAATATACAGGGACAATGGAACATTCAACAGAAACAACTGCACATAAATCACTTAGAACTGTTGGCAGTGTTTCTAGCATTGAAGGCATTTCAACCACTGATAGCCCACAAACACATTCTTGTCAAAACAGACAACATGACAAGAATGTATTACCTCAACAAACAGGGAGGGACACACTCCTCACACCTGTGTCTCTTAGCACAAAAAATCTGGCATTGGGCAATTCACAATCACATTTGCCTAATAGCACAATACATCCCAGGTATTCAAAACCAGCTGGCCAACAATCTCAGTCGAGCTCACCAACAAACACACGAATGGGAAATTCATCCCCAAATCCTACAAACTTACTTTCTACGCTGAGGAACACCACAAATAGAACTATTCGCAACAAAAGAAAACGCAAAATGCCAAGACTTTGCATCTAGGTATCCACACCCTCTGTCCAAGGGCAATGTACTATGGATGAGTTGGTCAGGGACATTTGCTTATGCTTTTCCCCCTCTCCCACTCCTTCCTTATCTGGTAAACAAATTGAGTCAAAGCAGACTCAAACTAATACTCGTAGCACCAACCTGGGCTCGCCAACCGTGCTACACAACACTGCTGGACCTGTCAGTAGTACCTCATATCAAACTACCAAACAGATCAGATCTGTTAACTCAACACAAACAACAGATCAGACACCCGAATCCAGCATCGCTCAATCTAGCAATATGGCTCCTGAAGTCTTAGAATTTGGACATTTAGACCTTACACAAGAATGTATGGAGGTCATTAAACAGGCTAGAAAACCTACTACAAGACATTGTTATGCAAACAAATGGAAAAGATTTGTTTATTACTGCCATAATAATCAAATTCAACCACTACATGCTTCTGCAAAGAACATTGTAAGCTACTTATTACACTTACAAAAATCTAAACTAGCATTCTCTTCTATTAAAATACATCTCACAGCAATATCTGCCTATCTGCAGATAACACATTCAACATCACTTTTTAGAATCCCCGTCATCAAAGCATTTATGGAGGGATTAAAAAGAATCATACCCCCGAGAACACCACCAGTCCCTTCGTGGAATCTCAATATTGTGTTAACACGGCTCATGGGACCACCATTAGAACCCATGCACTCTTGTGACATGCAATATTTAACTTGGAAAGTAGCCTTCCTAATAGCTATCACATCTCTTAGAAGAGTAAGTGAAATACAAGCATTCACTATACAAGAACCCTTTATACAAATACATAAACATAAAGTAGTTCTCCGGACAAATCCCAAATTCTTACCAAAAGTCATATCACCATTCCCCCTAAACCAAACAGTGGAACTCCCAGTCTTTTTCCCACAACCAGACTCGGTAGCCGAAAGAGCCTTACATACGTTAGACATTAAAAGAGCACTAATGTATTACATCGATAGAACAAAACAGTTTTTCAAAACAAATCAATTGTTTGTAGCCTTCCAAAAACCTCATGCAGGAAATCCAATATCCAAACAAGGCATTGCCAGATGGATAGTGAAATGTATTCAGACCTGCTATATCAAAGCAAAAAGAGATCTACCTATTACACCAAAGGCGCACACCACTAGGAAAAAAGGCGCCACAATGGCTTTTCTAGGGAATATACCTATGACAGAAATATGTAAGGCAGCCACATGGTCTACGCCTCATACATTCACAAAACATTACTGTGTAGATGTGTTAACAACACAACAAGCCACAGTAGGACAGGCTGTATTACGAACATTATTTCAAACAACTTCAACTCCTACAGGCTAAGCCACCGCTTTTTGGGGAGATTACTGCTTACTAGTCTATGCACAGCATGTGTATCTGCAGCTACACATGCCATCGAACGGAAAATGTCACTTACCCAGCGTACATCTGTTCGTGGCATGAGACGCTGCAGATTCACATGCGCCCTTCCGCCTCCCCGGGAGCCTGTAGCCGTTATAAGCATAAAAACTGTAAACTTGTAAATTTGTAAATAAATACTTTTTAAGACACATTGGGGGTCATTCCGACCCAGGCGGTCATTCTAACTTTCCCGCTGGGCCGGCAGGCGATCCTCAAAAGATCGCCCGCCGGCCCAGCGGGAAAGACCCTGCAAAGAGGAAGCCGGCTCCGAATGGAGCCGGCGGATTTGCAGGGGTGCGACGGGTGCAGTGGCACCTGTCGCGATTTTCAGTGTCTGCAAAGCAGACACTGAAAATCATTGTGGGGCCCTGTTAGGGGGCCCCTGCACTGCCCATGCCAGTGGCATGGGCAGTGCAGGGGCCCCCAGGGGCCCCACGACACCCGTTCCCTCCAGCCTGGTTCTGGCGGTGTAAACCGCCAGAAACAGGCTGGCGGGAAGGGGGTCGGAATCCCCATGGCGGCGCTGCAAGCAGCGCCGCCATGGAGGATTCCCTGGGTCAGGGGTAAACCGGCGGGAAACCGCCAGTTCTCCTTTTCTGACGCGGCTTTACCGCCGCGGTCAGAATGGCCCAGGAAGCACCACCAGCCTGTTGGCGGTGCTTCCTCTGCCCTCCACCCTGGCGGTTTCAAACAGCCTGGGTCGGAATGAGGGCCATTATGTACATACATACTTACTCCATTGCATGGGCACCATTACTATATTCACAACTCCTACCTCACCCTCTGCGGGAAAAACAATCTAAGATGGAGTCGACGCCCATGCGCAATGAAGCCGAAAGGGAGGAGTCCCTCGGTCTCGTGACTCGAAAAGACTTCTTCGAAGAAAAACAACTTGTAACACTCCGAGCTCAACACTAGATGGCAGGATAATGCACAGCATGTAAATCTGCAGCGTCTCATGCCATGAACAGATGTACACTGGGTAAGTGTCATTTTCCATATATGATGCTATGACATACATCTTTGCATTATTCGTTATTATTACAATAATAATGAATGGCTCAAATTACAAAATATTTTTGTGGGTGTGTGTGTGTGTGTGTGTGTGTGTGTGTGTGTGTACCAAGCATATATATGCAAAATGTGCTCTGTGTTCTTGCCTGGACATAAACACTAAACGTGCATGTGCATTTCGTCTGTCTATCCCTGCTTAGAATTTCAATTAGGGAATATCTCATGAGGTGAGGCAGATCTAGAGGCAGGCATGATCCGCAGTCTTTGAGGGATGGCCCATGCTCTATGTTACCTTCAGCCTTCCTTCCCCTGCACCGGGGACAGTGCAGTACAAGTATAGTAAAGCTCCTGGATTCATTGCCTCATCAAGTACACCAACAATCATAGAGGGTGTTATGGTGTCTGGCGGTCCTACCCCTAATGCAGGCGCAGCACTTTCATTCATGAGGTGGTCCACTTTTATGTACGCGTACTCAAGAAGGAAAATGCTCACTGTCTTTGTGTTGTGAATCAGTCCCCTAAATAATATTTTCAATGAACATGCAACTCATCCGGCTTGCTGTTCTAATATAAGAAATGTTGCAGAGTGGATGCCATAGGCCTCACTTGTTTGTAATTATTGTCACTGTACAATTTTTTGTTTTTTCAATATCCATTTTTTAGGATGCAGATTATGCAGTTAACCTGTTTTTCTTTAATTGTGTTAGACCGTTTTGAGGATCGTGGTGCTCGGAATATGGGATTACATTGAAAACAAAATCGAGGTCAGTAACATTAATAAAATCTTCCCCACTTACTTCTTTTTTTGTTGTTTCAACAAACGTATCCTCAACTGATCGAATGGCACTATTGTCCAGTCTGTTATGTATCATTTAAATCTAGAAAAATCTTGGACGTGAGATTTATAAAGTTACATGCTGTCTTTGATTTTGTGAAATTGTATGTCCTGAATATATATTACACTTTTTAACACTGCTCGAAAATTACATGTAATCAAAGACTGCCTAACTGAAAATTTGTTGTTTTACTTTAATATGACTATAGCAGAACTCCTGTTCCTCGACAGCATATTTCATTTAATAAACAGTGACGTAGCAATGGTGCCATGGGCCTTCAACCATTCAGTCAGTTTTTGTAAAGTGTGGCAACTCACCAGTGAGGGTCTCAAGGCGCTGGCCTTAAAGCAACCAAGGAGAATGAGCTTCTTCATGAGCTGTGTCTGGGTAGTGAAGCATAGCAGTAGAGAGTGTACGTGCCCCCAACACCCTGGGATGTACCTACACTCCACCTTCTCAGCTAATTATGCCAATTTAGACAGAGGCCTACTCCAAAAGGAACAGTCCAGCATGAACTGCTACTACTTGGGCACAACACATAGGGTGTTCTGCTTATCCCAACTATTACCTGAATGTGGTTGAACTATCATCTGCGATTATTTTCATAATAGTAATATTTTTTTGTTAGATAAATTCATTATCATATGCACAACTCAAATAACATATATTATAGATCACATTAAACATGTTCAATTAATATATCTGTTGGAGACTTCTAGGCGCAGATTCTTCAACTTAGAATTATCCCCAGGCGTCAGTCTGGGTCCGGAACTATTTCGTGAGCAGTACCCCCGAGCACCGATAGGTGGTGGCGTTTGGCTCCCCGTGGTGTCGTCGACCGTGCCAGAAGTGAAATGTGTGGTATTTATATAGCCGCCACCCCAGTATGCTGACGTCAGTTCATTTGTTTCCGTACCAGTCACCGTAGATCTAGAGAAGTCACTTTTTGACTGACCTCTTTCGACCTTTTGTCAACGTTTGTTTTGAGACATTATCTCCTGGTGGGGTACCGATGTCCACGACAAAGACTAGTTTTAAGCCCTGTGGCACCTGTCAGCGACAATTGTCGGTGACAGACCCACACCTCATCTGCCTCTGGTGTTTCAAGTGCGATCACAACGCTAAGACCAGAGTTGATTGCTGCACCATGCACCCCAAGTCCTTTAGGAGCTCCTTACCACTTGATGCGCAACGCTGTGACGGTCTCAATCTCTGTCAAGAGGAAGGTCCTCGGATTGGTCACAGAGCCATCGATCATTGTCAAAATCGCCCGGGTGTTTGGGTAAGTCCCACAAAACAAAGAGTAAGAAGTCAAAGAGGTCTTTGACTTCGCCCGTTTGTCATGTTATGTTGGCATTTGAGGCGTGGTTTCGCGGTTTAGCCTGCGCCTGTGCCATCTCCGTGCCAACCCTGAGTTTTCTGAGGCCGTAGCAAGCTCTTCCCAACTCCTTCATTTTAATGAGGCCACGCACTTCATATTTGGGGGGCTCCTCCACGTCATCACAGCTATGAGACCCGCGGGTTCAGGAGGGGCCCCTACTGTTCATCCACCGACAGGTCTGCCTGTGGCCCCAGTGAGGCCTGTTAGATCCAGGGACACATCCAGACCGGCACTGGTTGAGCTCTCTCGACCTTCTTCAGAGCTGGCTCTATTGCCGACATCCCCAGCACACTGGCGTAGTTCCAAATTCCAATTCCACAATTATGCGCAGTTCCCATTCTCATTCCCAACTAGGACACGGAGCCAGATGGGCACTGTCCGACGCTGACTCCGGCGCCAAGAGCAGTCATTCACTACTCCTATGGGCTAGGTCTTGGGGAAGAAAGGGAGGGACCAGTGGATGCCGATGAATACCAGCTCTTAGATTACACGAGGACACCTGTTGTGAGGATCTGGCAGACGCCAGTGGACTAGACACCTCTCCAGATACTGGCTTGGTCTTTCCTCCAGCATTTGCTACGGAAGAGGAAGCCTCATTTGCATTGATGGTCAGAAGGGTGGCTGAGGTCCTGGACCTTCAGCTACCCACAGTGGCTATCAAGAGGAACGTCTTGGTGGAGGTGCTTCAGCCGGGAGTAACCCCATCTGAACTGCATCTCTTCTTTAATGAAGCCCTCACAGATTTCCTACTTGTGGCCTAGTCCAAGACCTGCACACTTAGTTTCCTCACCCAACACGCCATCCTGGAGAGCTTGATAGTCCAAACCTCCACCTCCAAAGGAACTCTTGGCGTATTCTCTACCACTCCACCGGACAGGGAATCCAAGAGGCTGCATACCTTGGGGAAGAAGATGTTTTCTTCCGCCAGCCTGGCACTTCAGTCGATGAACACTGCATGCCTTTTAGGCCGATACTCCCACTCACTCTGGTACTTGGTTGCGCAGGAGCGGTCTATGGTCTTGGAGGAGACCCAGGACATAACCTCCAGTGCTATGGCTGATGGGAGAGATGCAGCTAAGTTCACTGCACATTGTGGACTGGATGTGACCGACTGGCTAGGCAGAGCAGTTTTGTCATTGGTGGCCATTCGGCGCCACGCCTGGCTGAGGACCACTGACTTTTTGGGGGATGTCCAACCCTTGCTTATCTTAATGCCCTTTGATGGCTCCTGTATCTTCGGAAACAAGGCAGACTCAGCGCTGGAGCGCTTCCAGGATAGCAGTTGTACAGCGAGGTCCTTGGGCGTTTCCATGGACTCTCGCCAACCCCAGGCCACCTTTTGCTCCTTTTGTGGCAATGTAAGGAGCTTTAATTTGCATTGTTACCCACCCAGTCACCATGGCAAGCAAGCCTCCCAGATCCTGTGTGGCCAAGATCACGGTACCCACAGACCTTGTGGGTCAAGTAGCCAAAGGTGGGGCCATTCCACCTTCCCATGGAGGCTGCATCCTCCAAGCCTCTTTATTTTGCACAGTGGGTAGCAGGATACGCCATCACCTGCACCACTTAAGGTCAATAACATCCGACGGCAGGGTTCTCCAGATGGTCCAAAAGGGCTACTCCTTCCCTTTTGTGACCATCACTTGCAACTAGCTGACGGAGGATTATATCTCTTTGCTGCGCCAGGAAGTGGAAGCTATCTTGGCCACTGGAGCCATAGAGAGGGTGCTGGCATCAGAAATAGGTTGTGGTTGTTATTCCCACCACTTTCTGGTGACCAAAAAGAATGAAGTCCTTGGTCCTATCCCTCCCTGCGCCCTCTCAATTTTCCCCTGAAAAAGGAGAAATTCAGAATGCTTATGCTTGTTCAAGTCCTGTCTACCCTAGATTTGGGAGACTGAATGGTGGTGTTGGACTTGCAGGACGCATATTTCCACATTCCCATCCTGCCTACCCACATATGTTACATATGAGGTTCACAGTAGGCCATGAGCACTTTCAATTTGCCATGCACCCCTTTGGCCTTACCAGTGCCCCACGGGTGCTCACCAAAGTGATGGCGATGGTTGCAGCTCATCTGCAAAGATCAGGTGTGTCAGTCTTCCCCTATCTCGACGACTGGCTGTTGAAGGCTGGTGTGTCCCAGATGGTTGTTTCCCACCTCCAAACTACGGCGGACCTCCTGCACTTGATGGGGTTCAATATCAACATGCTGAAAGCAAATCTGATCCGTTCTCAGATGCTTCCTTTAATCGAACACAGTGCAGTTTCAGGCTTATCCTGAGCAGACAGTCTAGGATATTCAGGCTAGGATACTGATATTTCAGTCTCTTTCCTGGGTTTTGGTGAGAATGTCTCTGAGGCTGCTGGGCCTCATGGCCTCCTGTGTTCTGCTAGTGACACACACCCTTTGGCATATGCAGGCTCTGCAGTGGGACCTGAAATTCCATTGGGTGCAGCATCAGAGGAATCCCTCCAACACGGTCCAGATCTCTGAGGAGACTGAAAAAATCTGTAGTGGTGGCTGACGGACGGTGATTGGTTCAGCAGTAGACTCCTTCCCCAACCCAATCTGATGGTAGTGACAGATGCATCACTCCTGGGCTGGGGTAGCCATCTGGGAGAGGTTGAGGTTAGAGGACTCAAGTCCCCCTTGGAATCCAGATGCCACATCAACCTGCTGGAGCTCTATGCTAACTGATAGGCATTAAAAAGCTTCATATCTCCATCAAGGGAAGGTTAGTGGAGGTGTTCGTGGACAACACCACTGCCCTGTGCGGTTGTGTGACACAACCACACATGCCTTAACAATGTGGTCGGAACCAAGACCCCCAATAACTCCCCCCACGCCCTGAGCCCTAAAACTGACCCTGCCCTTAAAACTACCCTGTCTGCCCTGCCCTTGCTAAAAACTACCCCGATCCCAGGCCCTCCTGCCCTAAAACTGACTCCCCACCCCTAAAAACAGCCGCTTCCCCTCCTGCCCTGAGCCCTAAAACCCGTCCCCAGCCCTTAAAATTACCCCGACCCACCCCACCGCCCTGAGCCCTAAAACCCTGCCCCCTGTGAAAAAAACGACCCCTACCTCTCCCTCCTAAAACCGCCCTAACCCTAAAAACTACCCCCCAACCCGGGTTCAGCCCCACTTACCACTCACAATCCTTCCTGTTCCTCTCCCCGCTCTCTGACCCTTGCTAAAAAAACCCAGCCCTAAAACTGACCCCCACCCTTGAAAACTACACCTTCCCCCTTAAAACTACCTCTCCCTGAACCCTAACACCCTGCTTCCTGTCAAAACATCTACCAGACTCCCTCCCCCGCCCTGACCCCTAAAACCACCCCCACCCCCTAAAAACTAACCCCCCAACCCACCCCCAGCCCACTTACCACTCTCGATCCTTCCTGTTCTGTTCTTCTCTGCCCATCCGCACAGCTAGACCGCAGACCACTCTTCCTTAACCACGCATATGCGCGGTTTAGGCATATGCGTGGTAAAGGCAGGGATCCGGAGAGTTGTGGTGCAGGCAAGCGTTGTTATGCTTGCGTTGAAATGGTGCGTGTGGCTTAGCCCACATTGTTAAGGATATTTCCCCCACGTGGTACTGCAACAAACTTGGCGGGGTGGGCTCTTGGACCCTCTGTCAAGAGTCCCTGCGTCTTGGGACATGGCTGAAACTTCTGGGCGTTTCCATGGTGGTTCAACACTTGCGGGCTCTCTGAATGCCAGAGCAGACAAACTCAACTGAATGGGAAGAGCCTTGATTTAATCTTTTTGCCACCGCTGAGAATGCGCAATGTCAGCACTCCTATGTGCTAGAGTTTCCAAGGCAGCTCTCACTTGAAGATGCTTTTCGTCTAGAATGGAGCTCCGGTTTTCCGTATGCCTTTCTTCCAATACCATTCCTGCCCAGAGTTTTCAAGAAGATTAGAAGCGACCCTGCCCAAGTCATTCTTGTGGCTCTGAACTGGGCCCCCTGAGCTGTTGAACATGTCCATTGGCCCTCCGATCAGGCTGCCCCTTCAGGAGGATCTCTTGTCTCAGCAAGAGGGGAGGGTACTCTACCCCTGTCAACACTCTGCCTTCATGCATGGAGAATGAGCAGCGACAGTTGACCACTTTTGCCCTTCTGCCTGAAGTCTGTGATGTTATTTTGGCAGCATGGCGTCCTTCCACCAAAACGATATACGCCGGCTAGTGGAGTACGTTTTTGGCATCGTGCACAGCCAAATAGTTTGATCCTGTATCTGCTCCACTTTCCCATGTCCTTTTGTTTAGTCTTACACTTGCACATCAGTTCTTTGTATTGGGCATTTTGAAGGATTACTTATGCGCTCTCTCTGCTTTCCTGCGGCTGCCTGTCCATCAGCCTTCCCTTTTCAAGTCCTGTATTGTAAATAGGTTTCCTAAAGGTTTGTTTCCTCATTCTCCCTCTGTTATGCCTCAATGGGATCTTAATTTGGTTCTCAGTTTTCTAATATGTGCTCCCTTTGAGCCACTTCATACCTGCCCTCTTAGGCTTCTCACCATCAAGACGGCTTTTCTGGTGGCTACAACATCAGCCCGGAGGGTCAGTGAACTGCAGCTGTTGTCTTCTCAGCCTCCATATGTGTCTTTCCCCCCTGACAACCTGGTCCTTTGAACCGGAGCATCCTTTTGCTGAAGATGGACACCCTGTTCCACGTAGGGCAGTCCATCTTGTTGCCTACCTTATTATGCTCCGCCTCATCCCTCTAAGAAAGAGGAGCGAGTCCACCTGCTGGACCCAAAAAGAATAGTGTTGTCAAGATGTGAAGCTTAAAGGCTTATGAGAAGGATAATTTGAAAAAGAAGGCTGTCGAAAGCATCCTTGTTTCAAGCCATTCTCAGACGGATATTTTGCTTGAAAGTGACGGTCCAGTTGCACGTTGGACCACTTACTGCATCCCTATATTAAAGGCTATCAATAAGGATAAAATAATCAGATCTGTATCAAATGTGGATTACTTCAGACAGAGGTAGTACTAATAACCCACTAAAATCTCAGCGTGTAGTTGACAAAGTACACATGAAGCAGCTTGGAGTTTTGATCAGGGGAGGTTGAAAATAATCCTGGCAAAATGCTAAATCACCTTATCGGAACCACCCTTGGGAGCCAACATCACATTTACACCATCTCTAACGACCGGTCAAGCTGCTGAGCCAGTAAGATAGCACTTTATTAATTGCTTGTGCTGACATAAAATCATACCCCAGAGTTCATTTATTAATACATTTTCATCCAACCTGACTGACCATTTCATTACAAGATGATACGTACTGTGGTCTTAGAAACATGGCAGGCAAACTTGGGTTGGCGACAGTACCACCAGCGAATACTTATGACATTTTATACATTATAAAAAGGTGCTAAAATATTTACATATATTCTCTGAATTTAGATTTGTTTCCTCACACATATTTGTAAATAACCCAGTCAAGGTTCCATATTGAATCCAATGTTACCCTTGGTGAACACCGTTGGGGGTCTTTCTATATGGCCAGCTTTGATGCACAGTAACAGCTCACATCAAAACTGCAACCTTGCTCTCTCATCACAGACAGTCATGGCCTTCCTATCAAATTAAACTGTTTCTAGCCCAATAACTTGTTTGCAACCTCCTTTACATCCTGATCTATGTACCACGGTATAACCTGATTATAGCACTGTACTGTTCTGCGTGTACCCCCTCAAGCTTCAATATAAATGTCCTGTGGAAGCACTTCACAACTCCCTGAAACTAGGCCTTCATTGTAGTGAAAAACTAAACTAATGGGAGTGTTACAATTTATCATGTACAACTCCAATATTCCTTAATTTGTGGCTCAACTTTATTGGTGTTCTTCTTAGCTTGTCGTCTTTCCATTCCAGTAATATAGTTGTTGTAATGTAATGTTTTTCTTTGTAGTCATTTTTTAAATAAAACATGTATGTACTTTATTGGAAACTGATACATTATATGGAAAAAAACGATTTTGCTAGCAGTTTTATGACACTTCACAGTTTCTTGTGACCCTACTTTTCCTTGCCCTCAATCAAACTTTGTCCTTAATACACACATTATAGCCTAACATTTAACAAAATGTCATAATTTGCAAACCAGCCTATTTATTGATAGGTCAGTTCACAAAAAACGATTCGTAGTGATTCTCAATTCAACCTACCTCACGACTATTAATGAAGTAGGTCGTACATTGTGACCCAATAGGAATCCTAAAAGGAAACCAGGATGCATTTAAACACAAAAATGAAAGGTCTCCTTTTAATTTATGAAGAGTAGGCAGTGGTCCACAGGAGGATCCTGTTTGCAAATAGCTTACCGCCTCCTGTTTTGCAACTGGAATTTGGCTGCAGAACATTAATACAATTCAGTATTTGGAAGAGACGCCCTTAACTCACCCCTTCCAAATACCAAATCAGAATTAGTTTGCAAACCCAAATTGCAGTTGGGTAACTAATCGCAATTTGTGGTTTGCACATAAAATAAAACATTTTTGTGGGCGCAAACAGCCCGATTCTGTGAATCGGGCCGTTTATGACTTCTAAAACATTTTATACATTACGGCTCTAGGAAATATATCTTCCATTGTTTTCAAAATTGTCCAGCTATACCTATGTACTTGAAATTTCCCTAGTTAAAACATTTTAGGAAGAGTGGTTACATTTCAGATAGGTGAAATGCATGGAAAAATAGATTAATCATTTTTAGTGACCTTAGCTCCATATATCAATTTGCATATGTACACCTTTCCCTCCTGGTTCCAAAGGAAGCATATATGCAGCTCATGTGTATCTGATGCCCCTGACAAATTGAGTTTTCACTTCTCATGGTACTTGGCAACAGAACTCTTGAAGTAACATATAAGCTTGGATTCCACAACAGATCTGCTTTATTCTCTCATACCCTTTTGTATTACTGTTTGTAATTTCAGGTTTTTGATGGTGCTGTGATAGTACTATCCCTTGCCCCAATGGTGGCATCCACTGTAGCCAACGGCCCGAGTAGTCCGTGGGATGCAATCAGTCTCATTATAACTCTACGAATCTGGAGAGTGAAAAGAATAATTGATGGTGAGTGATACTGTCCAGCATTGTACATTGCATGATCTTATGACAATGTATAAATGCTTTGCAAATTAATAGGAAATTAAAAGTGCAGTATCATTTAATTATACATTTTAATTGTTGCTAACTATATATTTTATACACTTAGACCAATCAAGTTATTAGGAGATACTGGAGGAAATGTTTATACTGCGGTATTGTAATGATTGACATGTAATTTACTGAATACAGTTTAACAATTTAAAAGTAGAAAATATATGTAGGGGCTCAGAATAGGTTGGCCTCAACGGTGGTAGTCTGATCCTTTAGGTGCCAAAAGACAGGTTATTTTTAGTGAAATGAGTTAAAGTGAGCATTAGGATTCAGAGAATAAGTAGGCATTTTAAAGGGTCTGAAATTAAGGGTGAGCCATCCTGGGAAGCACATATCAGCTGTATGGGGCATTTTTTAAGATCTGCATCTTACATGATGTAATAGCATTGTACTAAATCTGGTGATTCATCATCGAGCAGGTAAGCATGGAAAATGTGTAATGTAGCGTAAAATGTTGAATCTATTCATTGGACACAAACACTCCACTTTATTTAGCATCTCAGGTGTCCACCAGGGTCTATTAAAGGGTTGTCTGTCCAATTCAGAAATCCATCTCAGGATAGTCTCCATTGAGGTAGGGAGGTCTGGGTCTGTGGCCAGAAACAAAGCTTGTCCTGGGTGGAGGTGCTTCATACTTCCCCCTGCAGGAACTGTAACACCTGGCGGTTAGCCTCAAAGGCTCAAGCCTCTTCTTACAGTGCCTTAGGGCGCCCCAGGTAGTGGATTTGTCCAGTCCCTGGACAAAGCCCCACTTTTGGCAGCAAGTCCAGCGGGTAAATTAGGGAAAACAGGGAGCAGTGACCACCCCAGCTAGGACCACCTCTAAGGTGTCCAGAGCGGAGGTGCCCCCCTCCCTGCAGAATCCTCCATCTTGGTTTGGAAGACAGGGACCAATAGAGTTAGGTTTGTGTCCCCCTCCCCAAAGGGAGTGGACACAAGAAGGGTGTAGCCACCGTCAGGGACATTAGCCATTCGCTACTGCCCTTTGATCCCTGTAACGCCCCTAAATCCAGGATTTAAGGGCCTCCCTGAACCCAGCTCACCAGATTCCTGGCGACCTGACAAGAAAGAAGAAGGACTGCTAAGCTGAACCCCCAGCAGAGAAGAAGAAAGACGACAACTGACTTGGCCCCAGTCCTACTGGCCTGTCTCCTGCTTCAAGGAAAATGCACAAGAACAGCGACGCATCCTGCGGGAACAGCGACCTCTACCAAGCTCCAGAGGACTGCCCTGCATCCAAAATGACCAAGAAATCCTGTGGACAGCGACCCTGTCCAAGAAGAAACAACACCCAAGGACTCCGGCACTACCCCGGATGCGTGAGTCCTGACCACTCTGCACCTGACGCTCACGGCCCATGTCCAGGTGGTCCAACTGACTAAGGAGAATCCCCAGACGATTCCGAGCAAGTGCCCACCTTGGGCTGACCTTTCCTGTCCCCCGCGACGACGCCTGCAGTGTAAATCCAGAGGAGTCCCCTGACCACAAAAGCTCAGGAGAAAGATACCCATCGCCTAAAGGCTCACTGCACCCGCAGGCTCCTGGCCTTGGGGAACCTGCAGTATACAAGTGACCCCGGGGGTCCCTTCATAGAAAAGCATTGGAAACCCAATGCCTTGTTTGCACCCTGCACCCGGCCGCCCCAAGTGCCACTAAGGGTGTACGTTTGGTGCCTACGTGTGCACCCCCCGCTTCAGTGCTCCTCTAAACCCTCCAGGTCTGCCCCCAAAGTCACGGGTACTTTCCTGCAGACAGGCCTGATTCTGAGTGCCCCCAGTCTCCATAGGAGCCCGTGTTAAATTTGCCTCAACTTTGACCTCTGCACCCGGCCGGCACCGTGTTGCTGGTGGTGGGTGTTTGGGGTTAACTTGAACCTCAACCTGTTGACTTCCTAACCCCTGGATACTGAAACTGTAAGTCAAGTACTTACCTGTGAAACGTTCTAACTTTTCTTACCCCCAGGAACTGGATCTGAAAATTGCACTGTCAACTTTTAAAACAGATAATTGCCAATAATTCAAAAACTGTATTACTTATCGATTTCAAATAACGTATTATTGATATGTGTGAAATACGAATCTATTGAAGTACTTACCTGCAACTTGAATCTTGTGGTTCTAGAAATAAATTAGGAAAGCATATTTTTGCTATATAAAAAACATTGGTCTGGGATTAAGTTATTGAGTGTGTGCTTCCTCTATTGTCTGTGTGTGTACAACAAATGCTTTGCACTACCCTCTGATAAGCTGGTCGACCACACTACCACAAAAGAGAGTATTAGTATTATCTACCTTAGCCTCTGTTAAGCCTCTGGAGAACCCCTGGACTCTGTGCACACTATGGTGGTCATTATGATTTTGGCGGTCTTTACCGAAGACCACTGTGCTGGTGGCCGCCAAAACCGCAGCAGAGGCGGTAAATCGACCACTGTATTATGAGTCACAAAAACAAAACTGCCAGAAAGCAGCCACAAATCTGACACTGTCAGGCTGAACTACGGTGGGAGAGAAGCTGTCCCACCACCCTTACGGCCACGCCAAGAAGAGACCGCCCTCCAAAAGACTACCCACAATTCAGCACAGCTGTAATTCAACAACGGTAAGCCATTGGCGGTTTGAACCGCCACCGTCCCAATACTGACTTCCCAACAAAACCACCCCACATTGGCCATTTCAAATACACCATACCTGATGCACATACAAACACCACACACACCCACACGTATAAAACACATCCCACAATCCTCTGCAATGGAAAACAATTGCCATACAACTCACAGCCACTCACGACAAGGAACCGCACATACACAACACAGCCTCCTGTACACCCCAAACCCACATCACACACCACACAACAGCATTGCACACAAACACGCACCACACTGTTGCTCTGTAGACCACTAGCATTCAGTCCCACATAACCACACACCCTCCACCTCCCACAAAACACACCACCCTATGCACAACCCATTCACCACACACACATCAACATCACCATGTCCCCGCAAAAGCACTCCTGTTTCACAGATGATGAGTTGTGTGCCATGGTGGACAAAATCGTGAGGGTAGAGCCACAGCTGTTCGGTGCACAGGTGTAGCAGACATCCATATCCAGGTAACTGGAGTTATGGCGGAAGATCGTCCACAAGGTGAACTCAGTGGGAAACTATCCACGCACAAAGGACAACATAAGAAAGAGGTGGAACGACCTACGGGGCAAGGTGCTATCCATGGCATCACAATACCAGATTGCCATCCACAGGACTGGCGGTTGACCCCCCTTCTCCTTCCCCAGAGTTCACATCATCGGAGGAGAAGGTCTTGGCTATCCTGCATCCAGAGGGCCTGACTGGAATCACCGGAGGAATTCGAAAGTGGTAAGTCAACTATGCTCCCCTACCACTATGTACACCTGTATTGAATGTGTCCCCGTCACCCTGTCACTCCCCAACCCACCCAAACCCACACTAAAACCCACACCCAACCACCCGTATGCATTTTCCCTGCATGCCCACGACACTTAACTAACACCTTCCCAACGTCTCCACTCACAAATATTGGTAAAGCTTGTTCAGCAATGAAGCACTACCAATCTCACAAGGCATCACCCTTCACTGACCTAAAAATGCACAGCACTCATCCCATAGGCACATCTACATAGGAAGGGATGACATATACCACTGAATAAGCAGTTCCCAAGAGCAAATCAAAAAACGCCAATGTCAGTAATGCAAAAATACTGATATGTCATCACAGCTTCATTTGCCACAAAGCAATTAATAAACTGCCTACTGGCCATGCCATACCTGAGGAGCAATCATCCAGCACCATGTCCCAGGTTAGGCAATGTAAAAATGTGAGGCGGATGTGAATGTCTCTTGTTCCTGTCCAAGGTACCACTGCTAATGTCAGTCGGCAGCAGGTGCCATGCACACCCAGTCCTCCACCAGAAGAAAGCCACAGTGATGACAGCAACTCTGGATGGTTGGATCTGGAAGATCTCCCTGGCCCATCTGTCACTCTTGTCAGTCACACTCCACAAGCCTCACCCAGGCCACGAGAGACCCCCCACTACTGATGCAGATACAACACCAGTCGCCCAATGCCCCCAGACCTGTTTCCCCAAGACAAGTCAATCATCAGTGTGCCTACCTGTACAGGGACCAGAGTCAACACCTACCAGGCAAGACGATGAAGGACGTGGTGCAAGTGGGACATGGCACACAGTTCTGGGGAAACATGTACAGGGGGCGAGGGCCAGGGGGAGGTCATCTATGGGACAAGTGGTGGGGCAAGCCCGGTAACCAACTGCCCAGGAGGCACTTTCACAAGTTCTGGGAGCCTACCAAAAATCCCAGGACAGGATGGGCCAGGTACTCACCACTTTGCAGGAGAACCAGAGGCTGCAAAGGGAACACCACCAGGAGGCCATGCAGCAGTGGCAGGCCCACAGTGCCACCATGGCATCCATTGAAGGGGGCTTAGGGATATAGCCACCAGTCTGCGTGCGTCCTCCAGCCATCAGCAAGTCCTTTCTACTAGCCAGAATCATGGCCAGCCCTCTACATTTGCTTCAGCTAGTGGACTGGAAGCCCTGCGAGAGGACTCACAGGCCACCAGCACCTCTCCCTCTATAGCTGAGGAACCCCCGCACAGGTTCCCTGTGAGCCAGACATCCTACAGAGACTGTAGCCAAGACCAAAACCACTGCCAGGAAGTGATCCTCTCCTAACATGTCTCCTTTGTGTGCCACTGACACACCTTGTTGACTTTGGACTGCCATTGTTCAGTTTTCCTATGGCCCCATGGATACTGGACCTGTGCTACCAACTGCTTGGGCCACTGCACTGAAGACTTCATCCACCATCAGCCCACTTTTTTGCACCATCCCTTCCTTTTTGTAATGAGAATAAACACACTTAAACACAGCTGATGTATTTCTGCTTTTCCTCAATCATTATGCAATGTCTGTACTACGATGTGACAGTGTAAATGTTACTGAACATCAGTTTCCATCCAAAGTATTGTCAGCTTGTTGTAATGTTTCTCAGTGTAAGTGCTTTTTATCATTCACCATCCACCAATCTCCGTGATAGTAGTCAGCAGCTATTCCATGGGTACGTAGTAGTGACCACTGCAAGACCTGTAAAAAGGGTAAAACATCCATGACATACACATTGGGAATAGATGATTGTCAAACAACATGATCCAGTGTCAAATGCCATACTAGATTCACAGGCCTCATGCCATACAAATACAGCACTGTGATGAACTATCAACATTACTACACACATGACACAACCTCAGTAATGGTCTTAGAACACACACCAAGAATAAAGCCATACAATGTTGTCTGTATGGCACACTCTCCTGTATGGCATCCAGTGCTGGGGAAACTGTCAGGGAGACCCAGTCACAGAGGTCAAATATGAGGCCATCAGTACAGCCATTACACTACCAACAGCACTTCCCAACTACAGAGGCACTCTGAGTCGAAAATGTGAGTTGGCCAAACCAATCTGAGCAAACATACAGTCGAAACATAGCAAGGTCAGGAGTACAGTAACCCTATGTTCGATGGCATCTGTCGCTGTAGATACGCATGTTTTGCAATAGCTCGCCATCTGGTGTTGGGCCGGAGTGTTACAAGTTGTTTTTCTTCGATGAAGTCTTTCGAGTCACGGGACCGAGTGACTCCTCCTTTTGTCTCCATTGCGCATGGGCGTCGACTCCATCTTCGATTGTTTTTTTTCCGCCATCGGGTTCGGACGTGTTCCTGTCGCTCCGAGTTTCGGAACGGAAAGATAGCTAATTTCGGAAGATTTTCGTCGGTATTGTTGCGTTCGGGATCGGCGTAGTTAGATTCAACACCGCATCGAAGATCGAAGACCTCCGGTGCCCTTCGGGGTAGTTTTTTCGATCCCCCGTCGGGGCCTGGTCGGCCCGACCGCGTGCTGAAGAACGCCGATGGAACGGACCCCGTTCCGTTTCTGCCCCAAATGCCACAATAAATACCCCTATACAGACCAACACTTGGTCTGTAACCTGTGCCTGTCACCTGAGCACAGTGAAGACACCTGCGAGGCCTGTCGTGCGTTCCGGTCCCGAAAAACACTCCGAGACCGTCGAGCCAGAAGACTTCAGATGGCGTCCGCGCCGACAGCCCACCGAGAGTTCGAGGAACAAGAAGAGGAAGGTACCTTCTCGATCCAAGAATCGGACTCCGAAGGATTCGACGAGACACAAACCGTGAGTAAGACGTCGAAAACCACACAGAGGAAGATTTACAAGGCCCAGGGGACGCCACTGCCATCAGGCCATGGCTCCACCCATAAATTCGGTGACCGACCGTCGGCACCGAAAAAGGCCCAAACAGTGCCGAGATCGTCCGACTCCGGTCGAGACACCGGCACGCAGCCTTCTCGGGACCGAGAAAGTGCTGGAGACAAGCCTCGACACCGAGATGCCGGTGTGGACACGGCTCGACGCCGAGACAGCGGCACCGAAGAAGATCGACGCCGAGAGGTTTCGGCCCCGAAAAAGAAAAAAGTCACCTCGGAGCCGAAAAAACACGCAGACAGGGTTTCGGTGCCGAAACAAACTGCAAGCGACCCAGCTTCAGGCTCTTATACAGAAGAGCACTCGCTAACCTCCCAAATGCAAAAGCATAGGTTTGAGGAAGAGCTACAATCAACTGATGTAGACCATACGCAAAAGCGTATTTTCATACAGCAGGGGACAGGAAAAATAAGCACCCTTCCCCCCCATTAGAAGAAAGAGAAGGTTGGAGTTCCAAACTGAACAGACACCACAACCAAAAGTGGTGAAAAGAGTTACCCCACCACCCTCTCCTCCGCCCGTGATTAACGTCTCGCCAGCACAAACTCCATCACACTCCCCAGCTCACACCACCATAAGCCAGGGTGACCAAGATCAAGACGCATGGGACCTATACGACGCCCCAGTGTCAGATAACAGTCCGGAGGCATACCCTACGAAGCCATCTCCACCAGAGGACAGCACCGCGTATTCTCAAGTGGTGGCTAGAGCAGCACAATTTCACAACGTAAGCCTCCACTCAGAACAGGTCAAGGATGATTTTTTATTCAACACACTCTCCTCCACCCACAGCTCATACCAAAGCCTGCCTATGCTCCCTGGTATGCTCCGGCACGCAAAAGACATCTTTAAGGAGCCGGTCAAAAGTAGGGCTATCACACCAAGAGTGGAAAAAAAGTATAAGGCGCCTCCTACAGACCCGGTTTTCATCACTACACAGCTGCCACCAGACTCTGTCGTTGTAGGAGCAGCTAGGAAAAGGGCCAACTCCCACACATCTGGAGATGCACCACCCCCAGATAAAGAAAGCCGCAAGTTCGATGCAGCTGGTAAGAGAGTCGCAGCACAAGCTGCAAACCAGTGGCGCATCGCCAACTCCCAGGCACTACTTGCGCGCTATGACAAAGCCCACTGGGACGAGATGCAACATCTCATTGAACATCTGCCCAAGGACTTACAAAATAGGGCAAAACAAGTGGTTGAGGAGGGACAGACCATTTCCAACAACCAGATCCGCTCCTCCATGGACGCTGCAGATACAGCTGCACGGACAATTAATACATCTGTAACTATCAGAAGGCATGCATGGCTCCGAACGTCTGGATTTAAACCAGAGATTCAACAAGCAGTTCTCAATATGCCTTTTAACGAAAAAGAACTGTTCGGTCCAGAAGTGGACACAGCGATTGAGAAACTCAAAAAAGATACGGACACTGCCAAAGCCATGGGCGCACTCTACTCCCCGCAGAGCAGAGGCAATTACAGCACATTCCGTAAAACACCCTTTCGAGGGGGGTTTCGGGGTCAGAGCACACAAGCCAGCACCTCACAAGCAACACCGTCCAGTTACCAGGGACAGTATAGAGGAGGTTTTCGGGGACAATATAGAGGAGGGCAATTCCCTAGGAATAGAGGAAGATTTCAGAGCCCTAAAACCCCTACTACTAAACAGTGACTCACATGTCACTCACCCCCTCCACACAACACCAGTGGGGGGAAGAATAAGTCATTATTACAAAGCATGGGAGGAAATCACTACAGACACTTGGGTTCTAGCAATTATCCAACATGGTTATTGCATAGAATTTCTACAATTCCCTCCAAACATACCACCAAAAGCACAAAATTTGACAACACACCATTCCAATCTCCTGGAGATAGAAGTGCAGGCACTATTGAAAAAAGAATGCAATCGAATTAGTGCCAAACACACAAATAAACACAGGAGTTTACTCACTGTACTTTCTGATACCAAAGAAGGACAAAACGCTGAGACCAATCCTAGACCTCAGAGTAGTGAACACTTTCATCAAATCAGACCACTTTCACATGGTCACACTACAAGAAGTATTGCCATTGCTAAAACTACACGACTACATGGCAACTTTAGACCTCAAGGATGCTTATTTCCATATACCAATACACCCATCGCACAGGAAATACCTAAGGTTTGTATTCAAGGGAATACATTACCAATTCAAGGTACTGCCTTTCGGATTAACAACCGCACCAAGAGTCTTTACCAAATGTCTAGCGGTGGTCGCTGCACACATAAGAAGGCAGCAAATACATGTGTTCCCATATCTAGACGACTGGCTAATCAAGGCCCATTTGTTAATAGAGTGCTCAAATCACACAAATCATATCATACAAACCCTCTTCAAACTAGGGTTCACCGTCAATTTCACAAAATCCAAAATTCTGCCGCGCAAGGTACAACAATACCTGGGAGCCATAATAGACACATCAAAAGGAGTAGCCACTCCAAGTCCACAAAGAATTCAAAATTTCAGCACCATCATACAACGCATGTATCCAACACAAAGGATACAAGCAAAGATGGTACTACAACTCCTAGGCATGATGTCTTCATGCATAGCCATTGTCCCAAACGCAAGACTGCACATGAGGCCCTTACAACAGTGCCTAGCATCACAATGGTCACAAGCACAGGGTCACCTTCTAGATCTGGTGTTAATAGACCGCCAAACTTACCTCTCGCTTCTGTGGTGGAACAACATAAATTTAAACAAAGGGCGGCCTTTCCAAGACCCAGTGCCACAATACGTAATAACAACAGATGCTTCCATGACAGGGTGGGGAGCACACCTCGATCAACACAGCATACAAGGACAATGGAACGTACATCAAACAAAACTGCATATAAATCACCTAGAACGTCTAGCAGTTTTTCAAGCACTAAAAGCTTTCCAACCAATAATAGTTCACAAATACATTCTTGTCAAAACAGACAACATGACAACAATGTATTATCTAAACAAGCAAGGGGGGACGCACTCCGCGCAGTTAAGCCTGCTAGCACAAAAGATTTGGCGTTGGGCAATTCACAACCAAATTCGCCTAATAGCACAATTTATACCAGGGATCCAAAATCAACTCGCAGACAATCTCTCTCGAGATCACCAACAGGTCCACGAATGGGAAATTCACCCCCAAATTCTGAACACTTATTTCAAACTCTGGGGAACACCTCAGATAGACTTGTTTGCGACAAAGGAGAACGCAAAATACCAAAACTTCGCATCCAGATACCCACACAAACAGTCCCAAGGCAATGCCCTATGGATGAACTGGTCAGGGATATTTGCTTACGCTTTTCCTCCTCTCCCTCTCCTTCCTTACCTGGTAAACAAACTCAGTCAAAACAAACTCAAACTCATATTAATAGCACCAACTTGGGCACGGCAACCCTGGTACACAACGCTGCTAGACCTATCAGTAGTACCCTGCATCAAATTGCCCAACAGGCCAGATCTGTTGACACAACACAACCAAAAGATCAGACACCCAGATCCAGCATCGCTGAATCTAGCAATCTGGCTCCTGAAATCCTAGAATTCGGGCACTTACAACTTACCCAAGAATGTATGGAAGTCATAAAACAAGCCAGAAGGCCATCCACCAGGCACTGCTATGCAAGTAAATGGAAGAGGTTTGTTTGCTACTGCCATATTAATCAAATACAACCATTACACACAACTCCAGAACATGTAGTGGGTTACTTGCTTCACTTACAAAAATCTAACCTGGCTTTCTCTTCCATTAAAATACACCTTGCAGCAATATCTACATACCTGCAGACTACCTATTCAACTTCCCTATATAAGATACCAGTCATTAAAGCATTCATGGAGGGCCTTAGGAGAATTATACCACCAAGAACACCACGTGTTCCTTCATGGAACCTAAATGTTGTCCTAACTAGACTTATGGGTCCACCTTTTGAACCCATGCACTCCTGCGAAATACAGTTCCTAACCTGGAAGGTGGCATTTCTCATCGCCATTACTTCCCTAAGAAGAGTAAGCGAGATTCAGGCGTTTACAATACAGGAACCTTTTATACAACTACACAAGAATAAGGTCGTCCTAAGGACCAATCCTAAATTTTTGCCAAAGGTTATTTCACCGTTCCATCTAAATCAAACAGTGGAACTTCCAGTGTTCTTTCCACAGCCAGATACCGTAGCTGAAAGGGCACTACATACATTAGATGTCAAAGAGCATTGATGTATTACATTGACAGAACAAAGAACATCAGAAAGACTAAACAACTATTTATTGCATTTCAAAAACCTCATGCAGGAAACCCAATATCAAAACAAGGTATAGCCAGATGGATAGTTAAATGCATCCAAATCTGCTACCTTAAAGCTAAACGACAGCTGCCCATTACACCAAGGGCACACTCAACCAGAAAGAAAGGTGCTACCATGGCCTTTCTAGGAAACATCCCAATGCAAGAAATATGTAAGGCAGCCACATGGTCTACGCCTCACACATTCACCAAGCACTACTGTGTAGACGTGTTATCCGCACAACAAGCCACAGTAGGTCAAGCCGTATTAAGAACATTATTTCAGACTACTTCCACTCCTACAGGCTGATCCACCGCTTTTGGGGAGATAACTGCTTACTAGTCTATGCAAAACATGCGTATCTACAGCGACAGATGCCATCGAACTGAAAATGTCACTTACCCAGTGTACATCTGTTCGTGGCATCAGTCGCAGTAGATTCGCATGTGCCCACCCGCCTCCCCGGGAGCCTGTAGCAGTTTGGAAGTTACCTTCAACTATTTATATATGTATCATCTCAACCTTAAATAGGTGCATACTTAGTCACTCCATTGCATGGGCACTATTACTACAATTCAACTCCTACCTCACCCTCTGCGGGGAAAAACAATCGAAGATGGAGTCGACGCCCATGCGCAATGGAGACAAAAGGAGGAGTCACTCGGTCCCGTGACTCGAAAGACTTCTTCGAAGAAAAACAACTTGTAACACTCCGGCCCAACACCAGATGGCGAGCTATTGCAAAACATGCGAATCTACTGCGACTGATGCCACGAACAGATGTACACTGGGTAAGTGACATTTTCAATCTCCCTCCTGTACCACTAACCACAATGATATGACTGGGGTAGAGCAAACCACATACTACTGAAATGAATATGAGGGCTTCCACACTACACTTCACGAGGTGTTTCTAATAAACTCAACCACAAACTTACCTGACTGTCATTGGAAATACTGCTGAATCAGCTGAGTCCTGCTGTCCACATCATCCTCCTCCCAATCTTGATCACTGTCTTCTGTTCCCACCAGTGCATTGGAAACCCCCTCCTCTTCCAGTAATGGCACATGTCTTCTGGGGGCCAAATTGTGCAGCATGCAGCAGGCCACGTCTATCTGGCAGACCTTATCATGGGAGTAGACCTGGGATCCACTGGACATGTGCAGGCACCGAAATATTGCTTTAAGAAGAAAATTCCCTTTCTATCACTCTTCTGGTCCTTCCATGTGCCTCATTGTAGCGATTGTAAGTCTCTGTCCTCTGATTCCTCATGGGTGTCAACAGCCAGGATAGGTTAGGGTAGCCTGAGTCACCTGGGAATAATGGAATGACACATAACATATGTACAATAATAGAGAGGAGAAGGCAAACGATAGATGCTGTGACATGCAGTAAAAACAATCTTCATACCCACCAACGAGTCAGCCCCTCTCTGTCTGTAGTTGTGCCATCAGGTGTGGGACAATGCTCTTCCTCATAATGTAGGTGTCATACACAGATCCAGGGTATTTGGTAGTCACTTGTTAGATATACTGATCAGCGAGGCACACCATCAGCGCATTAATAGAATGATAACTTTTTCTGTTTATGAATACCTGCTCATTTATCCTGGGAGGCACCAAAGCTATATGGGTATCATCAATGGCCCCACTCACATGTGGGATTTGTCCCATTGCATAAAAATCTGCCTTAACTGTGGCCAAATATGCACCATGTGGGAATTTGATGTAGCTATCAATGTGTATGAGCAAGGCAGATAGAACATCCTTCAACACTAAACTGAACATTGGTGAGACATACCTGCTGCCAAGGCCACTGTCACCTGAAACGAGCCAGTGGCCAAAAAGTGGAGCACTGAAAGCACCTGTACAGTAGTAAGAATAGCATTTTAATGACGATTAGCAGGCATGAGATCTGGCAATTGTGCACTCAGTTCTCTGATTGTCACACTATTCAGACGATAGGTGAGCAGTAGATGTCATTCTTTCATTGTAGCCAGGTCCACTAGGGGCCGGTACACGGGTGCATTCCTCTGCCTCCGCATTGGTCCGTATCTACACATAGCAAACAATACAAGTGGAACAAAGAAAATACATATTGAGCACCCATTTTATCAATCAATGCTGAAATATCAACCTCACAGGCAACCTGTTTGCCATCTGTGCTCTGGTTGCTCCTACAAACTGACGGACATCAAATACAACCCCCTTTCATTACATTGTATGTCTACAGCTCAAATATACAATGAATAGAGACATGTGAAGATATGACTCATGAAACCTTATAGTACATCACAGTTCCCTAGGTCTGGCAGTTTGGAGCAGAGCATTGATTATGATACAAACGGTGTAAGGAATTATCGTTTCAGATGAGTAGCTTCACAATGTGAAGGGAAGGGAAGGGCAAGGCATGTAGTGTGCCAGATTGAGCTATGACGCCCATATAATTGGGTACAATAATAAATTACAGTGTAAAATGGCAGTCATCTGTTCTGCATGCAGAGGACAGA
Source organism: Pleurodeles waltl (assembly GCF_031143425.1). NCBI lineage: Eukaryota > Metazoa > Chordata > Amphibia > Caudata > Salamandridae > Pleurodeles > Pleurodeles waltl. The sequence continues at coordinate 158,895,972 of NC_090440.1, read as the reverse complement.
TGGAAGTGTCCTCACTCCGCCAGCGTTATTGGTCATGGCGGTGGGCGGTCGGAACCGCTGTGCAACTCCTCATTGGATAACATTGATGTCTATGGGGAACAGGGACCAGTGAAGATCACCGCCGGCAGTGATGGTGAACACCGCCGTGATTGCCATTTTCTAAATGCCATTTCACTTGACTCCTGACTGCCCAGCTGTCAAGACCTCCACTGCCTTTGCTGCTGTGTCCCGTATCTGGAAGCCACAATGGCACGTTCTACGGGGGATAGGGCCCCAGCCTTCACACCGGAAGAACTTGGGAAGCTTGTGGATGGGGTCTTACCCCTGTATGGACAGTTATAAGGGGCTCCAGATAAGCTTGTAAGCACCTTTTCTGTATAGTAGATGTGACATGGTTGTATGTAGTTGCATGTGTGTAGATGCAGTATGTCCTTTTGAGAGTGTTGTCATGCAGCGTTAATGTGCACATAGGTACGTGTCCTGTGTAGTATGACTGTGATATGTATACAGCATGTAGTCCAGTACTGTAACTGGTTGAGGAGTCTACATAAATGTGTCCTTATCTCTGTGTCTCCCATGCAGGTCAGCGCCCATCAAAAGAAGGGATTGTGGCGATCCATCGCCAAGGAAGTTCAGACCATGGGGGTCCATAGCCGGCGGAGCACCCTCTGCAGAAAGCAATGGGAGGACCTGAGGTGCTGGGCCCGGAAGAACGCAGAAGCCCAGCTGGGGATGTCCTCCCAACGAGAGAGAGGTGCCCGTCAGACCCTGACCCCACTAATGGCCTGCATACTAGTGGTGGCCAGCCCAGAGTTGGATGGGCGCTTTAGGGCAGCACAGCAGCCACAAGGGGATGAGTACTCACAGTGTTCTTCATGTTGGTATTGATTTGCATAGTGATTGTATGGTTAGCTAATAGCTAGTGGATGCCCGAGTAACCTCTGGTCGGGTTTGTAGCTGATTGGTCTGTTTGATAGGTAGTTGTAAAATACAGACATGGCTACATATGTAGAGGGCTACATCCTGGAACTGAAGTGAAGATTGGTGACTCTCATGTACTGCTGTTTGAACTAGCTATGTGGTATGTCAAGGCAAATGCAGGTTGTACACACACTGTCATGGGGTAAGTGAAGATGTCCCTCAGTTAACTCCCACACATGGGTTAATGAGTAGTCAGTCTGCTGCTGTATCAGTGTAGTGTTGTCGATGGAGGATTGTAGGGGCTTCAAATTGCAAGATCTCTTGTCAGTAGTCATTCTCTTGGTCTGGTGTTTGGCACAGCATAGTGAGTTTTGCTTGTGTATTGTTATAAAGTGTGTCTCATATGTGGCGTAAGTGTGGTTATTGACCCTATGCTCCCTTTCTTTCTCCCCCACCCTCCCTCTTTGTCTTCCTCTGTCCTTGTGTGCATTAGCATAATCAGATGAAGGAGTAGGGGCACCAGCGAGTGGGGAGGCTGCAGCCCACAGGACCCAGGAGGCAGAGTCCACTGACTCCAAGGGGACCAGTGGGTTGGAGGGCAAGGGGAGCACCACGGGGGAGACAGGAACTGCTACATCTGACTCTGATTCCTCCTCCGATGGAAGCTCCCTGCTGGTGGCGTACCCCTCTAAGACTATCCCAGAAACTACATCTTTAGCACCCTCATTTCCAGCACCGCCCTCCCAGTCACTCCCCACCGAGTTGCCTGTGCCCACTCACCAAAGAGAGTGGGCATCTCCTCTGCGGCAGGCACCTCTGCCCCTGCCCCAGTCAGCCCTGCTGCCCTCAATGAGGAGGCTATTGACCTCCTGAGATCCATCTCTGTGGGGCAGTCAATCATGGTGAATGCCATCCAGGGGCAGGCATCACAGAAGTAGCTAAGCAGTGCCTACCTGAAGGCATTCACGGTGTACTGGCTGGCCTACAGAGATCGTTTCAGGCTCTGACCTCCTCTTTGACGGCAGACAGTGTCTCTTACTTCTTCTGTCTCCCCTCCAGCTACCTGTGCCCAGTCCCAGAGCCCTCTCCCCCACCCATCCCAAGCACACCATCAGACCTGCGTGCTCCCAAGACAACAGACAAGATGCACAAACACAAGCACCACAGGTCACATCACAAGCATGCACACACCAGCAAACACAACAGCCACTGCCTCCACTGTCTGCCCCACCACCTCCTCCCTCACAGTCACATTACTATTCACACCTGCAAGCACTGCATCCTCACTTCCAGACCCGCCACAAGTTCGGCCTTGCCAACAGTTACCACCACAGCAGACACGCCGACATGCACCCCATACACCACATCTGCACTGACCACCATCACACCCACATGCAGCACACCCACCTTATCTGCAGACACCACATCAACATACATTCACACAACATGCCTACCTTCTCCCAGCCTCTCTTCCCCCCCTTCTCCCCAAAACACATAAATGCACCCACTCACACTTTGCATGCACCTACATCCAAGTCCAGCACACCTACACGTCCTACAACCACTCCCAAACCTGTTCCAACAATCATCCCCACTGTTCCTAAAAAACTTTTCCTTGCCCGCCTTGACCTGTTCCCTCCTCCAGCCCAACCCTGTGTTGTCCCGAAGCATCATGTTCCCCAGCCCCTCCAGCTCCCATGCCCACCCTAGTGTTTCCCATGTCCCTCACCCAGACAAAAAGCCTCCCTCTAAAGCAATGACTGTAGCCATTCCCCCTCCCCACTCCAAGACCACTCCCCCTCCATCTAAAGTTTAGGCCAAAACCTCACCCCCTCCCAAACCAAAGGCCAAGGAACCCCCTTCCAAACATAAACCCCCGCCACCACCCCTGAGCCCTGAGGTGCCTGCCTGCCCCATGGATGTCCCTGCCTAGTGGAGGCCATGAGGCTGTCAAGAGTTAAGTTGGGGCAACATCACGCCCATTTGTGCATGTTGCACTTGTTGGACTGGCCAGTGGCCTATTCTTGTATATAGTTTTTCATTGGTACATTTCCTATGAATACATCTGCCCAACTGATGACGTGGGTGTCGATTTCAGTGATTTGTCCAGCTTTTACTTTTGTGAGCTTATGTTATTTCTGTATATTTGGAGCCGTTTTTTATCCCTGTGTAGGCTATGTGTGAGCCGTGTATGTTGGGAGTGGTGTGTGAATTTTGGTTGTGCCTGTCTGTGATTTGTGTGTACTTGTGTGTTTGTAGCTGTGTGTCTGTATCGGGATGGGTGTTTGTGTACGTGTGTATATGTGCGTGGCAGACCGTGGCGGGTGTGTGTGTTGGGTGTGTAACTGTCCCCTTCCCTCCCTTGTGTTCTAGATGGCTGTACTCATGGTTGTCATCTTCGTCACTGTTCCTGTACTTGGATTGCGTGGTAGGGCATTGGAAAGACCTCCAGTTCTTCTTCCATGTCAGCCGCGGACTCATCTGTGTCCCTGGAGGTGAGTGTCACCTTATATACTGCTCGTTTCTGCCAGGCTTTTCGTGGCAGTCAGTCTGCCCCGGAAATCGTGGCAGCCTGCTGACTAGTAATATGGTGGGTGGGGATATACCTTCCGCCGGCCTGAGGATGGCAACTGCCGTCGGTGGCGGTGTGATTACACTGGATGGTGTTGTGGCTTTGTTTGAATTGGTTCACCGCCGCGGTCGTAATGTGGCGGTCTTCACCGCCGGCCTGGCTGCGGACCGACTGCCACCGCCGCTATGGTGGTCAGGTGACCGCCAATATCATAATGACCACCTATCTCATTGAGATACAGTATATACAGAGCCAGCTTCCTACAGTTCTCAAGAAAATCAGGAACGACCAGGCACAAGTTATTCTGTTGGTTCTTTACTGGGCACATAGTGTCTGGTATCCTGAGCTACAGAGCATGGCCATTGGTCCTCCAATCAGGTTGCCCCTTTGGGAAGGCTCTTCTGTCACAGCAGCAGTGGCGGGTTCTCCACCCAAACCTGTCCACTCTCCGCATTCTTGCGTGGAGATTGAGCGAAAGCCTTTGACCTCCCTCCAGAAAATTTTTAATTCATCTTGGCAGCTAGGTGTTCCTCCACCAAGACGGTGAATGCCTGCCATTGTAAGAAATGTGTGGCTCAGTGTTTCAACGGAAATGTTGATCCCCTCTCTGTCCCCCGTTCTCAGGCTCTTCCCTTTATTCTCTCCCTGTCCCAGGAGGGCCCTGCTCTCTGCACTATTAAAGGTTATCTTTCTGTTACCTCTGTGTTTCTCAGATTACCTGATCAACCCTCTCTTTTCAAATCTATTGTACATAGGTTCTTGAAAGGTTTAGTTCATATTTTTCCCCCTTCTCCCTTTATCATGCCTCAGTGGGACTTGAATCTGGTTCACACATTCTTGATGTGCGCACCCTTTGAGCCGCTTCACAATTGTCCCCTGCGGTTGCTCACCATCAAAACAGCTTTCCCCTTAGCTATGACGTCTGCCCGACAAGTCGGTGAGCTACAGCCCTTCTCATCTAAGCCGCCCTATTTATCTATTCTTCCTGACAAAGCGGTGCTTCGCATGTGGGCTTCTTTTCTTCTAAAGGTGGTCACGCTCTTTCATGTAGGTCAGTCCATCACCTTGCTACTTTCTATGCTCAACCTCACCTTTCCAAGAATGAAGAGTGTCTCCACCTTCTGGACCTCAGATGAGCGTTGTTGTCCTACCTTGACAAAACACAGGACGTGTGGGTGGACAATTAACTCTTCATGGGGTATGTCAGGGGTTGTGATGTGCAGAAAAGGACTATCTCCACATGGTTTGTGCTCTGAATTAAAATCTGCTACGCATTGGCCATGGATGAGGGCTTGCATACTCATTCTACCAGAGCCAAAACTGTGATGTTCCAGTTGTGGATATCTTCCAGGCAGCAGCGTGGGCCTGCCCTCACACGTTTACCAAAAATTACTGCCTGGACAGTAAGGTCACTATGCCACTGGATTCAAGCTAGCCTGGCTGATGAAGGGTGAGACCCTGAAACCGGTCCCAGGATGCTTGTTTCCAGTCCACGGAGGACCTGCCCTGGCAATTCGGGCTGGACTGTTCCCAGAGGGAACAGGGTCAAGACTGATTTGCATCTGGCTGGGTCCAAACTGGGGTGGCATGGTGAGCAAAATAATTGATGGATTAGACCCAGATCTGTGACTGGGGGTGAATGTTTGATTGGTTCTGCATTCCATCCATCATTTGTGTTTATTTGGACAGTAAGGTCTGTCATGGTGGGCATTTTGCCCGTTCAGTCCTGCAGGATTTCCTCGTTTCAAATTGGTCCACACACCCACCTTCGGGGATGGTATTTTTTGGGTATCTATTTTGAGGTAAGGAATCTGCAGCCAGAAGTCTCTTTCAGATGAACAAGTTACTTATCTTTGGTAACACCTTACATGGTAGAGACTATATCTAGCTGCAGATTCCTTACTGACCCACTCACCCCCCCCCCCCATGTGAACAGATTTCTAGGGACAGGGCTATTACCCTTTCAGGGACCCAGTATTCCATACCAGTGGCCAGTGTTCTTTATGGCACTGTGCTTCTGGCATGGAAAGTTGTGAAAAGAAACTGATGTCAGCGCCCTGGGAGGCGCGGATGTGATGTCCAGCCCGGATGACCCAGACAACGCATGCTGAGCCAATCAACACCACCTACCGGCATGCAGGTGTACTGTCCACGAAAAATCTTCCAGATCCAGTTTGACGCCTGGGATAATTCAAAGGTAAGGAATCTGCAGCTAAATATAGTCTCTACCAGAGAAGATGTTACTGAAGATAAGGAACTTCTTCTTTAGTGGGACACCTGGATGGTGAGAGAGCACAACTTTCATGGCCTACAGAAGAAATACTTAAGATAAAATGGATTAGAGTAAAACAGCATACTGAACTGGACTCAATGCTATTGCCATCTATGAGGGGTTAAACCGCCAGTTCTCATGAATATTTGCCCTGCGTTGACTCCCTAAAGCTAACTGTGCGATGGTCAAGGTGAGGTTGATGGTATTGTGCTCTGGATACACGGGAATATGCGTCTGAAGTCCCTACAAGTCCTCTTGTCTCTAATTTCATGTCTCTGTTAGAGACCCTTACAGCGTTTGGCTGACCTCTTCCGATTTAAACAGTTATAGGCAGGTATGAGATTCTAAATTATTAACTCCTAGGGGACCTAGAATGCACTCCTATAAACAGTAGCATAGGTTCAGGGGGATGTTACAATCCCTACTAAATTTATTTTCTGATAAATATTTGGGTACAGTTGCTTTCAGTCGGTATGGGGAGGATTCTGTTGGATTTCACCAGGATTTTTTTTACATATACCCAAACAAAAACACACACATATTCTCTCCCTCTCTGTTTTGAAAGCCCTCAAAATGTTGGTTATTTTAGAAATGACTGTGCTTTCTCTTGTTTAGTACTCCTACCAGTCCGCATTCCTCTCCCTTTTCCCTGTCCACTAGGCCCCTCTTATGCACAGGGGCAGCTCCTCCATAAGGGCGGAGGAGCGTTGTCCCCCTATCATCAGCAGCAGCAGCTGCAAACTTTTTCCCCAAAAACGTTAATAAACTTTATTATCATTATAGGGTAGAGGGGGCGGGGCCTTGGGAGTGACGAGCAATCAGGGGAGTGTTCAGAACTCCGCTTCAGATCGCAAGTGTGTTGGCCAGCCAAACACACATGCGCAGAGCCTGCACAGACTCCCAATCGGCCTGGCAGCTCCCTGGCTGGATGCTCCCAGGCAATCCTGATTCTGATCTGAGCAGTGTCAGGATTGGTGCAGGGAAGGCTGGGAGCCTGTGCCTGCAGAGGAGCGGATGGAGCAGCGCGGGGCAGAGGATGGAAGTGTTTTTTTTATTTTATTATTTTGTTATTCTTTAATTCCCCCTCTTTCTTCCCCCTGTTAATCCCCTGAGCGCTGCCCCGCCCCTCTGCGTTGCACAACTGCTTATGTACCTGGCTTGTCGTATAATGTATTTTAACATTTTAAATGTTATGTCAATGTGCTTGTTGGAAAATTTGAAGCTACCCCCTTGCCCCCCTCCCACAATCTTACTGACCAAGCTACGTCCCTACCTATAAACTTAGTAAACTGGCTGCTTGTTAGTGATAACACAGTGCTGTCTTAGTCGTGATAGTTGACTACATTGCATACTTGAGCTGTAGAGAGTATGGGGGTCATTCTGACCCCGGCCGGCGGCGGAAGTCGCCGGCCTGGCTGGAACCGCCAGAATACCGCTGCGCGGTCAAAAGACCGGCGCGGGTATTCTGGGTTTCCCGCTGGGCTGGCGGGCGACCGCCAGAAGGCCGCCCGCCAGCCCAGCGGGAAACACCCTTCCAGGAGGATGCCGGCTCCAAATGGAGCCGGCGGAGTGGAAGGGGTGCGACGGGTGCAGTTGCACCCGTCGCGATTTTCAGTGTCTGCATGGCAGACACTGAAAATCTTTGTGGGGCCCTGTTACGGGGGCCCCTGCAGTGCCCATGCTATTGGCATGGGCACTGCAGGGGCCCCCAGGGGCCCCACGACACCCCATACCGCCATCCTGTTCCTGGCGGCCAAAACCGCCAGGAACAGGATGGCGATATGGGGGTCGGAATCCCCATGGCGGCGCAGCAAGCTGCGCCGCCATGGAGGATTCCCCAGGGCAGCGGGAAACCGGCGGTACACCGCCGGTTTTCCGTTTCTGACAGCCGCGGTCAGAATGCCCATGGGAGCACCGCCAGCCTGTTGGCGGTGCTCCCGCGGTCGTTGGCCCTGGCGGATTTTACCGCCAGGGTCAGAATGACCCCCTATATGTTCTGTTGAGAGTGCCCTGTTTGATGTTTGTTTCCTGTGGTAGCAATAGAGATAGTGCGAAATTTGATGTTGCGGATCCTTAAATAGTGTGAACCTTGAATAAATACAAGTGAACATGGTACCAACACACTGCGGGGTCTTTGGTAATGCGATGGTCGTATGAAAGAGTGCTTACAGTCCCTGAAGGGGTACTGCTGAGCTTGTTACCTTGTAGAGGGACTTGTTGCAACCTGTGCCATATCCGTCCTCTAGAGAAGTCAGAAGAGTGTAAGGGTGATAAGCCCTACTTCTCACTCTTCCTGAGAACAAAGCAATCCCACATGGTATGCAGGTTATCAATATAAAGGGGTGTTGTTTGTGGTTGAATATTGTCCTTAAACTGATATCACATTACTCTACTGTTTCAATTTTTCAGCCTATGTGGTCCCAGTGAAAGTCGAAATGGAAATGGTTATTCAGCAGTACGAGAAGGGAAAGGCCATTCAGGAAGAGCACTTGGAAAGACTGACCCAAATCTGCCAAGAGCAAGCGGTAAAATTCAATGAAGCAGTTATTGCCATTGTCGCCGGATGCACCAAGTCCATTGACGTTCTTGCCATTCTCTTTACAGTAACGTCCTCTCTTATTGGAGGGAACTTTTTTCCTAGATTTGTTATTAGGTTACTTTCTCATTTGACCAGTTGCAAAATACATTTGTTTTAAGTGCAGCATACTTTACGGGCAGCAGTCACCACGAAAGAATCATGAACCTATTTCCTTTTGCTCCATGTTTCACGTTTCTCAAATTGAAGTCTTGGAATTAGTTTGTATAAGCTGTCACCAAAGAAGATATGGCAGAGAGGAGAGAAAATAAGTATACCTGGGTCAAATTTTAAGTACACCGGAGTCCATTCAGTTAAAAATCTTGTTGCGGGCGCCCTTGAACAAAACAACCGAAGAAAACAAGAGTAGTTTCCAGCATTTGTGTTTTTTATGCTTTTTTTTCACATGAAATGAGTCCTTGTGGCCAAATTACATATGAGGACGTATTTCACCCTAAAATATAGTGATAAATGTCCATTTTGCTTATTTTTACATATTATTTCCAAGAGTTTGCATAGTTACTCAAAAATGAAGGTAGACAAATTAGGCAAAATAACCTGGAAGAAACTGTGAATTCCATTATCTGAGTTGACCCTTCCAATATTACAGAATCTACCAGCTAGTAGCGTCCTGTTCATTAACAATTTAATGACAGAAATGATCCATAGAGTATCACTCCTCAACTACAGTGCTGTCTCCTAGGCACCTGACCTTTATCCTAGATTCCATGTTGGAGGGTAAACTCCCATGTCCAACAGCGAATCATATTGAATTGGAGTACAGGATTTTGTAATAGCTCTGCATTGCAGCACCTTGCAAGTGAGTTGTGTTCATCTCTGCAGTCCCGTCCCTTGCAGTCCTATGTTCTAAGAGTGCTTGTGTGAATACATTTTCTGAAGATGGTTTGACAGCTCTGTCGCTTAGTTAGTTAATGACCTAAGACTAACTTAACTTGTGTAAATCAAGTTAATATTGGTTTTTCATTTAAACATGCATTTGCAGTTTGTTACTTGGGATTCCTGTATTTGTTTATTGCTAGTGATAGGACTTTGTAGTAGCTGGTACATTTTTTTAAAGTTTCTTTTACTGTAACTGTTAGCATGATGGCATCTGTAGTCACTTAATTACATTTTCGAATACTAGCGTTTATGATTCCAGGATTGGTTTACATACGTGTGAAGGGTTAGAGATTTCGGAGTCTGTGGTTTTAAATGGAAGTCTCAGGAAATGTATTGATATTCCATAATCTTTGTCCTAACCAGTGTACAAACAGCAGCCTCTAAGATATTGCCCTACAATCACTGAAAGCAATTTACACTTACCCTGGCAAGCTGTTAGCCAAAGAAGTCAGGAAAATAAATTAGGTGGTGATATGTTGTATTTGTCACCTCTTGCTAGAGACTAAGAATCTGCTTCAAAATAGGAGGAATCATGCCTTTCAGAAAGTCTTTGAAAATTGTTAATTTTAGAGCAAGTACTCCTAAAACGGAAGCCTTTGTCATCTTGGTCTGTAATTTATGAGAAGCTAGCTTGCTTTCTTAAAGGGGAGGGGGCTTCTAATTCCTGGGACAGGTTATTCATGTCAAAGCAACGTTTGATAAAGGCCTTGGAACTGTTGGCTATACAAAGATGTAGAAGTCAGGCTACGTAAAAAATTACCTTTGGTCGCATGTTTTATTTCATTAGTTTTACATGCTGGTGTAATTCAAGTTTGTCCCATCAGTCCCCTAATAAGATTGTCTGCAGCAGTAAAAATGTCAGCATTTTTGGGTGCTTCAAAAAATCCAGTTCTTCAGAAGAAAACATCAACATCAGGGAGTCCTCATGAGACCCTCCATCAGAACTCTCCTTACAAGTCGAATTCTCCTTGTAAACCAAATACTCCTCAGCCCTGAGTACTGTACAGGGTTTCCCCTTCCTTTACATCTGCCAAATCCTATGGGAGGCTGAAATATTAAACTCCAAATTTCATTGTCTTTCAGTGCCCACACCTAAACATGTCTTGTGGTGTTTAACAGTGGCTTGTGTTAAAAGCGTAATAGTGGGCCTGATAGTAAAGGTGGAGATATGCTTATTCGTGTTTTTTTTTTTTTTTTTTTTTAGAATTCTGTTTATTAGTTTTCAACATAATGTGAAAGCACAAACAAGAAATAAGAAATATCAGCAGGCATAATACAGGCATGACATTTAGTTCTATTGAGGTTACCATATATACAGTGAATCATGCCCCGCTGGATGTCTCCATTGCTTATGTAGTAGTTTTGGGCTTTCCCCTTCCATCCATGTCCCCTCTAAAGGCCCTCAATGAGGACCATGTCTTCTCCCACTTTCTTGGGCATCTCCCGCTTTGATAGATTATTTTCTGCAAGCATGCACCAGTCCATGTCATCCTTCTAGTTTTGTAGGACTGGTGGATCCGCTGCCCTCCCCCCACCTCCACACACACACTTTTGTTCTATATTTCGCTTAACTGCCACAAGGCCCAGGTTTACCCACAGCCTGTTGTACTTGGGTGGCAGGTCATCGTCTAATATATGCAGGATGCAGTATTTTGACTGTATCTGGTACGGAGCATCCCGTCACCGCCCTCGTTGTTTTTCTGATGGCTGCCCAGTATGTTTGTAGTTTTAGGCAGCTCCATATCACATGGAGGAAGGTCCCAACCTCACCACAGCCACTCAGACAGACTACTTACAGACTTCTGCCCATGGCACGTAGGGCTGTAAAGGAGTAGTATGCAGAGTATACAGAGTTGGACCAATCGGAATCCAGACTTAATGACAATGTCTCTGGGTGCCCCTAGGGCCTCATCCCATTCTCCTTCTTTGAGTTTCTCCACATCTGTCTCACATTTAGCCTTAAGGGTATGTAGTGTGTCAATGGCGTTATTTATCGGTTTGTTATGTATCAGTGATGTGGCTTTCTTGCTGAGCTGCTCTGTCAATATTTGATCTTCCAGCAGGGAGGAGTATATTATAGTGCCCTTTGGTATGTGTGTAGCTACAGCGTGTTTTCAGCTGGACATATTTATCGTCACTGGAACATGCCAGTTGATACTGGTCTGTCATGCTTTTCATTTGTGGACACTTCCTACCTGGCCCTCGATCTTGCCCCCAAATTCTTTAAAACATTTTGTAAATATGGCACTTTTCTACTTGCTTTTTATGCAACACCGTGCTGGCCAAGGTGACAATGGAAGTGATTCCTCTGTTCTGGCAGGGATGGTTGTTTATTTTCATCCCTCTCTAGTCTGTACGAATTAAACATTCATAATATTGTGAGAACTGAACAGACGTTTGTACTTGGAAAAAGAGGTACAAGATAGGTAGTAATTTATGCCCAAACCTGTTCTGCCTCTAAAATGACAGTGACTTATTGCTGTTACCCTCGTAGGCACCTACTTTCACGTTCCTTTAAGTCATGTTTATAATAGAATATTGCTTTAATTGAAAACTTTATTTTGGGGAATTTCCAGATTGTGTTATTTTGATTGAATTATTATAATGGGTTTCTGAAAAATAGAAATGAGAGAACCCATAACAATTATGTTATAATAAGTAGTATTTTGGAAATAATTTATCATTTTTCATCCTTATATGTAATGTTTTATAGTTTTAATGTGGTTATTTATTTCATACTTTTGTGTTAATATTTTTAGTTACTTACATCTTATTTTATTATTTTTATATGCCATATATTATTGCTATTACTGTTTACTATTTATCATGTTATGTTACTCATAATGTGATTCTTTTAGTGTGATGCTCTAATTTGTCGCATTGATAATGCATTTCATTAAAATATTTTTTATTTCACATGTATGTCTAATATTTTGTCATCTGTATTATTTATGTATAGCTATGTATAGTCATTTATTTAACTATATTGTATTAGTGTTATCATTAATTGCAGTTGTGTTTAAGAAATTTAGAGCCAGAGTATTACATATTTCATAAACGCAACTACCCTTTTCACAAAGGTTTTGATTTTAAACAGATTTGCCATGAAGGTCTTGTCTCCCAATCAAAATATGATCACATGAACTCTGTTAGGTGATCACAATTTCATACGTTTTGCTATCGTGTATGGCCTGTGCTTGAACAACATACTAATTCGATGGCTTTTCGACTTTCCTAATTTATGGCGGTTTTTCAAACTGTACATGAGCACGTCTAGGGTTGGGAAATTCATGTAGCTTGTTTTTTATTTTACCTGACTTTTTTGTTTCCGGTGCGATTGTTCTTCGAGTATATCTCAATCCTATACCGTGATGATTTGCACACAATTTCACACTCACTGCACTTTCATTTGTTATATGTAAAGATAAGTTAAAAAAATGACACTAAAGTGTTTGTGAATACCGAATAAATTAGAACTGCGTGTACCCCCTCGCTTGCACTGTATTTCTCTTGCCATTTAACCGGTACTTTGACGAGAATGTCCACTGCCTAAATTAAATTAAGTTGCATTGCACACGAATAAGATCACTTCAGGAAAGTGGATTACAGGTATTTATGACTGTTTTACACTTTATTTATCAAGTATAATCCACGCTTCAGTAATCTATACCTTCCCCGGACAGGCGTCAGAATTACTGGTGAAAAATGCGGGCCTAGTTTCAAAGAAGGCAACTCCTACGATTTAAAACTCTAAATGCAAGTCTAAAAACGTACTTAAAAGCTGCAAGGCGTGAAGTGGGAATTTTGACTGGTAGTTTTCATCCAAAAACATTTAATGCAGCTAAGTGGAACTCTGCATTTGCACCTATTTGACCGTCATTCCTGTGCGTTACTAGCATATTTAATCGGCAGTACTAAATTTAGAGACAACCGAGTCAAAATGGCAGTAAGGAGAGGATGGCTATGCAACCTGCAGTTAAAACAGACACACCAGCAGGAATGATGTTAGTCACAGATATTTTACAAGTTGTTCAGAGTTCAGGTCCTGTGGCGGTAGCATTAGGATCTCTTTGAAAAAGACAGTAACTGGTCGCACTCACTGGGCAGCGCTCAATCTTTTGACAGGTGTTGGCCCCATCCCATGCCCCTTCCTCCCCAAAAAGTGCACTGTATGATCGATAGTCAGTGCAAGTTCATGAGCCGAGGTGTTCACTTTACAGTGCTGTGAACGCATCACAAGATACTGGACACCATCACCAAAGTGCTACTGATAAAAGTGCTAGAGTGCTTCAGACCCACACACGCTATCACTGAGGACACTTTTTGGGAGAAAGGCTTCGAAGTTGAAGGACTGCAACCTCAGCAGGAAACCTGCTCAGTACGGCCACCTTTGTAGTGCACAGCAGCAAACTGGGAAGCCTGGTGCCCAACAGCGGGTTCAAGGGGGAGGTTTCTCTTTGCTTTATCAGACAAGAAGGGTTGGTTACCCGGCACCCACTCCCTTTATAAACCTACTTTTTTATGGAAAGTCAGGATGTCTTGGTGAGTGGAGCACTGAAGTCCCTTTTATTAAATTACTTCATTCTGATAGATACTTCTTACCTCAAATTTCTCACTTTAGGAATATCCCTTGGCACCAGACTGGAATCGCAGAATTTTCTCAGCAGTGCTACCGTGTGCTGCTACGTGGCAACATGCGACTCTGCGGTGACTTTGTACCAACCCAGAAGTGAGGTGAATCTAATGGTCATGCTCCACAAGTGTCTTCCGACCCCAGTCTGGTCCCACAGTGGATCCCCAGCGTGCCACAGATTCCCTGAGGTGTAGTTGACCCCTCTGCAAATTGAAGTGTTTAAGGAGACTGTGCTGTGGATTCCTCTGGGGTACCTTCATGCCCAATGGAGCCACAATGGGCTTCAGTTGTACTTCCACCATCACACTAGATGGCCTCTTGTTGATGCCTATTCATGCTTCCACTCTAGCCCCAGGGTCATGCCATTGCTGATGCTTACTCGGCCAGCAACGACGAAAGCGATACTGATGCAGGTATCCTACAACAAGCCATTGTTCGTTCAGTTCCAAGCCTCCTTCTTGCTATAAGATCACAAAGGTGCAAATAGTCGGCCTCTGCCTCAGCACCAGTACTGTTAAAAGCTGGAGATCTTATGTGGATCTGACTGATGCAGTTCAGGGTATGCAAAAGGTTCCTATGACACTGATGGTGATGCGAAGGGCAAACATTCTCCCCTCTTACTATATCAAGGAAGGGCTATATGTTGATTTACTGAATGCGAGTGGCCAGCTACATTCCCAGTGTCTGAGCTAGACTCACCACCAACGAAAGGAAGAAAGAGCCTCTTTCTCAGCAGTTGTGCAAAGGGCAGAAGAAGTACTTTAATTGATTTATGGTTGCCTACTGTTAAAACCTAGCTAAACTTGTTAACTGACACCCTTAAACCAGGTCTACCTTCTTCAGAGCCACTATTGCATTTTTACAAGGCTCTTATAGACACGCTTATGGCCACTTGGTCCAATCTGTGCTCTCCACTTTCGATCAGTGGACTGTTGCTAGGCCGCCCCACATTGACCCAGATTTTCTGAGAGGCACCCTATGCTTAACAACCTGGTGGTGCAGGTGGCGATGAGTAAAGTCAAGGTAAGAAGTATACATCAAAAAAATGAATGGAAAAATAAATGTGAGTTGGCTGACAATATGCTGCTTATTGTATCAGGAAAAAAACACTTTATCTAGTGGCTAAGATCACACTACTTTTTCTTGGAACTGACATTCTTTATTGATGATCTTGTACATTTTAGATCATACCTGGTGCATCTGTATCAGTCAACGTAGGTTTATAAGATTGAAAGGCCTTCTTGTTTAGTTTGGGTAGTTCCTCCACTCTGCACTACTTTTGATGTGTTATATTTGGTTCCAGTTCTCAGACACAGCCTTAGCAGCTCTATATTTTTGTGTTGCTGAAGTATTAATTCATTTACTGAAAATTGATCACAGACATGCCAAAGCAGTGAAGAACCATGTTGTTAGGTGTCTTTGAAAGGGGATATGTTCTTTAATGCTGCAAAGTTGGATTGGAGGACCTTCTGAAAGTCCAGTCTCCAAACCAATAAAAGTGAGGGTTTTGTAACAGTAGATATAATAATATAGTAGATGGTGTGTAGACACAAAGAAAATAATGATGTGGCATTTGTGAGTAATAAACAAGGACCTAATGTGAATGTATATAGCAAACGTTTCCCTAGTAAACCTTGGCACGGATGACAATGGATGAGGAGGGCTGGAAGAATTATCCCATAACGTACATACACCCTACACTTATGACATATATCCAAAACACACCCACTCACTTACATACACACATGGAGTATTTCAGCTAGCCCTCTTCATCCCTTGGTTCTTTGTTCATTCATAATTCTTTTCCGTCTACTGAAGCATGGGTCAGCCTACTTCATCTATTGGCTAACTTCTGTGAGTGAAAGGGGAATTTTCCAGAGTTCTGCTCCCAGGAGAACTGCTGCAATTCTTCAAGATGCGGTAAGAATGTTTTTTTTTCCTTTCTCTCCCTGGCAAATACTTACATTGTTTGGTCCTTTCTGACACGCTTAAGCTAATTTTCTTACCCCGTTTGTTCTAAAAAGAGTAATACCTCCATTGCAGCTGATAAGAGTGCAAGTGGTACCGGGGCTGCTGTGTGTCAGTTTCATATCAGGAGTGATAAACTGGGGCTTTTGTTTTAGGATCTCTGACTGGTCTGGAAAGAAAATATGTGGTCATAGCGAGGGAGGCACTGGCCACATCTTAGGCCCTGGAAAACGTTAGAACGTACATTTGGGGACAAACTATTGTATTGAGAACTGATCATAACCCCTTGGTAATAAGCAGGATGCTGTGAGGATGTGATTAGTGGTTCTCTCTATCTGGGAGAACTGAACATGATAAGCCCGGTCAACGTGGACTTGAGAACCCTGGAAGGGAACTAGATCAGTGGAAGCGAGATACTCAGTTGGTTTTACAGACTGACTTCATGTTTTACGTGTCTTACTTGTAGTTAACAACACACATAGCAGCAGAATGGCAAAGGCATCTCCTGAGTGGGATTTAGATTCATATTCGTGCACGGGCCTCTTCGTGCAGGCGCAGGTTGGATCATGGTTAATTACTTGTTGGTTTGTAGCTCAACGCAGAAAATTCTACAAATACAGCTCACAGAATAGGGGAAATGATCAGACTTGTATATGGGTAAACATAGAGGAGAGAAGCTGATGATAGATACTACTGCAGTGCTGATATGGAATGTCGGAAGCCTGAATAGGTTTTTTAAGAGGTCAAGGATGGGAGCTTATTTATGCAAGCAAGATATGCAAATTACCTGCTTGCAACAAACATATTTGCTACCAAAGAGGCAGTCACAATTAAAATTAATGGAAATGTTGTTTTCATGCTGAATATAGCACACGTGGCAGCAGTGTGATGATATAGTTTGCAACACGGATACCATTTGCAGGCTTTTGTAAAGTGGTGGCTGATGCAGAAGGTCAATATGTGATCTTACATGGTAAACCTGAATAATGCAGATCTACCAATTGTGGGAATTTATCCCCCCAAATATTGATTATCAAACACATTTCCCACAGTTAAGTCAATTAATCACCCCCTACTTGGAAGCCATTGAAATGGCTTGATGACTTTGTGTGCTAAACAGTGATAGAGGCAGGGCACCAGCATCTGTGAATTATAAACACAAATCAATAAGACCTAAAGCAAGCTATGTTACATTTGGATATGGTGGAAGTGTGAGAGAGCACAATATACATGGAAGGGAATATTCCTACCTCCCAGAACCATATGATGCATACTGAAGGTTGGATTTTGTACTGCTGGATGTAGTGGTAAAAGAGGTGAGGTATGGCCAGGGTGCTGTTGGATCACTCGCTTTTGACATTTACATATTTGTGTGGCGGACATGGGCCCAGGATACTGAACTGGGGATTATTGGCTGTGGCACTGAAGGAGCCAGAGCTTCGGACGACGATGAGAGACAAAGGTGTTCAATACCTTGAAACTAATATGACTAGCTAGCAGTAGAGGGATGAATGGGACACCCGTAGGGTGGACTGCCAGGAAATTGGAAACAGAGAAGAGAGAGAAATTGGCGAGTGCATAGAGGAGACAACACTCAGTTGAACAGGCAGTGGAGATGCTCCGCAAAAGCTTACTGGAAAAACCAGTAGAGAAAAAACTTTCCAGAATAGGCCATTTCGGGGTATTACTTTGGGAAGGCACCATCACTATTATGTTGATTAAAGATGAATTTGGAATGTGTGCACACACAAGAGCAAACTAATTAGGTCTTTCGTAGATAGAATAAACAGTTGTGCATGCAACTAGCTCATGTGGGTGAAATTGTAGTGTTTCATGAAGGCACAGGCTATACTGAAATTCTCACAAGAACAGAGGTAACAGAAGTATCAATAACACTGGAAGAAATAGCTGCACTGAAAGGCTTATGTGCTTCTAAAACACTGGAAATAATGGGCCCAGCTGAGTTGTACTGGGAATTTTCTGACCTGGTGGCTGTCAGCTTTACCAGGAGGCTGTGGATAAGGGAGAACTACCAAAAACAGAGAGGGGAGTCCTAACAATTGTGTTGCCGAGGGAAGGAAAGTATCCATCCGATCCGGAGGACCACTGTCAGTGCTGAACACGGACAACACGATTTTATGTGAAGTACTGGCTGCCTGGTTAGTCTGATTAATGAGCTCGTACATTAAGACCAGAGTGGTGTTATAGTTGGTTGACAGGCTGCATTAAACATAAAATCACTGGCACATGTAACGGGAGAGAGAAGATGCAAATGAAGAGATGGCCCGCACGTCTCTCGACAGTGAGAAGGAAGTTGCCCCTCTCTGGCAGTGTGGAGGGCCTCTGAGTCTGCACACAGTATTTACGAGTAGTCTCACTATAGAGCACAAACCCGCAGGCCAGGGACAGAATGAATGATAGCATATCTGGGGACTGAGGGCTGCAAAGAAGGACAAGACAGGCCTGCCCTCTGCCCCCTCTTGTTTGTCCTGGCAATACAGCTTCTGGCTTGAAGACCGGGGTAGTCATTAAGTAATTAGGCACTAGGGACAGGTAAAAGAAAGCATCGTGTTTCATGATATGCGGAGAACTTGCTAGTATATCTAACAAGACTGACAGAATCACTGGGGCTAGTAATACAGGAACTAGAGACATATAGTGAGGAGACTGGTTTGTGTAAATAAACAAAAATCAGTGTTATCCCCTCTTGGAGCACTGAAACACACGACGAGGGTCAGTTTACCAATACTGTTGAAAATATAATGGGAACTTGACTCCTTCGATATATGCAGGATATGATGACACATGGAGGTATATGCAGGATATGATGACACATGGAGGTATATGCAGGATATGATGACACATGGAGGTATATGCAGGTTATGATGACACATGGAGGTATATGCAGGTTATGATGACTCCTTCGATATACGCAGGTTATGGTTAACAAATGGAGAAACGAGATCGTTTGAGTTAAGCTCAGAAAAGCTGCTGGCAGATACCACTAAGTCCATAGCTTTTCGGGCGATGCTGCCTTTGTCGGTAGCAGACAGGATACTGGTAACTAAAATGTTGATCCTAACTTGTCTATACTTGTTTCAGTGTAGTATGTCCCCAATCTCGAGATGCAAGATCAAGCCATTATAATGTGCCTTTACGTCTGTATCACGGGAATGAAACAGTGAACGAGAATCGAGTGCACGATTGAAAGTTGGACTGCTGGTGCCGGGTTTAGAGGAGCATTAGCAGGCCGCACAGCTACAGTATGTGGCAAGATGGCACGACTCAGACTGGGGGGGGCTGCATGCCGAGTGGGGAGCTGACAGCGAGACTGTGCGATGTGAGTAAGAGGCTTAGAGACACCCCACGCATAGTCCATACGTCATTGCAAGCCTGGGACATGCTTTTAAGCAAGATGGGGTAAGCTGTTCCCTTCTGCAGGGCAGATTCCAACATGGGCCATGGCATCTGCAAGAATCGATAGAGAAATGAATATGAACAAATGGGAAGGGTAGGGATGTATGAGGAGGAGTAACCTAATTGATTCAGGAGTTCTAACATACATGGAGCCTGCAGAGTATTGTTTAGCTTGGTAATGGGACAGTTTTTGCATTACTGTGCAATTCGTAGAATAGTGAGAAAAATATGGGGAAAAGTAAAGGAGGCACCACAAAGCTTAAACACGCTTAATGCACTTGCAAAAAAAAAAAAACAATAGCTGGAGAGGAATTATTACTGGGATTCATACAGCTATTCATGCAGACACTACTAAACATCAAACAGGAGCACAGCAGAATTGGAAAGCTGACTGTGATAACTAGTTTGCAGCAAAATGTGGGAAGCGTGCCTTCCACTGATACACCTGGTTTAGGCTGATAGGATTTCAGTTCATTCATTGAACATATATACCACAGGCGATGTTGCACAAATTCCATCCAACAAAGAGTGTGAAATGTCCTAAATGTAAACAGCTTGGGGCTGTGTATTATCATTTGACCTGGGACCGGGCATATGAATGGGTATTGGGAACAAGCAAGAGAATTACTAAGAAGGCATAGGACTAGGGCTGGTGTTGCTGCCGCAAAGGTGCCTTCTAGGTACAGAGGCTAGTCAGTTAAAAATACAATTAGAGTAAAGTTTACTCATTCTAGACTGAACGAGTTATCTGGGAATTTGTGGTTCCCACCCAAAGAAAGATCTCCATGAACAGCATTAAATCTGTGAAATTTATACTGAGATTATATATATATATAAATGTTCGATGGCATGTGTAGCTGCAGATACACATGCTGTGCACATCCCGCCATCTGGTGTTGGGCTCGGAGTGTTACAAGTTGTTTTTCTTCGAAGAAGTCTTTTTTCGAGTCACGAGACTGAAGGACTCCTCCCATTTCGACTCCATTGCGCATGGGCGTCGACTCAATCTTAGATTGTTTTTTTTTCCGCCATCGGGTTCGGACGTGTTCCTTTTCGCTCAGTGTTTCGGGTCGGAAAGTTAGTTAGAATCTCAGAAAAATCGTCGGTATTGTTTGCGTTCGGTATCGGGTTAGTTACAACAGATCGACACCGAATTAAGAAGAGCTCCGGTGGCCCTTTGTTTTTTTTTTCCATCCCCGTCGGGGCCTGGTCGGCCCGGCCACGTGTCTCTTCAAGGCTGATGGAACGGACCCCATTCCGCTTCTGTCCAAAATGCCATAACAAGTATCCATATACAGATCAACATCTGGTCTGTAACTTGTGTTTGTCACCAGAACACAAGGAGGATACTTGTGAGGCCTGTCTAGCGTTTCGGTCCAGGAAGACACTCAGGGACCGAATAGCAAGAAGACTGCAAATGGCGTCGGCGCCGACAGGACAAGAGCGTTTCGAGGAGGAGGAAGAAACATTCTCCACCCAGGAGTCGGACTCTGAGGAGATCGATCCAGAGGAAATGCCTAAAACCGTGAGTAAGACGTCGAAACCAAGAACTCACGAGAAAAGCGCTAAAGCCCAGGGGACGCCACCGCCAACAGGCCATGGCTTAACCTGAAAAGTAGGTGACCGTTCATCGGCACCGAAAAAGGGCGAGCTGGTGTCTAAGTCATCCGACTCCGGTCGAGATACCGGCACACAGCAATCTCGGGCCCGAGATAGTGGCTCAGAGAAGATTCGGCACCGAGACAGCGGCACCGAAACGGGTCGGCACCGAGAGAGCACAACGCCGAAAGTAAAAAAGGTTTCGTCGGAGCCGAAAAAAGCAGCCGAAAAGGTTTCGGTACCGAAATATCCGGCCTCGGAACCGAAAACAAGTTCCTACACTGAGGAACAAGGACTGTCCACACAAATGAAGACACATAGATTTGGACAGGAATTACAGGCAATAGAACCAGATCACACACAAAGACGGCTCTTTATTCAAAAAGATACAGGGAAGATCAGCACTCTTCCTCCAGTCAAAATGAAACGCAAGCTTGCCTTTCAAGACAAAGACAAACAGCCACACGCAAAGGTGGCTAAACAAGTAACACCGCCACCATCCCCACATCACTCTCCGCAACCATCACCGGTAGCCGCTCCACCAATGATGCAATCCCCAACTCATACAGGAATGAGTCAAGATGACCCTGACGCATGGGACCTTTTATGACGCACCAGTGTCAGATAATAGTCCAGAATGCTATCCAACTAAACCATCGCCACCAGAGGATAGTACAGGCTACGCACAGGTGGTGTCAAGAGCAGCGGCATTTCATAATGTCAGCCTTCATTCAGAGCCCATTGAAGACGACTTTCTTTTTAATACACTGTCGTCCACACACAGCCAATATCAGTCTTCCTATGCTACCCGGAATGCTAAAACACTCCAAACAAGTGTTTGAGGAGCCTGTTAAAGGGAGAGCCATTACTCCAAGAGTAGATAAAAAATATAAACCGCCACCAACAGACCCAGTGTACATTACACAACAGCTAACACCAGACTCTGTTGTAGTGGGAGCAGCGCGCAAAAGAGCCAACTCTCATACTTCAGGAGATGCACCACCTCCAGATAAAGAAAGTCGAAAATTCGATGCTGCAGGCAAAAGGGTGGCGGCACAGGCAGCAAACCAGTGGCGTATTTCAAATTCGCAAGCTTTGCTAGCCAGATATGATAGGGCCCATTGGGATGAGATGCAACACCTTATTGAACATTTACCCAAGGAGTTCCAAAAAAGAGCGCAGCAAGTAGTAGAAGAAGGACAGGGTATCTCCAATAATCAGATACGGTCAGCAATGGATGCTGCAGACACAGCTGCTAGAACTGTCAACACAGCAGTAACAATAAGGAGACATGCATGGCTGCGTACATCAGGATTTAAACCAGAGATACAGCAAGCTGTGCTGAATATTCCATTCAACGGACAGCAGTTGTTTGGGCCGGAGGTGGACACTGCGATCGAAGAACTTAAGAAAGACACTGACACGGCCAAAGCCATGGGCGCACTCTACTCCCCACAGAGCAGAGGCACATTTCGAAAGACACAATTTCGAGGGGGGTTTCGAGGGCAAACCACAGAAGCCACAACCTCACAAACAAAGCCCACTTACCAGAGCCAGTATCAGCGGGGAGGTTTTCGGGGACAATATAGAGGGGGACAATTTCAAAGGAATAGAGGAAAGTTCCAAAGTCCCAAAACTCCTCCAAACAAGCAGTGACTTCAAGGTCACAAATCCCCAACACATAACACCTGTGGGGGGGAGACTAACCAAGTTTTACAAACATTGGGAGGAAATAACAACAGACACTTGGGTCTTAGCAATTATCCAGCATGGTTATTGTATAGAATTTCTCCAATTCCCTCCTAACATCCCACCGAAAACACACAATATGTCAAAACAACATATAGATCTTCTAGGACTAGAAGTTCAGGCATTGCTACAAAAAGAAGCAATAGAGTTAGTTCCAAAACAACAAATAAACACAGGAGTTTACTCCCTGTACTTTCTGATACCCAAAAAAGACAAGAGTCTGAGACCTATACTAGATCTCAGAACATTAAATACCTACATCAAATCAGATCACTTTCACATGGTTACATTACAAGACGTAATCCCACTGCTCAAACAACAAGACTACATGACAACACTAGACCTAAAGGATGCATATTTCCATATACCAATACATCCTTCACACAGAAAGTACCTAAGGTTTGTATTCCAAGGGATACATTACCAATTCAAAGTGTTGCCATTCGGAATAACAACTGCACCAAGAGTTTTTACAAAATGCCTAGCAGTAGTAGCTGCACATATCAGAAGGCAGCAAATACATGTGTTCCCGTACCTAGACGATTGGTTAATCAAAACCAACACGCTAAGACGGTGTTCACAACACACACAATATGTCATAGAAATCCTCCACAAACTATGTTTCTCAATCAACTACACAAAGTCACACCTTCTGCTGTGTCAAACACAGCAATACTTAGGAGCAACAATCAACACAGCAAAAGGGATTGCCACTCCAAGTCCACAAAGAGTTCACACATTTCACAATGTGATACGGACCATGTATCCAAATCAAAAGATACAAGTCAAACTGGTGATGAAACTACTAGGCATGATGTCGTCATGCATAGCCATTGTCCCAAACGCAAGGTTGCACATGCGGCCCTTACAACAGTGCCTAGCATCACAATGGTCACAAGCACAGGGTCAGCTTCTAGATCTGGTGTTGATAGACCGCCAAACATACATCTCGCTTCAATGGTGGAACAGTATAAATTTAAACCAAGGGCGGCCTTTCCAAGACCCAGTGCCACAATACGTAATAACAACAGATGCTTCCATGATAGGGTGGGGAGCACACCTCAATCAACACAGCATCCAAGGACAATGGGACATACAGCAAAAACAGTTTCACATAAATCACTTAGAACTGTTAGCGGTATTTCTAGCGCTCAAAGCATTTCAACCCATAATAAGCCACAAACACATTCTTGTCAGAACAGACAACATGACAACAATGTATTACCTAAACAAACAGGGAGGCACACACTCGACACAGTTGTGTCTCCTAACACAGAAAATATGGCATTGGGCGATTCACAACCACATTAGCCTAATAGCACAATTTATTCCAGGAATTCAGAACCAGTTAGCATCAATCTCTCTCGGGATCACCAACAGATCCACGAATGGGAGATTCACCCCCAAATACTAAACACTTATTTCCAAATGTGGGGAATACCACAAATAGATCTATTTGCAACAAAGGAAAACTCAAAATGCCAAAACTTCGCATCCAGGTACCCACAAGATCAGTCTCAGGGCAATGCGTTATAGATGAGCTGGTCAGGAATATTTGCTTACGCTTTTCCCCCTCTCCCACTCCTTCCATATCTAGTAAACAAATTGAGTCAAAACAAACTCAAACTCATACTAATAGCACCAACATGGGCAAGACAACCTTGGTACACAACACTACTAGACCTCTCAGTAGTACCTCATGTCAAACTACCAAACAGACCAGATCGGTTAACACAACACAAACAACAGATCAGACATCCAAATCCAGCATCGCTGAATCTAGCAATTTGGCTCCTGAAATCCTAGAATTCGGACACTTAGACCTCACACAAGAATGTATGGAGGTCATAAGACAAGCTAGGAAACCTACCACTAGACACTGCTATGCAAATAAGTGGAAAAGATTTGTTTATTACTGCCATAATAATCAAATTCAACCCTTACACGCATCTGCCAAAGATATAGTAGGATACTTACTACAATTGCAAAAGTCAAAGCTAGCTTTCTCTTCAATAAAGATACATCTGACCACAATTTCAGGCTACCTGCAAATTACGCACTCAACTTCATTATTTAGGATACCAGTCATAAAAGCATTTATGGAAGGCCTAAAGAGAATTATACCACTACGAACACCACCAGTTCCTTCATGGAACCTCAACATTGTCTTAACACGACTCATGGGTCCACCTTTTGAGCCCATGCACTCTTGTGAAATGCAATACTTAACATGGAAAGTTGCATTTTTGATTGCCATCACATCTCTAAGAAGAGTGAGTGAAATTCAAGCATTTACCATACAAGAACCATTTATTCAAATACACAAGCATAAAGTAGTTCTACGGACAAATCCAAAATTTTTACCAAAAGTGATCTCACCGTTCCACTTGAATCAAACGGTAGAATTACCAGTGTTCTTCCCGCAGCCAGATTCTGTAGCTGAAAGAGCACTGCATACATTAGACATCAAAAGAGCACTAATGTACTACATTGACAGAACAAAACTAATTCGAAAAACAAAACAACTATTTATTGCTTTCCAAAAACCTCATACAGGGAATCCAATTTCTAAACAAGGCATTGCTAGATGGATAGTTAAGTGTATTCAAACCTGCTATCTTAAAGCAAAGAGAGAGCTGCCTATTACACCAAAGGCACACTCAACCAGAAAAAAAGGTGCGACCATGGCCTTTCTAGGAAATATTCCAATGAACGAAATATGTAAGGCAGCAACATGGTCTACGCTGTAGATGTGTTAACTGCACAACAAGCCACAGTAGGTCAAGCTGTACTAAGAACATTATTTCAAACAACTTCAACTCCTGCAGGCTGAACCACCGCTTTTGGGGAGATAACTGCTTACTAGTCTATGCACAGCATGTGTATCTGCAGCTACACATGCCATCGAACGGAAAATGTCACTTATCCAGTGTACATCTGTTCGTGGCATTAGTCGCTGCAGATTCACATGCACCCACCCACCTCCCCGGGAGCCTGTAGCCGTTTAGAAGTTGATCTTGAACATTTGTAAATTTGCAAATATATTACTTTAAACTTCATTATGTACATACGTATTCACTCCATTGCATGGGCACTATTATTAGCATACACAACTCCTACCTCACCCTCTGCGGGGAAAACAATCTAAGATGGAGTCGACGCCCATGCGCAATGGAGTCGAAATGGGAGGAGTCCCTCGGTCTCGTGACTCGAAAAAAGACTTCTTCGAAGAAAAACAACTTGTAACACTCCGAGCCCAACACCAGATGGCGGGATGTGCACAGCATGTGAATCTGCAGCGACTAATGCCACGAACAGATGTACACTGGGTAAGTGACATTTTCCATATATTAGTGGCAAGAAGGGGTCTGAACTTAGTTGTAAAGTGGTTTGAGCTCTGTGCCCCTGTATGTCAAAAGTCAGACAATGGGGCAAGTTAATTGATCAGGCTGTCCATGCATTTTTTGTGTTTTTCTGTCATGACGTTGTTGCGCTTGGAGGGAGAGATGATGAGGTTACCGGGAATGCCTGGAGTATTAATGTCAATATGCTGGGAACTACGTCTTCTCCCTTTGATTTTCTGGTGGTTGAAATTTGTCAAACTAATTTAATGGAATGAAGTTGTCAACAGTTACAAGCAAGGCTTTTAATATCATGAGGTAATAATTTAGTTCTTTGAGGTGTGACCTTCTGGCAGTGTTGGAGGACGTCATTGTTGCTCATGAAAGAAAACAGCTTCACAGGTTTGTTTTTATCTTCACACCCAATGATTGCAATCCCCTATGAAGATGGTGGGTGCAGAGATTTTTAGTTGTGCTGACATAAGTTCCAAGCATTCTTCTATTAAGAATGGTGTTTTCACCTGAAGGGCGGTAAATCACATTCATTCTGAGATGTGGTGCTTTAGGGGCAACAGTTCCTAGGGAGAGACCGTGGAAGGAGTGGAAAAAGTATGGGGGAATAAGTCCGCAGCTTAGTGTTTCAGTGAATCTCTGATACTCCGCCACTGTGTCAGCCTCCAGGGTCACATCGTACAACAGAGTAATGTGAGAGGCAAAGGAAGGTCGAGTGTGTTGTTTGATGCTTCATTGAGCCAAGTTTCTGTCAGGATATGTGTATGTGCCCCTTTCCCGCCAATTATATAAGGTGCTGCGTAGATAACAACAAGGTTAGATGGCATGCACCCTGGAAGAGAGTTTCTCGAACCAACACACATTCTTTAAGAAGCAGACGGTGTGTGAAATGTAGTAAATAAAGTATTGCTGATTCTTTTCTAAAAGAAACATTAATCAAGCGCAGACCAATGTACAGTTTGACTTTTTAGCGTACAGCGTATGTCTGCGTTTTCGCTGACTAGAACCTTACAAATAAATAAGTTCATAAATGCCTCTCCAAGAACGAACTTTGTTTGCTGTGCGTTTTGACCTCTGTCCATAAGATGGCAGCAAAGCATCACACTTTTCATTTTCAGATTAGGGCACGTAGTACTACTTGGTTCCTAGAGTTGTTATCGTTTTTCCATCATCAAAGACAGGAACATATTTCCATCAGACATTGGTGTTTTCCATTTCCCCTAAAGAAGGAATTAGGTCAGTAATGTTCCGCTAAAAATGTTGCCAATCCTTGTTCCAGTTATTGTTTGCGAGCAGCAGCTGTTAACATGATGTGCTGTATTTTTTTCTTATGTCGGGTTTACCTCTCGTAATTCTGCTTGTTACTGGAAGTTCTGCTTGTTACTGGAAGTTCTGCTTGTCCTGTGTGTTTTTTTTGAGTGTGAACAAGCTCACTCTAGGCTTTAAGTACTTATGTAATTGAACATTAAACACATATAGAGTGAGTGGTTGAATGGAGCAGTAGCCCGAAGAGAGAGGGTTCGGCCTTTAGACATTCACTGGTGCAGCAGTGTTCATTTACAGAGTGTGTGCCAGTGCTTAATTTGAGCCGGTGGTTTACGGTGCAGGGCACCGGCACTTATTTTTGAGGGCCGGTACTTATTTTTCTGCCTCAAGCATTTACTGCGAGCAAAAGACACGTATGAGAAAGACGGAGGAAGAGAAAAACGAAAAAGCGTCACAAAAGGAGAAAGCTGAAAGAGTGAGCTGAAGGGGCAGAGAGTAGCTTTAAATTTATTAAAGAGGTCCTAGATGACTTTAGGATTACGCTGCCTCAGTAGTCTGTGCTGGCACACTTAGGGGGTCATTATGAACACAGCGGTAAGCCGTGTTCGTGCTAGCGGTCATTTCACTGACCGCCAGCCCCCCTCGGACTCCGCCGGCTGCATAATGAACATTCTGCTGGGCCGGCAGTACCGGCTCAGCAGAATGCATGGCCGGGACATTGCCGGCAGCTCCGCATGGAGCCACTGTCAAAGCCTCTGTGCGGCGGGTGCAGCTGCACCCGCCGCGCAGATCACTGCCCGTAAATCGAGCAGTGACCTGCGCGATAGGGCACTGCACAGGAGGCCCTGCACTGCCCATGCCAAGTGCATGGGCAATGCAGAGGCCCCCAGGGGGGCCCCGGAGCACCCCTTCCGTCAGCCTTTCCCTGGCAGGGGAAGCCGCCAGGGAAAGTCTGGTGCCAGAAGGGATCATTATCCGAGGGGCAGCGCTGCCCTGTCAGATAATGATTCCCTCCACTGTCAGGCTTCCTGTCGGCGCAGCCTGGCGGTGGAGGAAGGCCGCCTATGGCAGCCCTCCCTGTGTTGTTTATATGGCGGTTCAGACCGCCGTGCCGGTGGCGGTCTTTGCACCCACTGTCAGCATGGCGGTCTGAACCACTGGGGATCATAATGACCCCCTTAATGGCAACAGCTGCGTGTTTCACATGAGAGCTTTGGGCGCACCTGCCCGTTTTTATATACAAATTAAGCACTGTTGTGTGAATGTGTGGGTGCAAGCCCCAATGTTGCACTTGGGGGACAGGCCGATGTGGTTTGTCTTAGTATCACTACTACCTTGCTACAGGGAGCGGTAGGTTTTATGGTCTCTTTCATTTATACCGTACAATTGTGGTAACGTGTGTGAAAGATAAGGGATTCCAGAAAAATAAATGCTGGTCACCAATAATGAATGTCGGTGCCACCATGAACCAGTGTTCATACACAGTGCGGAGGAATACTTCACGCGAGTTTTGTGTTTTTGCACGAGGAAGACTCTAGTGTTGGAAGCGGCACTCGTTTCAGTGGCCCTTTACACCACGTGCCTGGCTTGCGCATAGGTCCCCGGATGGCTGTCTTGACTCCCAGAAACACTACCACTAAGGCAGTGGTTCCCAAACATTTTCGACCCACGGCTCCCTTGATCTATTGGCCACTGGCTGCGGCTCCCCATTATGTTACTTTTTGTTGGCGGGTGGGGGATGTAAGCCTGGCCTAGGGAGTACATCCATTTTTCTCCCTGAAAAGAATTGGGATGACGCCAATGAAGGTATTGTAATTCTATATATAACTGTAAAAAATAAAAATATAACAGTTGTTTAATTACAGCATGCATAGGGTTTTTTAGTAAGGGGAAAATATTGGTTGACGGTAACCCTAGTAAAATGGGCAGGTCTCATTTTTATGTAGTTATAACATAACTGTTTAAATATTGTGAAATGTAGAATCCCTTTAGTTGTGTTTAACCACCAGAGGGCGCTCAAGGACAAAATTAAAAAAGAGCTGCTACAACTGAGTAGTTTTATTTTGTACGAACTGGCCCAAGGGCTATAAATAGCTCAGTGGTTCGCAAACTGTGTGCGGCGCCCCTGGCTAGTTTTGATGGCGCACCAGCGAGCCGCGGCGCACAGATTGGGAACCACTGCACTAAGGGCTTTGCCTCTCAGAGGGACAGCGCTTCAGACGCCAGGCCCTTCTCTCCACACTTTGGCGGTGAAGGGAATATCCCACATATGCCACAGAGGTGAGTTCTGATCTGTTGCGGATTTAAAATGGAAACTTCTGTCTGCTGAGCTGTTGGAAACCAAGTAGGTTACGAGATGTTGGAATCGTCTTTATCGATCCACCACCCAGTAATGGCCTTTCCGGGGCCAAGACCCAGCCCGTCGGACCTGTTCTGACAATGGGCGTCCTGTTCTTCCAGGTTAATGAATAAACACTGTGCATGTTGGGATTGTGAATAATTAAGAATTTTGCTACTTGTCCAAATGAGCTTAATTGAAAACCTTGAAGCACAAAGGGTCCTTGTCGTAACTTCTGTTTCCTGGGCGAACTTTACTGGGGGGCAGTGGAATCGGGGCCCCTTGTAGTTGCACTGCTCGCTTTTTGTGTGGCATTTCACAACATCCGACAACCCAGATATTTTATTTAATTTATTCTGCATTTATTTATTTTTCGTCACGTAAACCACACGGTGTCAGTGTCCTGTACATAACCAATGGAACAAACTACCAAGATTTAAGTGACACCTAAAATGAGATGCATACATTGTATGTAAGGGTGTGTATACAGGATAAACGGTGACATAACAGCGACTGATAAACTATGGAACTTTAACGACAGTGCGCCTGGGTACCCTTATAAAGGTCTGAAAGTCAAATACAAATCATTCAAAATTAGTGGTTTAGTTTTCCCAGAGAGAGAAGTCACAGATCGAAAAGTTGATCTTGAGAGGGTTACTACATCCGCGAATGGATAACTCAGTGCAAGAGTTCTGAGATACATTTTGGACAGACTGAGGGGTATATTTACTAAGATTTTGTGCCGTGTTTGTATCACAAAAGTGAGGCAAATCAGCGCAAAATATTTTTTTTCCCCAATTTACTTTGTGCTGGAAATTGACTTGTAAGTAATGCAGGACAGCGCATAGAATCACTTTGCATTACTTACCACTAAGAGGGGCGGGGTGGTCCATGGGTGCTGCATAGGCGTTCTCATGCAACCACCCTTACTTTTTGACGCAGGAACCTATTTACTGAAAAAAAAAAAAAAAGAACAGGGTTTCGCATAAAAAAAAACCCACCCATTTTAAATAGGCGCTATCAATGAGAATTTTTTTTCTTCTATATATTATACAGCACACATACAAAGTGGGGAAAGTTTTAAAGTTAGTCTAAGCATACTATTTTGTACTGGCCGTGTATCCCTCTAGTACATAACCTATGCTAGACTCACGCTAATACTCGTGCCTATGGTGCAAAGGTTTGTGGGTGGCACTTGGCTGCCTCTTTCCGGCGCTAGGAGAGGGGAGGAGAGTTCCATACCTGTAGATATCTTCTCTCCTCACACAGCGCAGCATTTGTGGCTGGCGCGCTGCGTGAGAACTTTGTAAATAGACCCCTAAGAATGAGTGGTTTGATGTGTGTTAGTAAAACGTGCCACAATTTAAGGTTGCAGAAGGAGCGTCGCAGAACACCCTTGTTAAACAGTTTTTTCTACGTTTCTTACAAAGGTCTCTTTCCCTCTCTCTATTTCAGCTGAGCTGTCTACAATGTGCGCTGTACCAAGAAGCTCTGTCTCAAGTTTGTCCTTGGTGCATGTATTTGACAGGTTCATAGCTAGACTGACTAAAGGGACAGAGGGGGTCATTCTGACCTCGGCGGTAAAAGGCGTTACCGCCGGTCAGAAGTCCGCCATTCTACCGCCGCGGCCGCGGTAGACCGCCACAGTCATTCTGACCACCAACTGTGAAACCGCCAAAAATCCGACATCCAAGGAAGGCCGCCACATCAGCGGGCCGCGGAAAACTGGAGATGACCAAACCTCCACCGTCACGCCAACACAAACACGCCCATGCCATTCTGACCCACGAATCCACGCGGCGGTCTTTCAACCGCGGTATTCCATTGGCGGTACACACCGCCGCGGTCAAAATACACACCCAGCTCCAAAACACTGCCACATTGGAAATTTTGAAATACGCACACCTGAGACACATACAAACAACGCTCCCACACATCCAATCAACTATAAAACACACACCCACATCACCCACAAACCCCCACTAGTTGGAAATCGGAGCGAAGGCGAGAGCGAGAGAGATAGAGATAGCGAGCACAGCAATAGAAAACCCCAACACACACAGGAACCCAACTTCATCACCCACACCACATCTACGCACACATCACCACATATCACCACGCACATCACCACAAACACCACCCCACACCTCATCCACATCACCCCATGGCACCCCAAAGACACCCAAGGTTTTCGGACCAAGAACTCCGGGTCATGGTGGAGGAAATCATGAGGGTTGAGCCCCAGCTCTTCGGCACACAGGTGCAGCACACCACCATAGCAAGGAAGGCTGAGCTATGGCAAAGGATCGTAGACCGGGTCAACGCTGTGGGACAGCATCCCAGAAATCGGGAAGATATCAGAAAGCGATGGAACGACCTACGGGGGAAGGTGCGCTCGATGATCTCCAGGCACAACATCGCTGTGCAGAAGACTGGCGGCGGTCCCCCACCCACCCCACCCCAATTCACAGCATGGGAGCAAGAGGTGGTAAACATCCTGCATCCTGATGGCCTCGCTGGAGTACACGGAGGAATGGACTCTGGTAAGTCGAATCTCAACTACTTCACCCCCCCAACCACCAGCATGCCAACCCCCCCCCTCCCTCACCCCCAATATCACCCCCCAGCACATAACCTCCCTGCCAATGTCTCACCAGCACAACCCACCCTAAACAACACCAACCCCTGAATGCCAACACAAACCATAGATAGCCACCACCAAAGCATGACCATTGCACATACCCATACACCCCCCCCAAACCCTCACAACACCTCCCACAAGGGAATGCCAGCACTGGGGGACAAGGGAACTCAAAATGCACGCCATGGCACACACAGAAACAATAACCATACTCCTTCACCCCTGCAGGGCCCGAACGCCAACACACCGCCACGGAGGGTCCAGAGATGTCCATCCCACCCCCAGAACAGGCCCCCAGCGAGGACAGCAGCTCTGTCGACCTAGAACCTGACGACCAGCCCGGACCATCGGGGACCTCTGGACAGTCGGTTCCCCACACACAGACACAGGCCACAGCAGACCCAAACCCCTCTGGGAACACCAGCACAGCTCCCACCCAGCGGGCCCATGCCTCTGTCTCGCGGACGCGTCAATCAGCGGTGTGTCCGCCACTACAGGGCACCCAGGCTGACCCAACACCCCAACAACAACAGGGACCTGGGAGCAGTGGTAGTGGGCACACCGTCCAGGGGACAGAGGCCCGGGGAAACAGGGCAACTGGGAGGGCTGCTGTGCGACAGGCGGGGGGAGGACAGGCCCAGGGAACCGACTCTCCAAGAGGCCCTCACCACCATCATGGGAGCATACCATCACTCCCAGGAGACGATGGCGACGGTACTGGCCAGGTTCACCGAGATCCAGGCACAGCAGGAGGAACGGTACATGGGGTTCAGCAATAAACTCCGGGACATCGCTACCGCTATGGGGACCATAGTCCAGGCCCTCAACCGGATAGAAACCACATTGCGGGACCATGTGGCACCGCAAAGGGCCCCTGTCACTAGCCAGGAACAGCCTACCACCTCCGCCGGCGCTAGTGGTCAGGAGGCCCCCACAGAACGACGGGCCACCAGAACCCCACCTCCTGCTGAAGAACAACCACCCCTCAAGAGGAACCTGAGATCTCAAAGGAAGACAGAGTAGGATGCCAAGACCCCCGCCAGCCTAATATCCCCCCGGATGTCATTCCACTGTCCCACAGTGTCACCCTATCCAACCTTGAACTGCCCCTGCTCCATCCTTCCACAGCCATATGAACAATGCACCTGTGCGACCGAGAACTGGACTCTGCCATGGACATAACTCCACCCTCACCCATCACCGTTTTAATATCATGTACCAATATATAGCACTAAAAATAAATCACTCATTGCACATAAATCATTCTGGAGTCAGCCTGTATTAATTACAAATGTATAACACATTACTTATCAATAATGTTCTGTTATTTATGTGTGGACAACATACCAATGTCAATAAGCATTAGTCCATGAGCTAACCAAGCAGAAGTCACGCAGTGGGTCATACAGCACTGAAAAGGGAAGGGAAAAGTAAACTTCAGTTTAAAAGAACTGGGGGGAAATACACAAAGTAAAGATGCAGGGGGCATTCAGTAAATGTTAAATGGCGTGGGTTATTCCTACCTGTGTGCTACTGAAAATACTGTTGGATAACTCTGTCCCTGTTGTCTGGGTCGTCCTCTTCGTCTTCCTCCTCTTCACTCTCCGCAGGCTCCACAGCTGCTTCAACACCACCATCTGGACCATCCTCTTGCAGGAAGGGCACCTGACGTCGCAATGCCAGATTGTGAAGCATACAGCAGGCCACGATGATCTGGCACACCTTCTTTGGTGAGTACATCAGGGATCCCCCTGTCATATGTAGGCACCTAAACCTGGCCTTCAGGAGGCCAAAGGTTCTTTCAATGATCCTCCTAGTTCGCCCATGGGCCTCATTGTACCGTTCCTCTGCCCTGGTCCGGGGATTCCTCACTGGGGTCAATAGCCAAGGCAGGTTGGGGTAACCAGAGTCACCAATTAGCCACACACGTTGTCTCTGTAGCTGTTCCATCACATAAGGGATGCTGCTATTTCGCATCACATACGCGTCATGCACTGACCCAGGGAACATGGCATTCACATGGGAGATGTACTGGTCAGCCAAACAGACCACCTGAACGTTCATCGAATGGTAACTTTTCCTGTTTCTGTACACCTGCTCATCGTCTTTTGGGGGTACTAAAGCCACATGGGTCCCATCAATGGCACCAATTATGTTGGGGATATGTCCAAGGGCATAAAAATCACCCTTCACAGTGGCCAAATCTACCTCCTCAGGGAATACAATGTAGCGCCGCATGTGTTTCGTCAGGGCAGACAACACTCTAGACAAGATTTTTGAAAACATAGGCTGAGACATTCCAGATGACATGGCCACTGTTGTCTGGAATGAGCCACTTGCCAGAAAATGGAGGACTGACAGAACCTGCACTAGAGGGGGAATTCCTGTGGGTTGGTGGATGGGGGACATCAGGGCTGGCTCCAGCTGGGCACACAGTTCATGTATTGTGGCTCGGTCAAGTCGGTATCGTAGTATGATGTGGCGTTCTTCCATTGTCAACAGGTCCACCAGCGGTCGGTACACGCGAGGATTCATCCTTCTCCTCGCAAGTCCCAGCGGACGGTGCCTAGGAAGGACAACATGGAGCACAGAGTCAAGCAAGTCACAGGTACGTTCACCACTGCATGCATAGCACACGATTATCTATGTATTGAAAGGCGTGTATGTGTGGCAATGCAAGGCCTAGGCCTGTGTGACGCAGTACAAATAATGCCATGTGGGCCCTTGAAATGGCGGCTGCCTGACCTGTGAAGTGGGACAATGGGATGTGAGGTCAATGCGCTGGCGTGGCACACCGTGGCGGTAGGCGGTCGAAGACCGCTATACGAAGCCGCATTGGCTAACATTGAAGCCTATGGGTTTCAGGAGCCAATAATGAGGTGCGCCGGCGGTCGCGGTACGCACCGCCGCGGTACGCACCGCCGCGGGCGTGACCGCCATTTTCTATCTGCTTAATCACTCGAGACCTGATCTTCCACAGGAGAGGACCTATACTGCAAGTGCTGCTGTGACCTCGGTCTGGAAGTGACAATGGCTGCTGCGACTGGGGAAAGGGCCCCCGCCTTCAGTTCCGAAGAGTTGGAGAAGCTCGTGGACGGGGTCCTCCCCCAGTATGCGTTACTCTACGGTCCTCCAGACCAACAGGTAAGTACACTGGGTGCACATTGAATGGGCTATGCCTGTGTGGAGTGGGGTGGATGCTAAGTTGGTGGGGTGGGGGGCGAATGAGGAGTGCAACGCACGACAGATGAGAGCATGTGCCATATGGCAAGGTTGGGGAGGGGGGCCAATCGCATCTAACATGCAGGAATATGATGATTTCTCCTTCCCACCCTGTACATGTCAAATAGGTCAGCGCCCATCAGAAAGTGGACATATGGCGTGCCATCGCCAAGGAAGTCCGGGCCCTGGGGGTCCACGTCAGACGGGGCACCCACTGCCGCAAGAGGTGGGAGGACATCCGCTGCGGGACCAGGAAGACCGCCGAGTCACTGCTGGGGATGGCCTCCCAACCTAGGAGGGGTGCCAGTCGTACCCTGACCCCCCTGATGTCCCGGATCCTGGCGGTGGCCTACCCTGATTTGGATGGGCGCTTGAGGACATCACAGCAGACACAAGGGGGTGAGTATCAGCACATTCTGCTATCTCTCTGCGCAGTGGAGGCGTCTGGGTGGGGGAGGAGGGTTGGGGGTGACATTAGGCCAGGGCGCTTTCTGTAGTGTAGTCCTCTCCTTTAGGCAAGGCCCTGTGCTCCCGGCCCCCACCTCTGTAGGGTGACAAGTACAGCTATCGATGGTCCAGCATCACACATGTGCGCCTTTGTCGTCTCTAGACCTGTTGTCCTAGTCAGAAGTACTGAGTAGTGTACCCCGAATGCGCGGCTTAGTGCATGAGGCTCCTGTGTCTGTCCTCCCCGCCAACGGTGTTGACATTGCATGCACTCAACCTGGTCTTCGTTTTTCTCCCCCCACCCTTCTTCTCCGTCTTCTTGTGCATCTGTGCATTAGCATCATCAGGCGGAGGAGAATTGGCATCGGAGCACGAGGGAGCTGCAAGTCACAAGGCCCCGGTGGGACCAGGAACAGACACTGAGGGCACCAGTGATCCGGAGGGCGAGGGGAGCACCACAACGGGGACCGGTGGTGACACCAGCGACAGCGACACGTCCTCGGATGGGATCTCCCTAGCGGTGGTGGCAACATCCGGGCCCCCCGCCTCTACAGGTACAGCCGCCACCCAGCGCACCAGCCCCGCCCTCCCAGCAGCCCCTCAGCCTATGCTCCGTGCCCGCTCGCCCAGGAAGGCGGGCGTCTCCTTCACCCCAGCCACCTCAGCCCCTGCCCCTGTTACCCCTGCTGCCCTCAGTGAGGAGGTCATTGACCTCCTGCGGACCATCATTGTTGGGCAGACTACCCTTTTGAATGCCATCCAGGGGGTAGAAAGGGAGGTGCATCGGAGCAATGCCTACCTGGAGGGCATTCATTCGGGTCAGGCTGCCCATCAACGATCGTTCAATGCTCTGGCCTCAGCACTGACGGCAGCCATTGTCCCTGTCTCCAGCCTCCCTCTTCTGATTGCCTCCAGCCTGTCTCTGTCTCCTGTTCCTCAGCCTATCCCATCCACACCATCAGACCAGCCTGCACACACCTCAACACCCAAGGGCAGCTCATCCAGACACAAGCACCACAGAACCCACAAGCATTCACGCAAGCAACACCCAGATGCAGACATTCCAACAGTCACTACCACCTCTGTGTCCCCCTCCTCCTCGTCTCCCTCCTCCCTCCCTGTGACGTCTACACTCACACCTGCATGCACACCACCATCAGCCAGTGCTTCCATCACCAGCACACCCTCCAGTCCAGTCCGCACACGTGCAGTCACCACCCCCACTACCATTTACACGTCCCCTGTGTCCTCTCCCACTGTGTCTGTCACCCCCTCTTCCAAGACACACAAACGCAGGCAGACACCCACCCAACAGCCATCCACCTCACGACAGCCTCCAGCACATGCACCTGCACCCAAAGACAGCACACCTCACTCTCCTACAACCACATCCTCTTCCTCCACTTCCATCTCCACTTCTCCTACCTTTTACCTTGGTCCTAAGAAAGTTTTCCTTGCTAATCTTGACCTCTTTCCCTCCACTGACCCACCCCCTCCATCTGCAAAGAGTCCCAAGAGCACCTCAGCCACCACCAGCCCAGCTTCGAGTGTCACTGTGGTGCATGGGTTCTGGAGCCCACCCTTTGCCAGCAGTGGCACTTCAATCAGCAGCAAGGGGACAGCCAGCCCCCCACCAGGCAAGAAGACCAGGAAGCTAAAGGGCCGCCGTGAGAGGACTGACACGGCTTCCCCCAAGGAGCCAAGTTCGCCCACTTCACCAGCCACAACATCTAGGGGAGGCAAGGGCCCGAGAGCCCCATCTAAGGAGCGAAAGGGCAGCAGGGCGGCAACGTCAGCCAGCAGGAGCGCGGAGCAGGAGGGGCCAGCAAGCCCCATCCCGGGTGTTAGGAAGGACACCAAAGGGCCCAGGACTCCGTCACCGAAGGGTCCAGCAACAGCACGGTCGGAGGGCGACTGAGCAGGGAGTCCAGGCCAGGTCTGGCTCCCTTGACCTACTGGACGAGCACCGCTAAAGAGGGCCCCTCCATGCAGAAGAGCACCGCTGAACAGGGCCCCGGCGTGCAGAAGAGCACCGCTGAACAGGGCCCCGCCGTGCAGAAGAGCACCGCTGAAGAGGGCCCCGCCGTGCAGAAGAGCACCGCTGAAGAGGGCCCCGCCGTGCAGAAGTGCACCGCTGAAGAGGGCCCCGCCGTGCAGAAGTGCACCGCTGAAGAGGGCCCCGCCGTGCAGAAGAGCACCGCTGAAGAGGGCCCCGCCGTGCAGAAGAGCACCGCTGAAGAGGGCCCCGCCGTGCAGAAGAGCACCGCTGAAGAGGGCCCCGCCGTGCAGAAGAGCACCGCTGAACAGGGCCCCGCCGTGCAAAAGAGCACCGCTGAACAGGGCCCAGCCGTGCAGAAGAGCACCGCTGAAGAGGGCCCCGCCATCCCAAGCACCGCTCCGCTGGGCCCCGCCGTCTCAAGCACCGCTCCGCTGGGCCCCGCCGTCTCAAGCACCGCTCCGCTGGGCCCCGCCGTCTCAAGCACCGCTCCGCTGGGCCCCGCCGTCTCAAGCACTGCTCCGCTGGGCCCCGCCGTCTCAAGCACCGCTCCGCTGGGCCCCGCCATCTCAAGCACCGCTCCGCTGGGCCCTTCATCTCAAGCACCGCTCCGCTGGGCACCGTCATCTCAAGCACCGCTCCGCTGGGCCCCGCCGTCTCAAGCACCGCTCCGCTGGGCCCCGCCGTCTCAAGCACCGCTCCGCTGGGCCCCGCCGTCTCAAGCACCGCTCCGCTGGGCCCCGCCGTCTCAAGCACCGCTCCGCTGGGCCCTTCATCCCAAGCACCGCTCCGCTGGGCCCCGCCGTCTCAAGCACCGCTCCGCTGGGCCCCGCCGTCTCAAGCACCGCTCCGCTGGGCCCCGCCGTCTCAAGCACCGCTCCGCTGGGCCCCGCCGTCTCAAGCACCGCTCCGCTGGGCCCCGCCGTCTCAAGCACCGCTCCGCTGGGCCCGCCATCTCAAGCACCGCTCCGCTGGGCCCGCCATCTCAAGCACCGCTCCGCTGGGCCCCGCCATCTCAAGCACCGCTCCGCTGGGCCCCGCCATCTCAAGCACCGCTCCGCTGGGCCCCTCATCCCAAGCACCGCTCCGCTGGGCACCGCCATCTCAAGCATCGCTCCGCTGGGCCCCTCATCCCAAGCACCGCTCCGCTGGGCACCGCCATCTCAAGCACCGCTCCGCTGGGCCCTTCCTGTCAAGCACCGCTCCGCTGGGCCCCGCCGTCTCAAGCACCGCTCCGCTGGGGCCCGCCGTCTCAAGCACCGCTCCGCTGGGCCCTTCCTGTCAAGCACCGCTCCGCTGGGCCCCGCCATCTCAAGCACCGCTCCGCTGGGCCCGCCATCTCAAGCACCGCTCCGCTGGGCCCGCCATCCCAAGCACCGCTCCGCTGGGCACCGCCATCTCAAGCACCGCTCCGCTGGGCCCTTCATCCCAAGCACCGCTCCGCTGGGCCCCGCCGTCTCAAGCACCGCTCCGCTGGGCCCCGCCGTCTCA
Organism: Pleurodeles waltl; assembly: GCF_031143425.1. NCBI lineage: Eukaryota > Metazoa > Chordata > Amphibia > Caudata > Salamandridae > Pleurodeles > Pleurodeles waltl. The sequence continues at coordinate 158,856,612 of NC_090440.1, read as the reverse complement.
AGCACCGCTCCGCTGGGCCCCGCCGTCTCAAGCACCGCTCCGCTGGGCCCCGCCATCTCAAGCACCGCTCCGCTGAGCACCGCCGTCTCAAACACCGCTCCGCTGGGCCCTTCCTGTCAAGCACCGCTCCGCTGGGCACCGCCGTCTCAAGCACCGCTCCGCTGGGCCCTTCCTGTCAAGCACTGTTAACGGTTCACTGTGCCCACCATGCCTCCTCCTTGACCAGTGGAGACTGTAATCCACCTGATGGACTGTGGCTTTGCACTCCCCAGGATTGATCAGTGGGCAAGCCACCCACTGTAGAGACTTGAGAGACTGTGGCTTTGCACTCCCCAGGATGGCCGAGTGGCCAAGCCACCCACTGTAGAGACTTGAGAGACTGTGGCTTTGCACTCCCCAGGATGGCCGAGTGGGCAACCCACCCACTGTAGAGACTTGAGAGACTGTGGCTTTGCACTCCCCAGGATGGCCGAGTGGGCATGGTGGCCCCTTCGTGGATCTGGTGTCGTGGAATCATGTGGCTGTGGTGCCCCCACCCCCATTCCCTTCCCCCTGAGGTGCCTGTAGTTTTTTCATCAGATGCCCCTGCAGTGTTCTCTCCAAAGGACTCAGGTCTCCTGTGTGGGCTTTGCCCTTGTGTTGCTACACTTTGGCCCACGGACACTTTGAATCTCGTTAGATGTGCAGGACTTATTGCCTCGGTTTTTCGTATGCACTGGATATTGAATTTGGATTTTTGATTTGTTATTGCTATTTGACCGTGACTAATCAGTGGTTTTTATTTCCCATACATTTCGAGTCACTATTTAATTATGTCCTTGTTTTCTTTACGGGGGTTTGGGTGGTTTCACTGTGACTTGTTGCTCTGCATTGGTGTGTACATGGTTTGGGGGGGTGGGTGTATCGCGTATGTGTGTGGCCGTAACCTTTCGTCCTCCCCCCTCCCCTGTGTCGTAGGTGCAGTACTCACCGTTGTCGTCTGCGCCGGCGTTCGTACTCGTGGTAGATGAGCAGGTAGACGAGAGCAGGTAGGATGTTTAATTCGGGTTCCATGCTGTCCTCCTTCCTCGTGGAGTGCGTAGAGGTGCGCGTTTTCCCGTTCGTAGTCTGTTTCCGCCGTGTTTTTATCGGCGGTGCTCCCGCCCCGGAAAAGGTGGCGGATTGGCCGGTCATGATAGTGTGGGCGGTACATTGTCTGCCGCCTGGCTGTTGGCGGTGACCGCCGCGCTGTTTGTCGGTCCCGCCGTGGCGGTCGGAGTTTTAATGTGGCGGGCTGTGTTGGCGGTTCCCGCCAGGGTCAGAATTCCATTTTTGGGACCGCCGGCCTGTTGGCGGGTTGGCCGCCGCTTTATCACCGACCGCCAGGGTTAGAATCACCCCCAGAGTCTTCCTTTTGAACATATTGTGACGACAATCAGGTATTTCTTAAAATTTGTGGCACCCACTCCAGCGACAGCCCCCGCCCATAGCTATTATCCTTTCAGTGTGATAGGAGTGGGGCCATATGGAATGACGAGCACCAAGGGGAGTGCACACAGCACTCCCCTCAGTGCGCATGTGTGTTTGGCTGGCTGTCTCGGGCCGGCCAAACACACATTCGTACTGTGCTCTCTCCAGCCCGGCATTGTGTTGCTGGACTGGAGAGAGCAAGCACAGGGTCCCAGTCTGCCTAGAAGCACCCTGTCTGGGTACTCCCAGCCAATCCTAACACTGCTCTGAGCAGTGTCAAAATTGGCTGCAAGGAAGGCTGGGGGCCTGTGCCTGCCTGCTGAGGAGACAGAGGATCAGGGGCGCACAGGTAATTTTTTTTTTTTTTTTTTTTTTTTTTTTTTAATTTTTTTTTAAAAATTATTTTGTATTATTGTTATTAGCGTGCGCTGCCCCGCGCACCCGCCTCTTGTAACCCCCGGGAGCTGCGTCTGACTCACTCACTCTTCCTGCCCCGTATACCTGCCTTGTTGAAATCTCATAAGCTGAATCCAGACTAGTCAGAGGTTTGGCAGTTTATTTACCTAGGGTTTTGTGATTAACCAGCCACCTACTGTTGACCTCAGATTTCTTCTAAGGATGGCAGCATATAAGAATATGCTTGTAGCGGAATACTGCTATGTGGAACCCCCTGATGATGAAACAGGTAGTGCACCTGGTAAGGGCAGTGTGTAAGGGGGCGAGGGGCACCCGCTATCAAACATGTCCTTAAAGATTTTGTTCTATAAGCCAAAAGGTGATAACGCCTGAGGGACACCCCAGACTCCCCTCCTTGGGTCGAGTACCCCGGGCCATGCTGGTCCTCTTCAGCCTCGCAACTAGTTTTCCTCTTCTTTTGCATTTGCTAAGGCTTGTTGGTGGTCTTCCTGCTCCACTGACCCACTGCAACCTGACAGCCGACATGGGAGACCATCTGCATCATTTCAGGGACTCCTCTTCAGCTCCTGTGCTGCACAGCTGGTCTTCTTTGTCCCCCGTCGACCTGGTCCTGCATCCACAGAAGGGTGGGTAGTGGCTCCTGCCACAACCGGACACTCCATCATGAACTGGACTTGGTCTCCTTCCTTTGCAGTTCCTCTTCTACTAGAATCCACCTGTGGGTCCCTCCAGTCTGGTTTGGGTCTTGCACAATCCTTTTCCCAAGTCCTCCTGTTGGGTTTGGGGAAAACCTGGTAATTACCTCTGCTCTCCTGGTCGCTAGGGGTCACTCTGCTACTCACCTCTTGGGGTTCCTAGTTCCTCCAGCTCCCCTCTAACGATTCCACATGCTTGGGTGGGGGACTGTGTCTCGCATTCCACTTATTTAGTATATGGTTTGGCCCTCCCACTGGGCCTACACTATTTTCTAATACTTTTGCCAAAGCTTGTTGCTTTTATGCTTGTTACTGATTGCTATTTTGTATATATTTAGTGTGTTTACTGACCTCCAGTTGGGGGAGGGAGGAGGGAACTACCTATTAGCATTCTAGTATTTGTGCTACCATAATAAAGTACCTTTATTTTTTTAACAATGTGTGTTTTTTTCATGTGTTATAGTGCTGTGTGACTGTAGTGGTACTGCTTAAGCTTTTCATGTCTCCTAGATAAGTCTTGGCTGCTCATCCATATCTACCTCTAGAGAGCCCTGGCTTCCTAGACACTGCCTACACTTCACTAATAGAGGATACCTGGACCTGGTATAAGGTGATAACACCGTAGGTGCTTACCACACACCAGGCCAGCTTCCTACACACCCACCCTCAACGCCTCCATATACTCAGCCATCTTCCAGGGCATCTCGAAGCAAGACTGAGTTATAACCCTGTTCAAGAAACCTTCAGCGGACACAGCCACACTCGCCAACTGCAGGCCAATAGACCAATCTTCCGCCTACCTTACCAGGCCACAGTCCTAGAGAAGATGAAGTTCATCAAAAGGACACCTCTTCTGGATTCAAGATGGCAGAATCAAGTGGCCACCTGAAGGAGCTCTGGGCACCACCCCTGAGGCGGTGATGGACAGAGGAGTGGTCACTCCCCTTTCCTATGTCCAGTTTCACACCAGAGCAGGTACTAGGGGGTCCCTGGACTGGAGCAAACCGGTTTATGCAAGGAGGGCATCAAATATGCCCTTCAAAGCATACTGGTGGCTTAGGGAGGCTACCTCTCCCAAGCAATGAAACACCTATTTCCAAGGGGAGAGGGTGTTGCCTCCCTTGGGAAATCGTTTGTTCTACCTTCCCCTGCCTGAGCTGGTCAAGAAGCAGGAGGGCAGAAACCTGTCTGGATGGCAGCAGCGCAGGCTGCCCGCAAAACCCCAGAAGACTGGTAGGAGCAATACTGGGGGTCCTCTAAGGAGACCCCAAAGTGCATGGAATCATAAAGTATTGGGGTATGATTCCAACATGTTTGATACCAAACATGCTCAGAATAGAAGTCCCATTAGCATGCCTTTGAGGGTTTTGTTGAATCTTTCAACTAACCCATTTGTTTGAGGATGGTAAGGAGTGGTGAATTTATAAATGACACCACGCTCCTTCCACATGGCTTTAAGGTAAGCAAACATGAAGTTTTAACCTCTGTTTGATACCACCTCTTTAGGAAAACCCGCCCTGGAGAAAATTCCCAGGAGGGCCTTGGCCACTGCCGGGGCTGTAGTGGTTCTAAGAGGAATGGCCTCTGGATACCTGGTGGCATGGTCCACCACTTGCATGAATATGTTTCCAGAGGCCGTTGGAGGGCCCAGGGGGCCAACAATATCCACCCCAACCCTCTCAAAGGGTACCCAAACCACTGGTAGTGGAATTAAGGGGGCTTTTGGGGTGCCACCTGTCTTGCCACTGGCTTGATAAGTGAGACAGGAGCGACAAAGCTCCTTTGTGTCTTCTGACATGTGGGGCCAATGAAAGTGAGGGACAAGCCTGTCTCAAGTCTTGCTTTGCCCCAAGTGGACTCCAAGGGGTATATCATGTGCAAAGGTTAACAGGAACTCCCCATACTTCAGAGGGATAACCAGTATCCTGGTGGCACCAGGTTTAGGGTCCTTTGCTTCTGAGCAACGGAGGCTGTTATCCCAGTATTCCCTATGGGTAACACTGACATCCCCTGTCTCTTGTGCTGCAGCTTGATTCCTTAAGCTCTCCAGTGTGGGACAGGTTTGATGTTCCAAACTGAGTTCCTCCCTGGTGCCCCCCCACCTGCACCCAAGAGCTCAGCTGTGGCAGCTTTGAGCTCCACTGGTGTAGGTGGTTCTTCCTCAGGAGTAAACTCTTCACTGGAGGCTTGAGCAGGGGGTAACCTTTTACCCTGCCTGCCTTTTTTTTTCTTAAGACCCCCCTGGGCCATTGTTCCAGGCTCCAGGGCTTCCTGTTCTTTTCGGCCTGTGCTCTGGTCAGGGCAAAGATATGGCCAGGGATGCCCAGCATTGCTGCATGGGCCTCCAGCTCCACTTCAGCCCAAGCTGAAGTCTCCAAGTCATTACCTAGCAGACACTCTCCAGGTAGATCTGAGGACACTGCAACCTTTTTAGGGCCAGTAAACCCCCCCAACTTTTTAGGGCCAGTAACCCCCCCCCCCCAACTTAAGTCAATAACTGCCAAGGGGTGGTGCAAAGTGGTAGTGTGAGCAGCAGTCGCTTGTTACGTGTGACCAATTAGGTGTTGTTCAGGTGACACCAGTTTTTCAGTCACCAAAGTGACACTGGCACCTGTGTCCCTGTAGGCCTCAGCCTCAACACCATTTATTAAGGGGTGCTGCCTGTACTTACCCATGTTAAGGGGACAGGCAGCTAAGGTGGCAAGGCCAATGCCACCATCAGAGACCATCACAGGCTCAGTGGTCTCCCTACCTAGCCCAGAGCCCACTACAGTACCTAAGATGAGCCCAGCTACACTTGTGGACTGACTACTATTATTACCACTACTATTGCTATTGGTAGGGGGCTTGGTGCCTTTCTTAGACAGGTACTGTCACCTGCCCTATGGCCTTTTTGCTTACAAATGTAGCACCAAGGTTTCTTGGAGGAAGAGGAAGAGGACTTAGACCCACCCCCAGAAAAGTTTTGTGGGCCTAGTGAAGACTCTTTCTCTTTTGGTTTGTCCCCACCCTTGTCCTGATGCTTACCTGATTCCTTATTCTTGTCACCCCCTGTGTGAGTTTTTCTACTCACACTGGTGCGGACCCACTTGTCTGCCTTCTTTCCCAATTCTTGGGGAGAGGTCAGATCAGAGTTCACCAAGTATTGATGCAGCTGATCAGAAATGCAGTTATTCAGAATGTGTGCTCTCAGAATTAGATTATACATGCCCTGGTAGTCACTTACTTTACTTCCATGTAACCAGCCTTCCAGAGGTTTAACTGAGCAGCCCACAAAATCTATCCAATCCTGGAAGGACTCCTTTTTGGTCTCCCTGAACTTGATTCTATATTGTTCAGTGGTTAGACCATTAGGTTAATTTTTGTGTTCTGTACGATCATCTGCATCTTCTTCTCTGACAGTGAGGTGTTTGGGTGTTTGTCTCTGCCTTTGTCAGAGAGGGAGAGGCACAAGATTGCTGCCTAATGTTTTTGAGGTACCCTTTGTACTTTACAGGCACTCTCCAAGACAGAGAACCATTTATGAATATCATCTCCTACCTTGTAAGGTGGGACTATCTTGCTCAGGTTCCTAGAATTATAGGAGGCCTCCCTGACCCTGGTGTCCTTAGAGCTAAGATTGCTGCCATCATGGGAAGCTAACCCCAAGTCCTGTCTCTTCCTCTCCCCTGCTAAGGCCTCCCTATCTAGGGCTATCTGCTGCTGCAGCCTCAGTCTGGCCTCTTCCAATCTCAGCTTTCTAAGTTCTCTAGCTAGGGAATCTTCCCCTGAGTTGGAGCAGTGGGTCGCCTCATAGACTGAGGAGTCATGGTTGTTGACAGAGGAGGCCCTATCCCTCCTCTTGGGGACCCTTTGTACTAACCCTCTAGGTGTAAAAGTGGGCCTGCTGGAGTGACCCCCCTTTTCACTATCAGTGCTCCTAACAGGGCTGTGGTGTTCCCCAGGTTCCTCCAGACCCTCTCCAGTGTAGTCTAAATCTACCCTGTCTAAGACTGGAGGGCGGCGCGCTAGCAGGGAGCAACCTTTGACCCTGCTTTGCAGGTAGGTCGCTCCCCGCGCCACCTCCACTCCGCTTGTTTGTGATCTCCTGTTCCCGCCGCTGCGTCCCCTGCGGCCCCTTCCGCCTCCCCCCTCCTTCTCACCGCTCGGTTTCCAGCTTTCCAGTTTCCCGCCGCTGCGTCCCCTGTGGGCCCTCCCGCCTCCCCCCCTCCTTCTCACCGCTCCGTTTCCAGCTTTCCAGTTTCCCGCCGCTGCGTCTCCTGCGGCTCCTCCCCCCAGCCCTCTCATTGGTCAGGCCTTCCCGCCTCCCAGCTGCCACTCCCACCCTCCCCTCCTCTTATGGCAGCCGCAGCGTGCTAGCAGGGAGCAACCTCTGACCCTGCTTTGCAGGTAGGTCGCTCCCCGCTTTGCACCCCGCGCCACCTCCACTCCGCTTGTTTGTGATCTCCTGTTCCCACTGCTGCATCCCCTGCGGCCCCTCCCGCCTCCCCCTCCTTCTCACGGCTCCGTTTCCAGCTTTCCAGTTTCCCGCCGCTGTGTCCCCTGCGGCCCCTCTCGCCTCCCCCCTCCTTCTCACTGCTGCGTTTCCAGCTTTCCAGTTTCCCGCCGCTGCGTCCCCTGCGGCCACTCGCCCCAGCCCTCTCATTGGTCAGGCCCTCCTGCCTCCCAGCTGCCACTCCCACCCCACCCTCCCCTCCTCTTATGGCAGCCGCGGCGTGCCGCTGGCGAGCCAAAGGCGCACCAAAGGCAAGCCCGTCTGCACACGTCCGCGCCTGGACCGCGCCCAGCGCCAGAACCCCTGGCCCCAGCAACAGCCACCCCACCAGCATTCGCTACGATGCCAACACCCTCCGCGCACTCAACACCAGCCGACCTACCAACTGCTTCCAGGCCTCTCCAAAGAGCACGCACGGACCCTTCTCCTGCCACAACTGCAGCTTCACCCTCAACAGAGCCCACATACCTCCTAGGATCAAGACCAACCACCTCCGCTGCATACTCCTCAACACCCGCTCAGCATGCAAGCACGCCATCGAAGTCTGGGACCTGCTCGACTCCACCTCCCCTGACGTGGCCTTCCTAACCGAAACCTGGTGGAACGACTCCTCAGCACCCGCCATAGCCATCCCGAACTGATACAAAGTCACTCGCCGAGACCGCACCAACAGAACCGGAGGAGGCATAGCCATCGTCCACAAAGCCACCCTCGAAGTCAAAACCACCCCGGACGACTCCTTCAGTGCCGCCAAACTACTTCACTTCCAAATCCACACCGACCCCAACACCACGCTCACAGGAACTCTCATCTATAGACCCCCAGGACCCAGGGCACCCTTCAGCAACGCCATCGCAAACCTGGCCAGCACCCACGCACTCGCCTCCACGGACTACATCCTCCTCGGGGACCTGAACTTTCACCACGAAAACAACAATGACACCAACTCAACCACCCTGACCGAAAACCTCGCCAACCTCGGCTTCACTCAGCTTGTCAACACACCCACCCACACAGCCGGTCACACCCTTGACCCCATCTTCTCCACAAGCAACCACGTCACCTCCAACCACACCACCGAACTCTACTGGACCGACCACCACTGCATTCACTTGACCTTCAAGAAACAGACAGAACACCACCTCACCGATGGGGCAAAGTCACCGAACTTCAACTAATCAACGCCCTAGCCCATAAACCGCCCATCAACCCCACCGACCCTGACATCGCGGCACACAAACTCAAGCTATGGATCACCGACTGCGACGACCGCCTTGCCCCACTCAGAAAACCCTCCAACAACTACATCAACAGAAAAGCCACCTGGTTCACCGACAACCTCCAAGCCTCCAAACGCCACTGCCGAAAACTCAAGCAAATATGGCTACTCGAACGCACTCCAGACAACCACACGGCCCTCAAGGATGCCACACGCAAACACCACCAACTCATCAGGCTAGCAAAAAGATCCTCCTTCAAAACCCGCCTAGAAAACAACGCCCCCGACTGCAAAGAACTTTTCAGCATTGTAAAAGAACTCTCCAACCCAAATGCCACCATCAACGACATCACCCCCTTCCAAGAACTTTGCGACACCCTAGCAACCGCCTTCCACCAAAAAATCACAGACATCCACGACAGCTTCAACTCCCCTCACACCCCAGATGCTCCTACCCCACCCACCACAAACTCCACCCGCTCCAACCGACTGACCTCCTGGACCAACATCAGCAATGACGAAACCCGCAAGACCATGAACTCCATCCACTCCGGATCACCATCAGACCCCTGCCCACACCACATCTTTAACAAAGCAGACACGGCCATCGCACCACACCTACGGAAAGCCATCAACATCTCCTTTGAAACTGCAAGATTCCCAGACAGCTGGAAACACACCGAAATCAACGCCCTTCTCAAGAAGCCAAAAGCAGACCCCAAGGACCTGAAAAACTTCCGGCCCATCTCTCTGCTCCCGTTCCCGGCGAAGGTCATCAAGAAAATCTTCAAAACTCAGCACACTCGGTACCTCGAAGACAACAACATCCTCGACCCCTCCCAGTCCGGCTTCAGACGCAACCACAGCACCGAAACCTCCCTCCTTACCGCCACAGATGACATCAGACGCCACCTCGACAATGGAGAAACATCAGCCCTCATCCTCCTAGACCTATCAGCCGCCTTTGACACCGTATGTCACCACACCCTAAAATCCCGCCTCCACGCAGCAGGAATCCAGGACCAGGCCCTCGAATGGACCGCAACCTTCCTTACTGGCAGAACCCAAAGAGTCCGCCTCCCCCGTACCATTCTAAAGCCTTCAACATCATCTGCAGCGTACCCCGGGGCTCATCCCGCAGCCCGACGCTGTTCAACATCTACATGGCCCCCCTCGCACAAGTGGCCCGTCAGCACAATCTCAACATCATCTCCTACGCCGACGACACCCAACTCATCCTCTCCCTCACCAAGGACCCGCACACCGCCAAAACCAACCTCCACAAGGGACTAAAAGACATCGCCGACTGGATGAGAGACAGCCGGCTAAAATTGAACTCGGACAAAACAGAGGTCCTCATCCTTGGGCGCACCCCCTCCGCCTGGGACAACTCACATGGTGGCCGTCCACGCTGGGTCCCCCACCGACGCCCACCGACAGCGCATGAAACCTCGGCTTCACCCTCGACTCCTCACTCTCCATGTCAAAGCAGGTCAGCGCCGTCTCCTCCTCCTGCTACAACACCCTCTGCATGCTTCGCAGAATGTACAAATGGATCCCAACAGAAACAAGAAAAACAGTAACCCAGGCCCTCGTCAGCAACAGACTCGATAACGGTAACGCCCTCTACACCGGTATCTAATCCAAACTCCTCCAACGCATCCAAAACGCCTCTGCCAGAGTCATCCTCAACATTCCTCGCCACTGCCACATCACCCCCCACCTAAGAGACCTTCACTGGCTCCCCGTCAACAAGAGGATCACCTTCAAGCTCCTCACCCCACACACAAGGCACTCCACAACACCGGACCATCATACCTGAACAACAGACTCAGCTTCTACACCCCCACCCGGCATCTCCGCTCTGCTAACCTCGCCCTCGCCTCCGTCCCCCACATCCGACGCAAATCTTCCGGCGGCAGATCGTTTTCGTACCTCGCTGCCAAGACCTGGAACACCCTCCCACCGGATCTACGACAGACCCAGGACCTTCTTTCCTTCAGAAAACTACTCAAGACTTGGCTCTTCAAGCAGTAGCCGCCCCCCCCAGCGCCTTGAAACCCTCACGGGTATGTAGCGCGCTTTACAAATTGATTGATTGATTATGACCATGGCGCTATAGCCACGGCAATACCGCCGGCCCCTCCACTATACCGCCAGGCTTCCGCCTGGCAGTCATAATCCCCAGGGCAGCGTTGCAAGCAGATTATGAGTCCCCGACCACAAGCCTGGCCATGGCGGTAAACACCGCCATGGAAAGGCTGGCAGTAAGGGGGGACTTGGGGTGCCCCTCCACTGCACATGCACTTGGCATGGGCAGTGCAGGGGCCCCCAGGCATAGCCCCATCGCGCATTTCACTGCCCGATTTTCGGGCAGTGAAATGCATGACGGGTGCTACTGCACCTGCTGCACATCAGCATTGCTGCCGGCTCTATTACGAGCCGGCAGCAATGTTGATGTTACTCTTCCACTGGGCCAGCGGACGGTAACACTGTTACCGTCCGCTGGCCCAGCGTAAAAGTCGAAATAGGGAGCCAGAAATACCACCAGCACTGGCGGTATTCTGGTACCCACTGCCTCGGCGGTCTTCTGGGAAGACCCCTGAGGTTGTAATGAGGGCCTAAATATATACACAATAGCAATCAGTAAGGTGCATAAAAACAACAAGCATTGGCAAAAGTACAGTATAAGAGAATAGTGTTGTAGCATGACCTGTTGTGTATTTTGGTATGTTCCTTCTCTGAACATTTCATCTGAAATTTTATCTGATAATGTGAGTCTGTTTTTTTGGGGGGGTTTTAAGTGCACGGAGACGACTTGTCCCTTCTTAGTGTTTTATTGACTCTTCTGGTGGTACACAGTTGCGATTCTGGCTGTGAGAAAGACCGAAGAGTCGATGCCTGTAAATAAAGCATTACTTTAACAAGCTTGATCCTGGAGTGCAAGCAGTTTTGTGTTTTGAACTTTAGACGCAAGTTTTTCTCTTGATATATATATTCAATGGCATGTGTAGCTGCAGATACACATGCTATGCACAGGTCCTGCCATTTAGTGTTGGGCTCGGAGTGTTACAAGTTGTTTTTCTTTGAAGTCTTTTGGAGTCACGGGACCGAGTGACTCCTCCTTTTCGGCTCCATTGCGCATGGGCATCGACTCCATCTTAGATTGTTTTCTTTCCGCCATCAGGTTTGGACGTGTTTCTTTTCACTCCGGTTGTTCGAGTCGGAAAAGTACTACAAACTCTCTAAATTCGTCGGTATTGTTTTCGATCGAGTACCATCTATCATCGACACATCGGTACTGGCGGACACAGATCTCTACTTGCCCTCCGGGGCACCCACGCCCAACTCGGGCCTGGTCGGCCGACCAAATGTCTTGTCAAAGCCTCATGGACCGGACCCCGTTTAGATTTTGCCCTCGGTGCCACGCCAAGTACCCTTACACGGACCAACATCTAGTCTGTAACCTGTATCTATCTCCAGACCACCGAGAGGATTCTTGCGATGCCTGCAGATCCTTCCGCTCGAAAAAGACTCTGCGAGACCGAAGAGTGCGAAGGTTAGAGATGGCGTCAAGAAGCACCGAACGCCTCTACGCAGAAGAGGAGGAGAAGATCCACACCGCAGTCTCCGTCTGGGGGTCCGACTCCGAGCATGAGTCCGACAACGACAGACCAATAACAGTGGGCCAGCACGTGAGTACGCTTGCCCCAACCCAGCCCAAACACAAGGCCTCGGGGATGCCACTGTCAGAAGGCCGTGGCTCCACCAGTAAGAAAACTACCGGTGACCAAGCAACATCTTTGGCACACCACCGAAGCCTTCGGACTCGAGCCGAAGCACAGGCTCTGAAATCCTCAAGCACTGACCCATTGAGTCAAAGCCCCGAAAATCCCTCTCGGAGCCGAGGCCAACAACTACTCCAGGCCTTTCGATCCCGAGGAAACCAGCTTTGGAGCCGAAAAAACACACATATACAGAGGAGCATGGACTTTCCAAGCATTTGAAAGAAAGCCATAGATTTGCGGATGAACTTACGCAAATGGAGGAATTTGATGAAAAACAGGCCAGAATCCAAATTCATAAAGACACTGGCAACATCCTCACTGCACCTCCTCTAAAAACAAAGAGGAAGCTGGCCTTTCAAGGACATTTGGACACTAACCAGCCACCGGCTAAAGTGCCAAAACCGAGACAAATATCTCTGCCTCCTCAGTTCTCACCTCACCAGTCTCCTCCTCATTCTCCTCACCTGTCCCCCACTGCACAGTCTCCAGTACACTCATACCAAGATGAGACTGACCAATGGGACCTTTATGATGATCCCATTTCTGACAATAGTCCAGAGTGCTATCCGTCAAAGTCATCACCTCCAGAGGATAGCACCTCATATACGCAGGTTCTAGCTAGGGCAGCGTCATATCATAACGTAGCTATGCACACAGAACCTCTTGAGGATGATTTTTTATTTAATACGTTGTCCTCAACTCCCACCACCTACCAGAGTCTACCCATGCTTCCTGGCATGTTAAAACATGCGCATCAAATCTTTTAGGAACCAGTTAAAGCAAGAGCGATCACTCCTAGGGTAGAAAAAAAATATAAGCCGCCTCCTTCAGACCCAGCTTTTATTACCCAACAGCTACCCCCAGATTCCGTAGTGGTCAGCGCAGCAAGGAAGAGGGCTAACTCCCAGTCATCTGGGGACGCACTCCCACCAGATAAAGAAAGTAAAAAAAAATGTTGATGCTGCTGGTAAAAGGGTAGCATCACAAGCAGCTAATCAATGGCGTATAGCCAAGTCCCAAGCGCTAATGGCCAGAAACGACAGGGCCCACTGGGACGAGAGGAAAGACATTATCCAGCATCTTCCCAAAGAACAACAGAAAAGAGCCCAGCAAAAAGTAGAGGAGGGACAGGCAATTACCAATAATCAGATCAGGTCGGCGTTAGACTCCGCAGACACAGCCGCAAGAACTATTAATATGGCTGTCACCATTAGGCGACACGCATGGCTTAGGTCGTCCGGCTTTAAACCTGAAATCCAGCAGGCTGTTCTTAACATGCCTTTTAACGAACACCAACTATTTGGCACACAGGTTGATACAGCCATTGAGAAAATGAAAAAAGACGCCAACACTGCCAAAGCTATGGGGTCGCTTTACTCAACTCAATACAGAGGCTCATTTAGAAAGCCTCAATATAGGGGAGGCTTTAGACCACAAACATCTGAGCCATCTACCTGACAATCCAAACCCTCTTACCAAACACAATACCAAAGAGGGGGGTTTCGGAGAACCTACAGAGGACAATTTCCCAGAACTAGAGGAAAATATCAGCCCACAAAGCAGCCCACACATACCAAACAGTGACTTCGCCCACATCTTCCCCCACCACACTTCCCCTGTGGGAGGAAGACTGCAAAAATTCCACACACAATGGTTACCCATCACAACAGACAATTGGGTCTTATCCATTATCCAACATGGTTACTATATACAGTTCGCACAAACCCCTCCAGATATACCTCCAAAACCACACAAACTCTCCTCTCAACACATTTCAATGTTGCAAATAGAGGTACAGTCACTATTACTCAAACAAGCCATAGAGCTTGTACCACATCATCAAAAAGGAACAGGGGTTTACTCCCTGTATTTACTCATTCCCAAAAAAGACGGAACATTGAGACCAATACTAGATCTCAGAACTCTCAATCTTTACATCCTATTCACTTTCACATGGTAACACTACAGGATGTAGTCCCATTGTTACAACAGCAAGATTTTATGGCAACACTGGATCTAAAAGATGCGTATTTTCACATACCCATCTATCCAGCGCACAGAAAATATCTCAGATTTGTATTACAAGGAAAACATTAACAGTTCAAAGTGTTACCTTTCGGGATAACAACAGCTCCCAGGGTATTTACAAAATGCCTTGCCGTAATCACAGCCTACATAAGAAGACAACATATCCATGTCTTTCCATATCTCAACGACTGGCTAATAAAAGGCAAAACTCAAACACAGTGCCAATACCATACACGTTATGTAATAAACACCCTACACACACTATGGTTCTCAATAAACAACCAAAAATCGCACCTACAACCAGCGCAGGTTCAACAGTATTTAAGAGCCACATTAGACACCCAAAGAGCACTTGCAAGCCCAAGTCCACAAAGGGTACAATCATTCCACAACCTATTACCACTAATCCAGCCAAACCAACAGTACACAGTCAAATTTGTCATGAAACTGTTGGGCATGATGGCATCATGCATCGCCATTGTCCCAAACGCAAGACTAAACATGCGGCCCTTACAACAGTGCCTTGCAAAACAATGGTCACAGGCACATGGTCATCTTCAAGATCTAGTGTTGATAGACCGCCAAACACACATCTCGCTTCAGTGGTGGAATTCCACAAATTTAAACAAAGGGCGGCCATTTCAGGACCCTGTGCCTCACGCCATTCTTACAACAGATGCATCAATGATTGGATGGGGAGCACACCTCAACAATCACAACATTCAGGGACAATGGGACACCAAACACAAACAACTTCACATAAATCACTTAGAACTGCTAGCGGTATTCCTAGCACTAAAAGCTTTTCAACCTCTTCTTGTTCACAAACACATTCTCATCAAAACAGAAAACATGACGACAATCTACTACCTGAACAAACAAGGAGGAACCCACTCATCACAACTTGTCTTCTAGCACAAAATATTTGGCATTGGGCAATTCACAACAACATTCACCCTGTAGCACAGTACATTCCAGGGATTCACAATCAATTAGCAGACGATCTCAGCAGGGATCATCAGCAAACACACGAGTGGGAAATTCACCCACAAGTACTTTTGCCAATGGGGAACACCAGACATAGATCTATTTGCCACCAGCCAGAACACAAAATGCCAAAACTTCTCATCCAGGTACCCACACCCTCTATCCAAGGGCAATTCTCTATGGATCAACTGGTCAGGGATATTTGCTTATGCTTTTTCCCCTCTCCCGCTCATTCCATTTCTGGTCAACAAACTGCATCAAAACAAACTCAAACTCATACTTATAGCGCCAACGTGGGCACGTCAACCATGGTACACAACATTGTTAGACCTGTCACTAGTACCACACATCAAACTACCAAACAGGCCAGATCTGTTGACACAAAACAAACAGCTGATCAGGCACCCAAATCCAGCAACACTCAATCTAGCAATCTGGCTCCTGAAGTCTAAGAGTTTGGATATCTACATCTTCCACCAGAATGTATGGAAGTAATCAAACAAGCAAGAAAACCCACTACCAGGCAGTGCTATGCAAACAAATGGAAAAGGTTTGTCTTTTACTGCCAATCCAAACACATAACACCTCTTTCGGCATCATTACAAGACATTGTAAGTTACTTACTTCAGCTACAAAAAGCAAATTTAGCTTTTTCATCCATTATAATACATCTCACAGCTATTTCAGCCTATTTACAAAATATACAAAACAAGTCTCTATTTAGAGTGCCTGTCATCAAAGCCTTCATGGAGGGGCTAAAACGTATCATACCTCCAAGAACACCACCAGTACCTTCATGGAATCTCAATATTGTACTCACACGGCTTATGGGTCCACCGTTTGAACCCATGCATTCGTGTCAAATTCCATATCTAACGTGGAAAGTAGCATTCCTCATTGCAATCACTTCATTACGAAGAGTTAGTGAAATACAAGCATTCACTATTGAACAACCCTTTATACAAGTACACAAACATAAAGTTGTACTTCGCACAAACCCAAAATTCTTACCTAAAGTCATCTCACCATTTCATTTAAATCAAACCGTGGAACTTCCAGTCTTCTTCCCACAGCCAGACTCAGTAGCAGAAAGAGCGCTCCATACATTAGACATTAAAAGAGCTTTAATGTATTACATTGACAGAACAACATCATTTAGAAAAACTAAACAGTTATTTGTTGCATTCCAAAACCCCATACTGGTAATCCTATCTCAAAACAAGGCATAGCCAGATGGATAGTAAAGTGCATCCAAACCTGTTACCTAAAAGCTAAAAGACAGCTATTAGTAACACCAAAAGCACACTCCACCAGAAAGAAAGGAGCAACAATGGCATTCCTAGGAAATATACAAATGACAGAAATCTGTAAAGCAGCCACTTGGTCAACACCCCATACAATTACCAAGCATTACTGTGTAGATGTGTTAGCAACACAACAAGCCACAGTAGGACAAGCTTCAACTCCTACAGGCTGACCACCGCTTACGGGAGGAAAACTGCTTTGTCGTCTATGCATAGCATGTGTATCTGCAGCTACACATGTCATTGAACGGAAACGGAACAGAACGGAAAATGTCACTTACCCAGTGTACATCTGTTCGTGGCATGTTCCGCTGCAGATTCACATGCGCCCTCCCTCCTCCCCGGGAGCCTGTAGCTGTTTGTTACATTTACATTTGTACATATGTATACATATCTCTATTCCATTGCATGGGCATCTCTTTCTTTACACTATATCACTCCGACCTTACCCTCTGCGGGAAAACAATCTAAGATTGAGTCGATGCCCATGCGCAATGGAGCCGAAAAGGAGGAGTCACTCGGTCCTGTGACTCGAAAACACTTCTTCGAAGCTTGTAACACTCCGAGCCCAACACTAGATGGCAGGACCTGTACATAGCATGTGAATCTGCAGCGGAACATGCCACGAATAGATGTACACTGGGTAAGTGACATTTTCCATATATATATATATATATATATATATATATATATATATATATACACACAGGGGTGTGGATTTTAATAAAATATCTACTTGGCCATGGGACAGGTTTCTTCATAAACCTATAAAAAAAATCAACTTGTCCCTTTGGTACCATATAGTGCGGCAATAAATTAAAAAAGCAATCTCATTATATAGGAGCTCTGATAAAAGCCTCTCTGATTATGCCAAGACTCATACTATAGTAGGGTTTGAAGTCTAGCATTTCCCACATTTTGACACCTTTCCACAGATCAACATACTGCAGTGAGAGAAGCGTTTAGCAATAGTTCCAGGGTTGGAATGCACTCTTGAGTCTGTTTAAACCTATTCTATTGCATGTTATAGAGATATTTTTAACAGCTCTTCTCTAATCTTTTCCCATACTGAGAGAGGTTGAGAATTTACTCTGTACAAGGGCAGAAATAAAACTTCTTCCATGATTGGGGAAAAAAGTGTTGGAGGGAAAGTGAACTTATAAATGCTCAACAGATGTTTGCATGAGCAAATCTACACATTCGTATTTGCTCATGCTAAAATGTAATTCACAGATATTTTCTAGGAGCACGACTTCCAGGCCTACTTCTCTAAATTATTGTGTATTTATGAAAGCTGTACATCTGCACTAATGCAAGGACATATATCATGAGTGCGCTTTTGTGACTTTATTTAAAAATTGGGTCTCTAATTAGGTCTTGAGTTAACCAAGACCTTTTGTTTTTGTTACAATTCTCTCTCTCTCTCTACACTGGCTTCAGTGAGAGGGACAGCATTCTGCTCTTCCACTAGGAATATTTTGTTACACAAAGTAGTTTTGTTCAGTGCCAGAGACTACTGTGGCAATTTGTGCTTTTGGAGACCAAAAAAATATGATTGCTTTTTGCCAATGTTTGTTATAATGGTGAGGGCAGGACCCACAACAATGTTTTAAAAAAAATGTTTAAAAAAAACAAGCATTGACCAAACCAAAAGGCTGACCACCAATGTCAGCCCTTTTGGCTTTGCCAATAATTGTTAATTTTCATGTCTCTCATAATCTTGTTGAAACTGGTTGCATTGATTTTCTATGATGAATATGTTTTTTGGGAATACTAGCATGAATCAACACATTTTAGCAGATGATGCCTCAAAGAAATGGTACTTAAAATTTCACAGTAGTTTAGCAAAACTTTTTTTTCCTAGTTGCATTTTTTGTGAACATTTAATTTGGAAGCAAAGGCTTGCTTTTAAGCTTCTGCAAATATTTGCATCTAATCAGAGGTACTCTGGGAGCATTACGCGTATCCTCACATTGTTAAACTTTGCAATCATGAGTGCACATTTTTATACTGGGACCACCGTCCGCAGTGCAGTCAGAGCTTACATTTTCTTAGAGCGGTCACCGTAAAAAAGGCTTTGCATTAATTTTTTATTTTTATTTATGGAGTTTTATAAGGCATGAACATGACCATTGAGGCATCAGAGCGCTGTCCATAGAGAGAGTTTGAATCACGGTTGGGGAACAGTAGGACATCAGTCTCTTAAGAAACGTTGTATATAGGAGTCGAAAATCAGATTACAAAACTAGCAGGATACATTACAAAATGTGTACAGAATAGTAGGATGCAATATAAAATTATGAAACACTGTTCAAAGAAATCGAAGCACAGGATGCCAAGAATAGTGGGGTACAATATATAAAGTTGTGAAAGAACAGTATCAAAATAAATTATCTTATGCTTCATTTCTGTCTAGTAGTAAAGGTTTAGCTTCTTTCTTGAAGAGTTTGCATGAGGTAATAGCCCTCATTGAGGGTAGTAGTGAGTTCCATATTTTTGGGGAAGATCGGGCGAAAGTGCCCTTGTGAGGTTTTTTTTTTTTTTTTTATCTGGGTGGTTCCAGTATGAGGGATTTTGCACTTCTAGAATCCCTTCCTCCTCTTGATTCTATTGTGTAAGACTTTGTGAGTCAAGCATGCCACCTTCAGTTGGATCAACCAGAATTGTGTAAGGCTTTGTGAGTCAAGCAAGCCACCTTCAGTTAGATCCTAGCTTCAGGGTCCTGAGAGATGAGATCAAAACAATGCATGCTTGTTAGAAGTCTTACTGCCAGCATTAATTGTTGCTTTCATTGGAACTAGGCTGGTTTTAGGTAGGCCTATGTCCAGTCTTGCAAGCACTGGGGACTGAACTACCATTTTGAGGCCTTCTAGTGGTACGAAAGGTTTTAGTTTTCTTCGGAGATGTAGATGTAGACCGGCACACCTCGTAGCAGCTTGTATGTGATCTTGCATGGTTAGATTTGAGTCTAGAGTGATGCCTAATAATTTTACGGGGTCGCAGATCGTTGGGGTGCAGTTAAGTGATTTGAGGTTAAGGGACCATGGTTGAGGTTGTTGGGATTTAATTTGTTGGGAGAAAGTGATGAATTTGGTTTTCAGCGGATTTAGTTTTAGATGGTGGAGTGCCAACCAGTCCCGTGTTTTCATCAGAGTGTCATCCAGTCTCCTGATATTCTCTTGAGAGGAGAGCTTGAGGTAGAGTTAAGTGTCATCTGCATATATGTGGCACAAGATTTTTGATTATTTGAGGATTTCAGGGAGTGGTTCCCGATAGAACAGTGTTGGTGAAATTGTAGATCCCTGCGGAACGCCCCAGTCAATGTCTGCTATGTCAGATACGGTGTTGCCAATTTTGAATTTTTGCTGACGGTTCAGCAAAAAGGAGGTGAACCAAATGAGGATGGTCCCTGATAGACCCATTTTGTCTCCAAGGGTCTCCTTGAGGCGTTTGTGGGAGACTGTGTCAAACGCCGCTAATATATTCTTGTAGTATTAGCAAACAGGATTCATTTTTGTCAGTATTGTGTTCAAGCCTGAAACCTGATTGGTGCTTGTCTACAAGGTAAAAATTCTTGATGTGTTCACATAGCTGATTGTGGGTGCAAGTTTCTACCAATTTAGCTAGGAAAGGCAGATTTGATACAGGTCGGAAGTTGTTTAAGTCATTAAGATCCATACCTGTGTTTTTTTTTAGTAGAGGTGATACTTGGCCCATCTTGGAGAGATCCTTGCTGGGGAAATGCTTTCACAATTTTCGCCACTAGGCGAGTGACGGATTGGTGGATCGCTTTCAGTGGATGAGAAGGAATGGGGTTGTCGAAGTGTGTGGTAGATTTCATAGAATGAATGGTTTTCTGTATTTCCCCCCTAGGCAGAGATCTTGAACTGTTCCAGAAGGTTCCATTCTTCCTTGGGGCAGTTGGGGTATGTTGTTCAGCATTCTTGCTGCGTGCAGCAGGAGTGGGGTTGAAGGTTTCCCTAGTTTGGGCATTAGCTTGGCTGGGGATAGAGTTGATTATGGTTGCGATTGTCTCTTTGAAGAAAGTTGAGAATTCGTTGCAGATGTCCGTCGAGTTGTTTGCAAGAATGGTATCCATTAGTTTTCCTGATTGTTGTTTTATTATATTAGAGTGTTCTGGGCCTGCTCTTTGCTCTGTCTAGCTGTGATATGATCGCTGTTGATGTGGCTTTTAGGATAGCCTTTTTGTATGAGATTCTGTGTCTTCTCAGCTGTTCAAGATGGGTGATGTTTGGAACCTTCCTCCATAGTCATTCCAGATGTCTTAGTTGTCTTCTTTCATTGTTTATTTTTTGCTTGAACCACAGTATTGAGGGTTTATAATTTAGCCTTTTATGACATAGTGGGGTGACCTTCTGAACAATGTTTGTCATACTGCAGTTGTAGAGAAGTTTCAGTTCTTGAACCGAGGGATAATTGAGGATTTGATGGTGATCTGATCAGTTTATTGGGGTGATGTCCATCATGTTTATTGTACCCGGTTTAGCGATGATGAGGTCAAGTGTGTCACCTTTATTGTGAGTTTGCCCTTTGCATGCTTGAGTCATGTTGAGGTCCTGAAGTAGTTTGCCGAGTGCTGCCACTCTGGGGTCTTTGTCATTGTTCCAATGAAGGTTGAAATCTAATGATATCGCATTAGAGAGAGAGGTGGCATTGAGTGTTATCATTTCCATAAGTTGCTCCAGGAAGAATGTGCTGTGGCCAGGAGGGTGGTATAAGTGGAGTGTTTTGGCTATCAGCTCATTTTCAAGTTTGAGTTTGGCTCCCATGAGCTCAAATGATGGCGTGTCTTCAAACGAGAGTGAGTTTAGAGTTGGGGTTTCTGTAAATTATAGCAAGACCTCCGCCCTGCTTCAAAGTGCGATCCAGATGTAAGATGGCAAAATCTTGGGGAATGAGAAGGTCCAGTATTGGGGATGCTGTTGGGTTTAGCCAGGTTTGTTAGAAATTGAATGTCTAGATCATGTGCTAGAATCATGTCCACTATATCAGTTGCGTGTTTTTTAGCACCTGATCTACAGTTGTGCAGCATGCATTTCAGGTTAGTCACTGTTTTTTCAGTCATTGTAGCGGGCATTGTGTTCATTGCAATCAAGATCAGATTGTTGTGATTGACTTGTAGAGGGTTGTGTCTCCGGTTTTTGTAGTTGGATATCACTACGATTGGGATGTTAGGTGAAGTGTCAGGGGATATATTATGTGCATTCAGGTAGTATCTTAGAAGAGAGTTTCCTTCTTCTTCTGAAAGGTGATTGTTTGTTCTTCTCGGCCGATAAAGCTTATTGCCTTGGGGCATTGTGAGTCTGCTGTTGTAGATGTGCTTTCCGCTAGCTGGGTAGTCAAAGCACTTACAAGAGGGCAAGAACCTTTTCTCTGCGTTGAATAGAAGTGTGATGATATTCTGCTTGACCCATTCTGTCTTCCCTAAGTAGCTGCAAGTTGTCAATGATTTGGTTTATGGGCAGGTCGTGTGTTGGGCACTGACAAAACATATTATCGTTCATTGTGAGTGTTTGCACATTTTCATCACCTGCTTAGTTTTTCCTTTGGGGGTGTTCTTCCCATCATGGAGCTTGTCCGTCCTACGTCTTGTTTTTTAAAATTTAGATCAGCTGTGTGTTGTCTGGTCGGAGTCCGCTGTTTTACTGGTCTCACCGTTGGGTGGTGCTTGGACTTTACGTTCCTTTGATTGAACTACGATGGAGATTGTAACCCCTGCTCTGTATCAGGGGGATGTTTCTTCTGCCTTGATCCCCTTCCAGTTGCAGAGTGGTTGCTCTTCAGGCTGATGGGGCTGTTTGTTGAAGGTTCTGGTTGGAGACACTGAAAAGCTGTGTGTTCTGGAAGGCTACAATTGCTGTTTGGTGCAGTTCGTAGGGCGGTGTTGTGGATCCAAGGTACTGGTTAGGGTTCTGAGTATGAGACAGGTAACATGGGGGATTGGATAGGGTTGCTACTTGCCTTTTCAAATCACTAAACACTTGTAAGTTATTATTCACTGCTTTGATGTTGTCATTTTTATAAATTGAGATAGTGGCTTTCGTTTTTAGTAAGGGGAGGGTGCTATAGCCAGTTTGAGGCCATAATGGATGTTGTGTGATGTTTTGACTTTCTTGAGGGAGTAAAATGCATTCCTCCATTTGGCTGTGATCTCGTGTGAAAGATTAGATCGGTCGTGATGGCTCCCTTTGTGAAGCAAAATTAGGAGTCAGATTTGAGAGTTTCAGTGTTGCTCCTTAGAATACTTTGTTTGAACATTTTTGCTCCATTTTTGGATAGGTTAGGTGGGTAGTTGATACTGAATGAGTTAATTTCTGAGGGGACAGAGTGGGAGGATTTGCTTTATTTTAGTCCAACATCTTCTTATATTAGTGAGACCAACAAATCACAGCAATCACTTTTATCTACAGATGGCTGCAGTGGGGTAGGATCTAGTAGGGTAACGAAAAGAATCGAGTTTGGGAAGGAGTTTCAATTGCTCCTCAATGGGCTATTTTAATTGAGACAAGCCAGGTGTTAATCTGCATATGCCTAATGCAGTAAGGCTGCTTCCATTTGTAGGATTATCTTTATTGTAAGACAGATTCCAGTCCCCTCTCCGTTTTGTTGCAGGGGCAGCCAAAGTTTATCTGTGTATGCCTATTACAATATGGCTGCGTCTGTTTGAAGCAATTTGCTGGTGTTGGAAGAGAGCACCCAGTCCTCTCTCAGTTTTGTTGCAGGTGCTGGCCAGAGATCACCAGCTAAAGATGGCCGCCCCACCTATTGCATGAGTTATCTGGTCTAAAGTCCTCTTTCAGTCACCATTGCTTAGGGGTCCGACATATTGGTTCATTCACGGTGTCCTGCTTAAGTTTTTAGAGCATTGGAAAAAGATTCAAAATGTCTCAGTTGCAATAGGAGCTCCAAAAGAACACAGCTCCCTTATGTTCTCATCAATATCCATTTACTTTCTGTCTGGCCATCACGGAGCTGAAATTGACACCAAAAACAGAATGACCCTGCAGCCCAACCTGTCCTCGTCTCTCCCCCTCTGAACTGCAGGGGGTGACCAACAGAGCCTCAGCACATCCCTCCAGCACACTGGGTGCTCCTAGCCTAGCGCAGAGTCCTCCCATAAATAGAGCTTCAAATCTGTGCGGGGAGGGGAGCAATGCGCCAGATAACACGGGCTTGTTGGGCTCTCCATGCACGGGCTGTGAGTCTGCTCACCTAACACTCCCTTCACTACACAGTGTTCTCCTCGCATGCCACACACTGATGTGGAGGGTAGCAGGAGAGAAGCTGGGCTCAGGGCGGCCAGGTCATGGTGAGCTACTTGTAAAACGCTCAGCAGGTTGCGCCCCATGCACTTCAGCTACAAGTAGCCTCACCCCCTATGATGGGCCCTATCCCAGTCACAAGGCTTTCTCTCCCTTCATTGTTAGGAAGACTGTCATCGCTGTCATGCAGATCCTGCCTTCCAGTCTCTAATCAGGTAATCCCATTTCTGGGTATTTTAAAGTTTATCTTACAAGTTCAATCACCATTAACACAAATATAACCTTAACTGCAGACAGTACCTTTTCCTAATCCATAATGTGGTACTGTAAACTGGCAGTGAAAAGGTTTGGGGCCCCTAGGGCTATAGGAATTCCACACCCCTGATATAAATGGCAAGCCACAAATGAGAGAAAGCCAATCATGAAGTGCACACGTGCCTGAAGGAAATGAGGCACAGCGACCATTGGTTTTTGGAGAGTAACTAAAATAAATTTGAAGATAAGGGGTATAGCATTGAGCACCCGTATTGATATTAGAATCCACAGAGTGAAAAAGAAAAATAAGTTGGAGTGCAAACATTTGTTGAAAAGTTTTAGGATTTTCCTACTAGGTAATGCTCGAAAATAAGAAGCATTTGGAAATAATTATTCGATTCAGTGAACACTAATAGCTCTCATTGAGGTTAATTTAAACATAAGCATGGAGGATAAACAGGCAAAATGGAGATTGGCTGCGGAACGTACTTTTAACGAGGGTTGTGAGATGACTGGAATTGAGAATCCTAATGGCATTGGGAATAGAACTCCTGCACAATTGATTAGACAATTGGAGAAAGCAAGGAAAATGGAAGCAAAACTGTGGTGGTAGAGGACATCATTTACAACATATTTGGAGTGTAAATGGGTGCACAGGGGGCTGAGGATCATGCTATTATCAGCATACAAGGATATGGATGAGGACTTGGTAAATGAATGGTGTTGGAACACAGAGTAACGTTCAATAAGGTTAATGAGAATATTAACCAAGCAAGCAAAAAATAAAATGGAATTGCAGGCAGCGAAGATTGAAATGGTTATGAAAGATATAAAGATGACGAGGATGTGAAAGATCAACTGATTAAGATGGAGAAGTCCTTGCATAAATATGGTGAGGAAATTATGTAATGGAAAGCAAGGAAGTTTACAAGGGACAGATTGGATTACCAGTATGGCTGAGTATAGACCTTTGCAAAAAAAATATGATAGTTTGAGATCAAAGGAAAAACTGGATGTATCAAAGAGCCGATTGCCAAGTGAGAGTGACATCAGTTCAGATCCTGGCTCTAATGCTGATGAGGCAGTAGTGGAGAAAAGGGATTTTCAGAAGGAGCTTCTCCTCGTACGCATGACTATGCGCCAGGGAGGAAGGACTGGACATCAGATTGACTTTGGAAAGAAAATGCAGGATGAGGAGGGGCAAGAGGAAGAGGACAAGGAAAGAACAGGGGACGACAAAAGAACTGATGGGTGCAGATAATGCATATATAAAACAACCTCTAGTTGTAAATGTATCATCGATCACTCTAAATCATAATCAAAAGAGGTTGCTCAATTTGGGATTTACCTTCTGCCCTACATCCTGCCCAGATTTTGTAGATACAAGGATTGAGATCTATAAGTACATCCGTAAACTCAAACTACATAAAGATTATCAGATGAGGACTGCAAAAGAAATTGTTAAAAGATCTACAGAGAATAGGTACTAATCTTTCAGGATATCAGATATCCCTGGCCTAATGGAGATTCGAGATTTGGCAATGCAAGTTATGGTACAATCTAGTAGTGAAGGAACAGAATCGTTAGTCAGTATAGATGATTAATCTGGAAACATTGAAATGAGTGGATTAATTCCACGAATGGGAGATTTAAGAGACATAGGATTTATATTGGATAAACAAGTGGATTGAAACCCAAGAGCACATTTTATACCCAGCTACCAGCTGGAAATGGTATTGATTTGTTTCAAGGACTAGTGGTGAAACAACTTAATAAATTAAGGAAATAATTGCATAATGAGAAAGGAAAGAGCTATTTCTCGTATAAGGACTGGAAAGATATTCTAGAATTGAGGAATAATCCCTCCCTTATCATCAAACCTTCTGACAAAGGGGGTAACATTGTGTTGATGGATTTAAATTCATGTTGATTGGAAGCAAGGAGGCAATGTGTGAACACCACACATTACAGTTGTCTTCCTGGGAATCCTATTAAACAAGTGGAAGAGGAATATCATATAAAATTAAAGTCTTGGTTTGATTGTGGGTTGTTAGATTGGGAAGAGTATCAATACTTAAGAGTTGAGCCTGCAATTATGGCTACTATATACTTTCTCCCAAAACTCCACAAGAAATTTCTCCCTGGAAAGCCAATTGTGAGCTCTATAGGGTCTTTGTTAGAAAATACATCAAGGTATATGGACCTGTTTCTACAGAAGTGTGTAATTAACTTGCCTTCATTCTTGAAGGACTCTACAGAGTTTCTGAAACAATTAGATGGCATACCTTGGAAACAGGAATACATTATGGTAACGCTCAATGTGACATTGTTGAATACATCTCTTAATCACAATCAGGGGGTGCAAGCTTGTGAATATTTTTTTAGATACAGACCCATAGAGCTATTAGGACATACACAGATATTAATGGATATGCTCAGATACTGCCTCACACACAATGTATTTCTCTTTGATAAAAAATATTACTTACAGGAACAGGGAACAGCTATGGGCACCTCCTTTACCCCCACCTACGCAAACTTGTTCCTGGGATGGTGGGAAAAGGAGGTAGCTTAGGCTGAAGAAAATGATTAGTATATTCAGAAGGTTGCAAATGGAATGATTCATTGATGATCTTTTTATACTTTGGGAAGGTGATGAAGTGGAATTGTGTTCCTTTATGGAGAAGTTGAATCAAAATGAGATAAATTTGCAATTTACGAGTTCATATAGTAGAACACCTTGTGAGTTCTTTGATGTTGAAATGCTGGTCCTCAATAACAAGTTGGTGACCAAAACATATAGGAAACTGACTGCTACCAATGCATTATTACATGCTAATAGTAGGCACCCTGGTGCTTTGAAATGGAGTATTCCACATAGTCTGTTGTTGAGAGAAAAGAGAGTGTGCTCTACATGTGATGAATATAATAAGGAAGCATCAGGCATGATAAATAGATTTTTAGAGCGGGGTATCCTAGGAGTGAGCTTAATGATACAAAGCGAAGAGCGGGTATAAAATTAAGAGAACAGTTACAAGATCCACAAGAAGAGAATTTAGGCAAACAGAAAGGTAACATGAAAACATTGTTCCTCAAGTATGATTTGGCACAGTCAAGTGTTAAGAGAATATTACATAAGAACTTGCACGTGTTGAATAAAGATGAACATTTAAAAACAATATGGCAAGCTGGATAGCAGATCACTTTTAAGAAAGCTAAATACTTGGGGTGCATTTTGACATAAAGCTTTTTGGATACAAATATGAGGGGTGAAAACTGGTTAGTCAAGAAAACTTGGGGCTTTAACAGATGCTCCTCATGTGAAGCCTGTCAATATGGCTTAAACTGTAAGAGTTATCAAACCTTTGAGGAATGGAATTTGCCAATTTAGAAAAAAATTACATGTAGTACAGATCATGTAGTCTATTTCCTAAAGTTGTGGGTGCAATAAATTATATGTAGGGAGTACCACCAAGAAACTAAAGATTAGGATTCCCCAGCATATGAGAGCCATTGTGAATGGTGATAAGAGTTATCCTTTGGCAGCTCATTTTGAGAAATATCTTGCCCGTTCCCTGACCACTTTTAAATATTTTGGGATAAAACATATTAAGGTTCACCCGAGAGGAGGTGATAGAGAGAGAACACTACGAAGGGAGGAATCCAGGTTGATATTAATGCTGGGGACAGAAGCCCCTTATGGGCACTATTTGGATGCTGAATTACATGTACATTTGTAATGCTATGAACTGTTGCACTTACTTGGAACAGGTTACATATAGTATACACTTTTTGGACATGATTTATGAATATTTTCAGAATTAAGATACTTTAGATATACGATCTATCATCTCTTGGGGTATTTATTTTTTTACCCATAATTTTAAGCATATTGAATTGTGATTTAATATTTTAAATCAACTTGAAGAATATAGATTTAGGATTAGGTATATGATAGATATGTATCTTGATATAATTGATGAAGAATTGTGAATATTCATTAGGACAGATATTTTAGAGATGATATATTGGAAAGACGTTTCTCAAAGAAAACATCTGCTTTTGATTTATATTCTCTTCAATGACTACTCTTATAAATATTAGCAAGTAACTGTATGTGAAATTAATTTTGCTCATTAGCACGTTACTCTGCTCCTGTACATGGGCATAACCCGATATACAGTATGGCACATGGACACTTTATTTTGAATTTTTAAAGACATCATTGCGGATTTGTATTTGGAGTCCCATAAAGTAAAGCATGGTGTCTAGGACATTATAGTATGGTACATGGACACTTTATGTTGCGCTCTTAAAGACATTATTGTGGATTTATATTTGGTGTCCCATACGGTAAAGTATGATGTTTAGGACACCATAATATTGATTGTTTTGAGGAAATGATAGATACCAATTAATTTCATACATTAGTTTAACATCTAGTACCCATATAAATAATTCTTGTGTAGTAAAGTATGGTTTCTGATGGATACAACTACCTGTGGATTCCTCACCTAATGAATACTCCCATGGCGCCAGCATTCGACGGAAATCTTCTTACTAGTCTCTGCACGTCGACGAGGACGTCACTCTAGCCCACGCGACGCCGTCTGACGTCATACAGGCAATAAGAGGTCCTCGCCGACGTGCCGATGACAGTTCCCTTTTTTCCGTGCATTCGAAACGGTTATCTTCGAGGGAGCTACTGTTACCTTCGTGGTTACAGTGTATTGTCTGCTGCGTAGTCTTCTCTGCGGTAATAATGTCTCAGAGGAAGTCGGGTTTCAAGCCCTGTCGAGAGTGTGGGGGCAAGATGTCAGTTACAGATCCTCACTCCGACTGTCTATGGTGTTTGAGCTCCGACCACGACGTCTCGACTTGCGATTCATGTCAACACATGAATCCGAAGGCCCTCAAAGAGCGTGAGGCCAAGTTATTCATGGCAAAGTCAAAGAAGAATGAGAAACATCATAAGAAGTCTTCTTCGCCAAGGTCTCACCGGCGTCATCGAGACTCCCGGCGCCGTAGAGACTCACGACGTCATTCCAGCAAGGAGTCTCGTTCGAGGTCACCTTCGGCTCGGCGTCGGAGGACTTGGGAGGTCAGCCCCACGGTCACGCCGCATCCATCGACGCCGTTGCCCTCTCCGGCGTCACCGACTTCGCCTGGTCAGGCGTCGGTGATTGAGGTGGTGCAGCCTCTTGTGTTTTCTCCGGCGTCGCAGACGTCGAGGCCGGCGTCGGGGTCGCCCTCGATCCAGGCACCCCAGTATCCGGCTTTTCCCACTCCTGGAGCCGATAGTACCGCGTTTCTTAATGCGATGTATACCATCTTTCAGCAGATGGCTCCAGGAGCTGCTCCGGCTGGTCCTTCAGGGCCCTTGGCCTTTTCGTTGGGTGATCCTGCGCCTCTTCGGCCGGCACCCTTTATGCCCTTTCTCCCTTTTGGGAATGTGGGCTCGGCGCCGGTGCCGGCGTCGGTGGCCGCTCCGGTGGCTTCGGATGTTTCGGCCCCGGAGGTTGCCCTTCCGTCGAAGTCAGGATTTTGCCCTGTGACTCCGGTTGGTCCATCGGCTCCAAGACCTCGTCCTCCAGCTCCTGCCTCGGCGCCGAAGCTGCCTGTGGCGCCGGACGCGGCGTCAGATGCTTCTGGAGATCGGCGCCGTTCTTCGACGTCGGCGGAGGCCATGTCGACTCCGCGTATCGAGGAGAGACTTCATTCGAGGAGGCGTGCTCTCCGTCTTTTAGAAGAGCAGGAGTACCAGCGAGTCTTAGAGGAGGGAGAGATTGAGGACTCTGGAGACGGACTACATGGTCTGGATACAGCCAGTGGGCTGGACACTTCCCCTGAGTGGGACCTTTCATCTCCAGGGGAATATACGGAGGAGGCTGCTTCCTTTCATGCTGTGGTGAGGAAGGCAGCGAGCTTTTTGGACCTGCCTTTGCCGGTGGCAGAGGCGAAGCAGAATTTGCTGACAGAGGTATTGCATCCGGCCTCTGCTGCAGCTGAGCCTCTCTTGCCATTTAATGAGGCTTTGCTGGATCCGGTGTTGGAGGTGTGGAAGAAGCCGGTGTCTTCCTCGGCCGTTCATAGGGCTGTGGCCAGGAGGTATCGAGCTGCACCATCTGACCCTGGCTTTCTCTCTAGACACCCTACGCCGGAGAGCTTGGTGGTGCAAACCTCCTGTTCCTCAAAGTCAGCGCCTGGTTCCTTCCCGACGGTGCCTGGAGACAGAGACTCCAAGAAACTGGATGCGCAGTCCAAGAAAATATTTTCGTCATGCAGTTTGGCGTTGAAGGCCACCAACGCAACGTGCATTCTGGGGAGGTACATCCATGCTCTGATGGATGATATTTCGTCTTCATTTACGGAGCTCCCCCAGGGTCTCTTGGATGTGGTCTCGGACACCCAGGCTGCCGCGACCCAGATTATCCAGTCTGGGCTGGACACGACCGACTCGGTGGCCAGGGCGATGGGCACGGCTGTGGTGGCAAGAAGACAGGCCTGGCTCCGAAACTCAGGGTTTTCTGCGGATGTGCAGTTGACCCTGCTGGACCTCCCGTTTGATGGGGACAGACTGTTTGGAGCCAAGGCAGATTCGGCCTTGGAACGATTTAAGGAGAGCAGAGCCACAGCCAAATCGTTAGGACTGCAAGCTCCTTCTTCCTCTGCCTCTTCTAGATTTTTCAGGAGGTTTCGGGGATTTGGGCGTGGCTCTTCTTCCTCTTCCTTTCGGGGGAGGTTCCAGCAACCCGCCTCTTCCCTCCCCTATAGGTCATTTAGAGGGAGGGGGAGGGGTCCGTACCAGAGGAGCCTCTCAACAGCACTCTGCCTCTTCCTCGTCCTCTGGAGGGGTGCAGCAGGGGAAGCAGCCTTAGGCTTCCACCGTTTCCCACTCACTCCTCTCCTGTAGGGGGAAGATTACAGCATTTTCTCCACAAGTGGAAGTCTATCACAACGGACACTTGGGTTCTCGGCATTGTGGGGAAAGGCTACGCCCTTCCCTTTCGGGAGTTCCCGCCCCGCCCATCTTATTGTTCAGAAGAACACCTCCTGTTGCTAGAACAGGAGGTTCAAGTCCTCCTTTCAAAGGGCGCGGTAGAGTTGGTCCCAGAGCAGGAAAAGGGTCGAGGTTGTTACTCAAGATACTTCCTGATTCCCAAAAAGGATGGTCAGTTGAGACCAATCCTGGATCTGAGGATCTTGAATTGGTTCCTCAAACAGGAAAAGTTCAAGATGCTGACCCTAGCACAGGTGCTTTTGGCGTTGAACAAGGAAGATTGGATGGTGTCTGTCGACTTGCAGGATGCTTACTTTCATATCCCGATACTCAAGTCGCACAGGAAGTATCTCCGGTTTGTGGTAGGGTCACAGCACTATCAGTTTGCGGTCCTCCCGTTTGGTCTTACTTCAGCACCTCGAGTCTTCACAAAGGTGATGTCAGTGGTTGCGGCGGAGCTCAGAAGGAAGGGGATAGCAGTATTCCCTTACTTGGACGACTGGTTGATCAAAGCCAAGTCCCCGGAGCTTGTGTCGCATCATCTGCAGTCAACAACCCAGTTGTTGTTCGACCTGGGCTTTTCGGTGAACGTGCCCATATCTCACCTGGAGCCCTCTCAGCGCCTCCTGTTCATAGGGGCAGTACTGGATACAACATTGAGTCGAGCCTTTCCTCCGCCTCAGCGGATTCAAGATATTCAGGAATTGGTTCCAATGTTTCGAAATGGAGCGGTAGTTCCAGTCCTCAAGGTCCTTCGTCTGCTCGGTCTGTTCGCCTCCTGCATTCTGTTGGTCAAGCATGCTCGCTGGCACATGAGGGCTCTTCAGTGGTGCCTCCGAAGGCAGTGGTCTCAACACAAGGGAGATTTAGAAGGTACTGTCAAGATCTCCAGAGATGCTGCTGTGGAATTGAAGTGGTGGATTGCGGGCAACAATCTTTCACAGGGAAAGCCGTTTGCGCAGTTGCCACCAGTGGCCACGGTCATAACGGATGCTTCCACCCTAGGATGGGGAGCTCATCTGGGGGATCTGGAGATCAAAGGGCTTTGGTCTCCAGAGGAACAGGTGTTTCATATCAATCTGTTGGAGTTACGGGCTGTACGTCTGGCTCTCAAGGCCTTCCTCCCATCCCTTCGTGGTCAGTCGGTACAGGTCCTGACGGACAATACTACCACGATGTGGTACATAAACAAACAGGGAGGAGTAGGGTCGTACCTTCTCTGCAGAGAAGCTCTTCGGCTATGGTCCTGGGCAAAGGACCATCAGATTTGCTTGGTGGCAAATCATCTGGCCGGGGTCTTGAATGTACGTGCGGACAGTCTCAGTCGCCAATTCTCGGCAGACCACGAGTGGCGTCTCCATCCAGATCAAGTCTGTTTAATCTTCCAGATGTGGGGGTTTCCTCGGATAGATCTGTTTGCCACTCGGGAGAACGCGCATTGCCCGTTATTCTGCAGCCTCCAGTATCCGATGCAGGGAGCGTTGGGGGACGCGTTTCAGATAACCTGGTGCGACCAGTTGCTTTACGCGTTTCCCCCCATACCCTTGATTCCTCGGGTGTTGAGGAAAATTTGCCAAGACCGGGCCCAAGTCATCTTAATAGCTCCGGATTGGCCAAGGAGGGTATGGTACTCCGACCTTCTCCAACTCTCACTGTGCCCTCCGCTCCGTCTCCCTCTCAGGGCAGACCTCCTCTCGCAGTCGCAGGGGCAGGTTTTACACCCCAACCTCCATAGTCTGCACCTACATGCTTGGAGATTGAACGGGGCAACCTGAGTTCCTTCTCTCTCCCGCCTGATGTAGTGGATGTTATCTTAGCGGCCAGGCGACACTCCACTAAATCTATCTACGCTAATAGGTGGTCTAAATTTGTTATGTGGTGTGGAGAGAGACAGATTGATCCCTTACATGCTCATCTGTCACATGTTTTGTCTTTTGCACTGTCTCTAGCGCAGAAAGGTTGTGCAGTGGCTACCATTAAGGGTTATTTGTTGGCCTTGTCAGCCTTCATTTGTCTTCCAGACCAACCATCGTTATTTAAATCCCCTATTGTTCTCAGATTCTTGAAAGGTCTTCTGAATCAATATCCTCCAAAACCATTCGTTATGCCTCAATGGGATTTGTCCTTGGTCCTGACTTTCCTTATGGGGTCCCCTTTTGAGCCTATGCATTCTTGCCCCTTAAGGTATTTGGTTATTAAAACAGTATTCCTGGTAGCTATAACATCTGCAAGGAGAGTGAGTGAGTTGCAGGCCTTATCAGTTAAACCCCCTTATATAACGTTTTATGGGGATAAGGTGGTGTTGAGGACCAAGGCTGCTTTCCTTCCGAAGGTTGTTTCACCCTTCCATTTGGCTCAGACAATCACTTTGTCCACGTTTTATCCTCCGCCTCATCCTTCAAAGGAGGAAGAAAGACTACATCGCCTGGACCCAAAAAGGGCGTTGAGCTTCTATATCGACAGAATGAAGGATATCAGGCTGGAGGATCAGCTGTTTATCGGATACGTGGGCAAGAGGAGAGGAAAGGCAGTCCACAAGAGAACACTCTCCAGGTGGGTTGTTCTTTGCATTAAAATCTGTTACTCTTTGGCAAAGAAGGATCCGCCTGAGGGCATTAGAGCTCACTCCACCAGAGCTAAGTCGGCCTCTTCGGCCTTGGCCAGGGGTGTTCCTGTGGTCGACATCTGCAAGGCCGCAACTTGGTCGTCCCTTCACACTTTTGTGAAACATTACTGTTTGGACTCTGAGGTCAGAAGGGACGGTCATTTTGCACGGTCAGTGCTGCAGGATTTCTTGGTTTGACCATTTAGGCACCCACCGCCGGGCGTGGTACTGCTTTGGGACTCTATTCATTAGGTGAGGAATCCACAGGTAGTTGTATCCATCAGAAGAACGAGTTACTTACCTTCGGTAACGACTTTTCTGGTGGATACATTAGCTACCTGTGGATTCCTCACGGTCCCACCCGCCTCCCCGTTGCCTTTTTGGTCTCTCCAAGCAATCCTTGAGTGTGCTCCTTTTGGTCTTCAAAGTTGCAATACATTTTGCATATATGATATTTGTATATATGTGTATATTTGTATATAAATCTATATATATTGTGTATATACATGATTCGTATGTATAAATATATTTATTTGTTTAAAAAAAAAAAGATAAAAAAAAAAAAAAGAAGGTTATATTAAATCTACAGCTTTTTTTATTGCAATGTTGTGTGATTTACAATATTAAGAGATGTTGCTTTGCTCTTTCATTACATTGGGTTATTATTATTCTCATGCACGTAAAAAATGTTGGTACTGTCATCGGCACGTCGGCGAGGACCTCTTATTGCCTGTATGACGTCAGACGGCGTCGCGTGGGCTAGAGTGACGTCCTCGTCGACGTGCAGAGACTAGTAAGAAGATTTCCGTCGAATGCTGGCGCCATGGGAGTATTCATTAGGTGAGGAAACTGATTGTTTGGAAGAAACGATGAACATGAATTAATTTTATATATCAACCCATCATCTACCACCTTTATGAGTAATTATGCACACGAGCACTTTAAATTAAACTTTTTATGAACATTGTTGGGCATCTACATTTGTTATTTTGACCTCCTTTACTATAGTTCCAACTTTTAGATGATGATTGGAATTTAAATTAATGTTTTAGGACTTCGTGACAATGCCAGTGGATTGAATTTTGTTATAATTGTGACTATGTTTCAAGGTGGATTATTGAGAAGGTATATCAAATTGGTAAGAATGGATGTTCGAATACATATCTATGGAGGTGCATTGAAATAAAGAAAGGATATTTTACAAAGTACGGGAGTGTCATACAGAGGCATGCGGAACATGAGGACGAATTTTGTGAAGAAATTACAAGGAAGGTTTTACAAAATTCTGTGATTTTCCATTAAAATGCATTTATTAGACAAGCTAAGGAAAAAAATGAAATGGAAAATTGTTTTAAATCATTACTTGGAGTAAAAATGGTTGACACAATGTTACAAAATGTGTATTTGAGGTTACAGCTCTAGTGTCATGGGGCCATTGAAAGGAAGAAAAGACTATATAGAGTTCATTGAGAAGCCTAGGAGGACGTTTTGTGAGGCCCGGGTGAAGGCATGAGCTGAAATGCGTAGGCCGTTTCTTTTCTTTTAATGTGTTTTGCACTTCTTTGAAATGATGTGGAGACACCCAAAAAGATAATAAAATGATATCTTACTGAACTGGACTGAGGTGCCACTGTGGTGCTGGTCCAGACAAGAGATTGAGGAGAGACCGAGTTGTTATATATATATATATATAAGTCCAAGGCACTCATGGATGCGTTTGAAAACTAATTTAATACTGCTGACGGTTAACTCCCAATGCATTTCGTCCGTAGCCTTGATCACGGTATGGGGCACCGAACATTATCAGCATTTTTATCATTACCACCGCGTTGGGAGTTAACCATCTGCAGTATTAAATTTGTTTTCAAACGCATCCACGAGTGTCCAGGACTTCTTTGTAATTGAGAAGGTGCGTTGTAGGAATTATTGGGGCTACCGGAGCCGACGTGGACCGCCGTAATGAAGAGCCTCCATAATTACAGGTGAAAGCTTAGGATGGATATATATATATATATATATATATCCATCCCCTACTGGCGATAGCCAGTTGGGAGTTATAATTAAGACCATCATTTTTGTTTTGCTAATAACTTTGGCACTGTTTGACGAATCCTCACGAAAGTTTCAAAAGTAGTGTGCCACTAATTTTAGCTAGTGTGTGGAATGTTTTGGGGGTGATTTGTCAAGCAGGGGCAGAGGAAAAGGGGGTGGGGGGGTCCTAAAACACTTTTCAACATGCAATGTCTTGGGGATATTGCAGTTTTTAGACACAGCTAAGCCTGAACCTCTGAACGGAATTGCACCAAATTTGGCAGAAAGCTAGATTTTGGTCTGGAAAGAGCCCTTTTTTGTAATTTGGTGTAAAAACGTTCTTTAGATGTTCAGTACATCAGTGTTTTAAACGCAGCTTCTTTATAAGTAAAGTCACACAACGGTTCGCCCCTGCACTCCCTCATTGTTCACCCCGAGAGGAGACTGGTTCACTACTATGGGAGAACTCATCGCCTGGCATAAAGCAGGTTTATATATATTGGAAGACCTCTATTGTGACAGCACTTTAATGTCATTTGATAGCTTGCTAGCAGACAAGGGCCTCTCACCTGGTCACTTTCTCCTTTATAACTCATTAATAGGCACCCTTGACACTGCTTGGGGTAGTATCCAGCTGGAACATCCGATGCATCTTACAATCTAGTACCTCCATGTCTTGGATTCAGGTTGCTATTTGATACACTCTTTTGCCGACCCACTACACATCCATGCTGCTGTCTCCCTGTCCCCATTGTGCACTTGTTGGGAAAATGATTTAGGCCGCCCCTTCACTGACAGAAAATGGACAGCTATGATGGAGCACTCTGCCCTCAACCCACGAAATGCCTGCTTTTGCCTCATCCAGCATTACATATTTCATAGAGCATACCTTACACCTGCGAAAATAAAATGTTGTTATCCTCGGACAGATGCTGCCTGCCCCCGCTGCACTCTACCTGATGCTACTCTTGTACATATGTTTTGGGACCTCCCTTCTCTCCACCAATACTGGCGCAGTGTGACATCTCACCTAGCACAATCTATGAAGAGACCAGTGCTGTACAGTTGGGTATCCTGTCTAATGGGTTTAATTTGTAGAGCTAAGAAGCATAAGGCTACCACTCGGTTCATAGACTTGGGCCTCCTTCTTGCCTAACGCCTAATCACAGAGGGCTGACGGTCTCCGTATGGGAGATGTCTGTGCGAGCATGGGCCAATACATACATAGAGAAGATACACGTGGTCTTCGAAAGACCCCGCTAACAGACAACTGGGACACTATCCTGGAGACTTTTCAGATATCAATGCGTTCTGGTAGCACATCTCCTGTCCCGCCTATGACACCACATAGGGAGGCCCAGGCTGCTGGTTCACCTGATACTACCATAAGCCGCTCCCCATTCCCCATCCCAACCGTCCCCTCATGAACCTACAAAGTCACTCATATCTCCATCAGCCTCACACTCTGATGCCACCATACACTGTTCTCCTTCTTATCCCCCCATGCGCTAGAGGCGCCATGGCGCCTGTCAGTATCCCCCTATTGTGGGTAACAGCCTCACTTAGTGTCCACGATGTTCTGTTCCCCCTCCTTTGATCTACCCCTCCTCTTGTAGATTATAATGATTATATTGACTATCTAATTTTGAACAACTCTCTACAAAAATTTATCATAAGTCAAGATAAGAGTAACATTTATGATGCAACAGCCAGTGAACATTCTGTCCGAATGTATGGTAAATATAATGTCATGTATGTACGTGGAAAAATAAAATAAAAATTAAATAAAGAGATTCAAACAAAAAAAGACCACTTCCCCTAGCATCCACACCTCTGTACTGACTCTCAATGAAGAAAAGATCCAACTTCATCATAATCTATTGTTCATTAAGGTCCATGTGAGTGGTCTCTGGAATACTTTTAAACAGTTTTCCAAGGCTTTTCTGCAATATCAGCTGACCGGACCACCCTGTCACCCATACCACCTGTAGGGGCAGGGAGCTAACAAGAGCCAGTAACCAATCCTCAGCCCGAATGGGTCACATGCAGGGTTGGTGCCGTAGAAGGGTAATGTTCATTACCCTCTGCCAGTACTGGCTTAAACCTAGCTATACCATGCATCACATCTCTTGGATTGGAGTATGCAACCTTAGGAGAGTTAATGACTCTGGATCAGAAGACAATAACCTTCCTTCGAGGCCAGAAAGAATAGGGTAGTGTTAACTGCCTGCCACTTAGCATAGGGTTAGCCATCAGGGTGGGGTGCAGGAAGCTGGCAGAACAAAGGGCTGCCTTATTACTTCTCTTAACATGCTGATTTCAAATGGGTCTGACAGAATCTGCTTCTGTGCGTTTCCGGAGCCTTCCTAGGCCAATTGGTCCCAACACTAACAGGAGGGTGAACCCATCTATACAGGAGGTGGGAAGAGAGCTCATCTAATTAGGGGAGTGGCTACGGAGATGAAGAGAGGCCTGTTTGGTGGAGGATGGTTTCTGCCATTTTTGAACAGCAGCTTCTGATTAATTTTATAGAAAGGCAAAGAGAAAGTGCTGCAAATGGAGGTGGGCATAAAGTGCAAAAGTAGTCAGGACTGGGTAGGAATAATGCTCTAATCACTGACTAGTGTACAGAATGAGCTTGGCACCTTACCACCACCTCTTCAGAACATTCCTGGTCCTGGGAAGAAGAATGCCTTGTTGGAAGAATGAAGACTCCTTCTAAGAGAAGAGAAACTTAATGACTCCTAACTCCTGCTGGTACCAGCGTCTGGAACTGCTCCACACGTTGCAAATGATTAGGCTGTTTCTGCCTGCTCGAAGGACACAAAAAGCAGAAGGACTCCTAACTCTGAGGGGCCAGCTCACAACAGAGGCCTAGACCCTAAGGAACCCTTGCAGGAGGGTTGTCTAGTCCCTAGGAGCCTGCCCTCACAACTTGGGGGATACTGACTTGTCTAGGAAGAGCTTTGCCAGCAGTTGGAAAAAGTGATATTTTTTTTTATTACCTCTGGGTGATTGGGATATTGGTGCTGAGACTGCCCAGGGAGGTCGCACCTAAGGTGGGCAAGAAAACCAGGTATGTCCCTCTCAGAATTTTTGCTGCATTGAAAGCTGGTTCAGATATCTTTCCTGCTGGAATAAAGTGAAAAGCTGTGAAGGCAATCATAGCAGTGGTAGCGTGCAGAATGTTGTTTGGAGTTTCTCTTCCTTTAAAATCCAACTACCCCCCACCCCCCAAGCTTTTGATGCCAAGACCAACGGCAGAGTTCTGCTGCACTCAGCCATGGACCTTGCCTCACTAAAGGAATTTACCCTCCATTTCAGAGACCAAGTCCAAAGGTAAAAACATTGACCAGTGCAACCCTCTTTGTGTATAGGACCTCTGCTCCATCGCTGTCACACCAAGTCAACTGTGAATTGTTGTTTTTCTATGGGGCTTTACGTTTTTAGGTGCTTTTTGCCTTTCCCTTATCCAATGTTTCTTATTACATTTTCTCTATCTGTCTCAATGGCTTGACTTTGCAATTTTGGGTACTGCTTGAACTGAATACACATTCTTCAGAGTATTGCCTGCTGCGTGTGCCATAGCAACTTGGGATGAACACAGATTCTCTAAAAACTGGATTTTTGCCTAACCAGATTGTGTTCATTGGGTTGATAGGCGTCACCCCCTCCCAAAAGTAATAACCCAGTTTCTGGAAACTACCTACCTACATTTTGCCAATCACTCTCTTCTCATAGTATTGATGATGCGCCTAGAAAATGTAGTTTGCCATGAAACGCACTGCAGATATATGTCCTCAATCACTCAAAACCTTTGGATTCTGTCCGGTGGAGCAAGAAACCCCATTAAATGAGCAAGTAAAAGAAGAAAGAGAACCCCCTCATTTATTTAGAGATACTATATAGAGCCGCAAGTTTTCCTTTCGTTGCTTCAGACCGATAGGTAGATATGTCATGCAAAAGTGACAAGCAGAAAGTAACTGTACTCCATCGAATTTCTCCTGCTCTCTGAAATATCTTTTCCGTCCTCCACTGTTAGCGTAAAATCCAATATTCATACTGTTCCAGCGCAAGCCCTTTTTGGAGAAGACTGCTAATTGCCTTGAATAATATATGCATGTTTTATAATGTAGACTACGATACACCAGGGAATGAAAGCACAACACACATTTCACTTCACGACAGGAAGATGGATTGACATCAGAATTTAAAAGTACACTGTCTGCTTCCGTGCAGTGGAAAATAAGCTTCACAAAGTCAACAATGTTAAGTCCAACGCTGGACGTGTTATCAGATCTTTCCATCATCCTATAGTTACCTGGTCATGTTACTTATCAGAGATGTTTATCACTTTGTGTTGAGTACTCGCCCTATCAGTAAAGGTTCACACTGCTCCAATCCTCAAAATTTGTAAAAACTTAACCGTGCCAAATGTACTTCTTGCATAAGGCAGGTGGGCTGTCATTGACCGGTTTGTATTAAAAGTGGACGCCATCTTGTTGACCGTTTCAAAGCAAACTACTGCGCATGTGTGCTTCATTCTGTTGTAACGTATGTAATGTACTGTATGTAATATAATTCACAGATGTAAATCGATTGGTTAGCACAGTCTTGTGCTATGATGTAACCTTAGATCCTCTGGTATGGGGAATTGTATGGGTGGAAGGAAGCTGGTAGTGAAGGATCCTCAGCCTGTACGATGTGTCTGGGGCTGCTAAATAAAGAACCTACATCAAAGTAATTCTGCAGTGGTTAATACACTTTTTCGAGCCTCACAGGTGTACTCCATTTTGTCGATGAGCATTAACTTTTCACACACATCAATGTGGTGGGTGGCTGCTGCTCACACCCACTGACCCACCACGCTTCCAGAAACAGACCTGGCGAATAGCTGCTAGAGTGCTGCCACCTCTGTCAGCCTGCTGCACTAACGGAGCTGAAGCTCCATTGACGATTAGAACCTTTGATGACTTCAGAAGGGGCCTTATGATCATCCTACAGAAATACTTCCAAGGCACCACATGATAATCCTAGGCAACTTCCCTACGACCCACACTGCTGGTATGCTCCACCAAACTGTGCCCAGCGGCCAACCAAATGCCACTTCTATAACTAAAGAGAGTGGAAGGTATTGCTATCTCACTGTCAAACACCACAAGCTGTACAATATCTGCCGAGGTTATACAAAGTTACAGCACAAGAGCCAAAAAGTCCCATTCTGCCATGTACTGAGCTCCCATGATACTCGCCATGAGTATGCCCCTACTCAAGTAAGAGAAGAACATGGGGTGGAAACGCCAGGTGTACACATGACAGCAAACATGCAGTCTAAAATCAGTGCTGAACACTTGCTCCCTACACCAAAGTTTGCCTTCTAGAATTGAGAAGACTCTTTAACACTTCAGACACATCTCAAACCTCACTGAATGTTTGCCTTATTGCTGACCTTTCTGATGGGTACTTCTAAAAGCAGATTACTCAGCTACTCTCCAGGAACCAGAATGGATCCGTAAATCTTCATGCTGTCTTAAGTGACAGAGCAGAGCCTGGGCCACGACTCAACTTTGTGCAGTCTATGTCCTCCCATGCATCTCAAAGCAATCCAGGAATGGGAGACTGGGCTGTATGGGCCAGATGTATGTAGCTTTTTCTTGGTTGCAAACTGCCTGATTCGCAGAATTAGTTGTTCGTGACTAAGAAAAAGCATTTCCCTATATACACACCCAAATTTGCGATTCAGTGATCTATTTGCCGAATCGCAAAATGGGTTTGCGACTCGCTATTAGGAAGGGGCATGCCAAGGGCATCTCCTCCTAATAGTGACTCGCAGTGGTATGTATGATTATTTGGTGACCATGAATGCGGTTGCAAAACAATCACAGTTACCACCAATTTCAAATTGGTGGTAACCCATTTGCAAAAGGGAAGGGGTCCCTGGGAACCCCTTCCCTTTTGAGAATGCATGCAAAAACGTTTTTTTAGAGGAGGAAGTGGTCCCACAGACCACTGCCTACTCTTAAAAAATGAAACTTAAACGTTTCATTTTTTGTTTTTTAAACGCATCCCGTTTTCCTTAGCATAAAAAAAAAAAAGATTGCTATATTTTAAAGCAATCACTGGACATGGTGGTCTGCTGACCCTAGCAGCCAGCAGGCCACCATCCCTGTGATTTTTGCGATTCCCATTGGGTCGCAAACTGCGACCTACCTCGTTAATAATAATGAGGTAGGTCTATTTTTTGTGACCCACTGCGAATCGCAAAAGAAACTCAATGGAGTTTCGTACATTTGGCGTTGCGATTGCCAAACCCAAGAGATCCGGGCTTTTATGCACTCCCACTCCAAGTTGCTGGTGCAGACTTGGTCCCTCTCCGAGGCGTTTCCTGTGAGAGGTCAACTTCACACTCAATGTCCTCTAGTAAGTCTAAGTCAAAGCACAAGCAACCCCATCCTGCAACTCTGAACCAAAAGAGAAGGCACAAAGGTGTCATTATGTAAGTCATTCACCTTTCAGGTCTCTGGTTATGGAGCCGAATTCTCAGTTGATCCCAGTGTGCCCCTAAGTTATCCGGCCCTTCAGTGATGCAGCAGCAGGTTGAATCCTTTGAAGAGGCCACACTGAAGATTTTCACAGTTGTTTTCAGCTGCATCTGGCGTGCTTGTGGGCCCCAAGGAACCAAACGGGTCCCAGTCAGGTTACAGCCAGAGTATCTTTTTGTGTTGTCTGACCCCGTGGGACCCACTTCGGGCCTTGCACTGACTAGTACAACCTTCCAC
Source organism: Pleurodeles waltl (assembly GCF_031143425.1). NCBI lineage: Eukaryota > Metazoa > Chordata > Amphibia > Caudata > Salamandridae > Pleurodeles > Pleurodeles waltl. The sequence goes on along the minus strand of NC_090440.1, from coordinate 158,814,277 downwards.
TTTGGTTCCACTCTGGCTCCAAGACCTTAGCCAGACCCTTCCACGTCGACGCAGATTCTGACGCCTCAGACACTGGAAGAGAAATCATTGCAAATTCTCACGTTGATGACCAAACTGACTTTGGCTCCATCGTGACCAATATCACACTATGAGCGTAGAAAAGTGTAACTGGCTATCTTACATATGGGCTCTGACGTGGTGCCTCTACTAGGGCAGATGCACCAGCAGAGGCGTCATTATCCTTTTGGCTTGATGCTGTATAAGGAACACCCTAGGACAGGAATGATGATGGGGGCTCTCTCTCCTGTTCTTACATGAATGATAACTTTTACATAGAATTACAAGAGGCCAATGGGCTTGACACCTCCTGAGGCAGGATTTGACTTGTCACTTTGGCCCCCATTGGAAGTAAGTGCCCTTTTTGCAGTAGTCTGACTGTCAGCTAAGATCTTAGATGTACAGTTGCCGTCAGGTGAAACTAAAACAAACACCTTACAGAAATGTAGCAGTCTGGGCCAAGTAAGTATGTGGATTAAACTTCTACTTCTGTTCAACTGTGAATAGGCAAGTGGCTAGGCATCTCCGACCGGCTCTTGGCAATCCAGATTTTCTTACTAAACACCAGACAGCCTTGTGGTTCAGGCTGCCATGTTATGTGTATTGGTAAAGCACACTATGACCAGGGAGGGTATCTTGGCACTGAGCAAATATGTGTACCTAGTCCTGTCTATGGTAGGTTGGTTAGTTGAAAAGACAGGTCTTCAGTTTCTTGTGGAATTCTAGAAGAGAGAAAGAGGATCTGATGTGGAGTGGGAGGTTGTTACACGCTTTAGGAATGATGTAAGAGAATACTCCTTCCTACTGATCTGGGGCCAGATGTAGCAAAGGTTTTTCCCCATTCTGTGTCTATGGGAAAAAGTGATCGTACATATGGCCCCAGGTTCTGTGTCTGTCTGGGAGGTATGCGTGAAGAAGTCCTGCAGAGGTGTGTGGGTGGTTGGTGGAAGGAGATACAACTGTCAAGGTACGTGGGGCGAGTTGTAAAGTGCCATGAGTTTGTGTTTTAGGAGTTTGAATGTAGCGCGTTCCAAGCCACTGTAGTTCCCTGAGGTGTGGTGTGATGTAAATTCTGCATGGGAGGTTAAGGATAAGTCTGGCAGATTAATTCTGGATGGTTTATAGTCTTTTAGTGATCCCATAGTCCAACTTGCTCATGACTAGGGTGTGAGTGACAGTTTTTCTAGTGTTGCTTGGGAGCCATTTACAAATCTTCCTTAGCATCTTCAGGGTTTGGAAGCAGGATGGAGTGACTGCGTTGACTTGTGTGGTCATGTCCAGTTTGCTGTCCATGGTTTGAGGTTCCTGCTGTGGATTCTGGATGTGTGTGTGGATCTGAGTTTAGCTGGCGCCGAGTTGGAGAGTTTTCTGAAGATCACTATTTCTGCCATGTTGGTTTTGAGCTTGAGACAGTTGGTTATCACCCAGTTAGTAACTTAAGTCATGCAGTTGGTGAACTTATTTCTTGAGTTGGGAGAGAGCAGAACAGTTTTATGTCATCTGCGCAGGCAAGTATGTTTTTTGTTTTTGTTTGTTTGTTTTTTAAATATATTTTTATTGTTTTATCAGCCAGGTGGTAACTTACAGATAATATAACAGAGATTACAGTATTTTCGACATGCGTTGTTCATACCAAACGTTATACGCACATATTGTATGTCTCAGTACAACCGCAACCCAATTGGGCATTACAGATTATAATTTCGAATTATACAGTAGGTTTAGTATGTGCAAAGTTGGTATCCGAACAGAGAAATGTAGCAAAGGACATTAAACAGAGAGATAGAGTGGGGACGGTGGGCACAGCCGGAGAGGGGGGGAGAGGAGGCTGACGGGGAGGGGGGGAGGCCGCAGCGGGTAGGTCGGAAGTCGGGAGGGGAAGGGGCAGCGCTGCTCGTTTTCCTATTCTCCAGCAAACCTTCCGGAGGTTCCTTCGTGGGTTATTGCGAATTCTGTATTAGTGTATCACTTCCCTGAGCGTGTCGGTCAACCAATGTGGTAATGATACCATTAGCCGCGGAAGTAACGGGAGAATTGGTATTGTGTTATTTTAGGGAGGGCGAACGTCATCTTTGTTTTCTGCAGTTATCACGAATGCGTTCCATACCTCTAGGCCTTTTACTAGTATACCTTTATCCGACAAATTTTGTAGGGTCTGCGTTTCTGCTTTGGCCCAGCGTATTACCTCTCCTCGCCATTGGGCAACCGTAGGGGCGCCTGGGGCCTTCCAGTGCATGGCTATAAGGCGTCTATATAGCACTAAGGCCAGGGCGATGCATTTATATGATTGTTTGTGTTTCTTGGAGTGTGGTGTTACACCCAGTAAGCATACTTCAGGAGTGGGGGGTAGTGTGATATTCGTCCATTCAGTCAATAACGATGTTATGGCTATCCATGTGTCCCTAACAGAGAGACATTCCCAGGTCATGTGATAAAAGGAGGCTTCTTCTGTATTGCATCTGGGGCAAGTCTGGGGTGAAAGGGGGAACATGCGAGCTATACGGTGTGGAGTTAAATAAGTCTGATGTACATAGTTAAACTGTGTATATCGAAAGCGGGGATTGCGCGAGACCTCGCGGGTCATTCTCATCGCCTGATCCCATGAATTGAGTGTTAAAGGCTCTGGTAACACACTATCCCATCTGTTTTTTGCCTGTTCCTGTTTGTGTTCGGTTTGGGTGGTGAGGATGCTATATATATATATTTGAAATGCTTGATGAAACGTTGATGTTCCCCAGTAGCTCATGGAGCAATGGGGAAACCTCTGGTTCCGAATTGCCTTTTTTCCATGACTCGCGCATTACCTGTCTGATTGCGCCGTAGACTATGAAGCCCCCCGACCCAAATCGTGTTTGTCGGCTAATGTTTCATATGGTTGAAGTTGCCCATCTTGGTAAATGTCTCCAAGTGTGTGTATACCTCTGCTGACCCAGGCATTCAAACCCAGCATGACCGCAATATTCGCCAGCATTGGGTGTGCCAGTAGTGGTATCCTGGGGGAGTACTGCGGGTCTTTACTGCTTCGTAGTGCATAGCGTCCCCAGGCCCAGTGTGCAGTGGTAGTAGCATATTACTTGTGTGTCTAGGGTTTGTCCGATTCATAAGGTATTGCAGTACTTCCGTACCGTCGAGAACCGCCAGCACCTTCTGTGCTTCCGCGCGGTAGGATTTCCCATCCAGGTAGTTATCCATTGTACCTGGGAGGCTGCATAGTACGCTTCAAACTTGGGGGCGCCCAGCCCGCCTAGATTGAGTGGTTGAGTTATTTTTGCTAATGCGACGCGTCTGCGTCCCTTGCCCCATATTAGGTCTGTTAATAGGCTATTCAGTTGTTTAAAAAAGGAGCTCGGCAGTATTAAGGGCAGTGCCCTGAAATAATAAAGGAGGCGTGGGAGTACTATCATCTTTGCAAAGGCAGTTCTACCCATAGGAGACAATGGGAGTGAGCACCAGAAGGGCAAGGAACCCCTCGTTGATCTGATCACTTGACCAAGGTTGCCATCTCTTAGATCTTGGTTGTCGTGAAATATATTTACACCTAGGTATTTGAATGTGACATAACACCATTTCAGGCCCCCCAGGCTTGATTGCGTTCTGAGTGTCTCGGGAACCGGGCACAAGGGGGAATATACAGGATTTTGCCCAATTGACTGTTAGCCCGGCTACTGTACTAAATTTTTTAAGAAGTTCCAGCAGGTCCGGGATGGCCATAGCATGGTCGCGTAGAAAAATCAGCGCATCACCTGCATATAGGGAAACTGTCTGGTGTGACTGGCCATCTAGGATGCCCCATATAGGGGCCATTACCCGGAGTCTGGCGTCCAGGGGCTCGATGGCTAGTGCAAATAAAAGTGGGGATAGTGGGCATCCTTGTCTGGTGCCTCTGCCGATGTTGAATTTATCGGAAATCGTGTCCCCTGTCCTAACCCTAGCCACTGGGCCTGCGTATAGTGTTTCCACCCAGCCGATGTATATTTGCCCAAAGCCCATTCGCTTGAGTGTTTCTATTAGAAAAGGCCATCCCAATGTATCGAACGCCTTTTCAATATCCAGTGAAACTGCAACTTGCAGCTCCTCGTTTGCTGGGGAGTTTCCCATCAGGCGTAGCAGATTCCTGATATTGCTGAAGGTGCTACGCCCGGGTATGAAGCCTGCCTGATCTTGATGGACCAGTTCAGCTATGCGTGGTAGCAGGCGGTTGGCTACGATCTTGCCTAGTAACTTACAATCAGTGTTTAGCAATGATAATGGCCTATATGAGCGAACATCTAATGGATCGCGGCCCGCCTTCAGCAGTACTGCTATCAGCACCTCCCGACACGTGTCGGGGAGCTGTTTTCGATCTAGAGCCTCCCTTAACATTGCTAGGTATGGGGTCAAAGTCTGGGATTGAAACGTGGTGTAGTATTCAATGGGAATACCGTCACTGCCAGGTGCTTTGCCATGCGTCAACTGTTGTAGAGTGCTCTGAATTTCAGCTATCTCTATTGGGCTGTCTAACTCTGTCGCTTGGGCGGCAGATAGTCGAGTCAGGATAATACCACTGAAGAAGTCTACTAGTTGAGTGTTGTTGGGAGGTGGACGTGGTTGATATAGTGAGCTATAGTACTCTCGGAAAGCCTTATTTATCTCTACCTGCGTATTCACTATCAGCCCAGATTCCAGGCGAATAGCTCCTATGGGGAGATTCCGACGTGCATTGTTTATGAGCCATGCTAATAATTTGCCGGATCTGTCGCCTTCAGCGTGTGTACGAGCTAAATAGTGACGATAGTCGTAATGCCTGAGGCGGCTATCTGTGTCGGTCCATTTAGAGCGCATATCAGTGATTTTCGCTAGAGTTATGGCGCCTTTAGCAAGTTCGCATTCAGAAGTTTGAATTTCTTGTTCCAATGCTTGGAGATCGCGCATTAAAGTCTGACGTACTCCGACTGTAGTTGAGATACAAACCCCCCTTATGTCTTATGTGCGTCCCATTCAATAGCCCTAGAGCTAGTTGTCCCAGCGTTCGACATAAAGTATGCTGATATATGAGTGGCTATGTCCTTCCTGAAGGGCGGGTCTTGTAATAATTGCGTTTGCAGTCGCCAGGTTGGGATACATGAGCGGGGCTTGCCCCATCGGATTTGTGCTTTGAGTGGACAGTGATCCGAGAGTACCCTGGCAGAGTACTCTGCATTTGTTATTATATGTGTTCTGTTCTGTGAGGTGAGGATGAGGTCTATCCGGGTAAACAATTGGTGTACTGGGTAATAGTAAGAGTATTCTCTCTTATGTGGATGTAAGTGCCTCCATATATCAGTCAGCCGTCGCTCTTCTATCCATGTGCTTAATGCTAGGGAATATTTTGTTGGAAGGATGGCCACTAATGGGGGATGAGATCTGTCTTTATCAACGTGTGGAACGCTGTTCATGTCCCCTCCCCAAATGCATGATGTGGTTAAGTCGTTGGTTAGTTGTGATATCGTCGATTGTAAAAATTTGCCTTGCTTGATATTCGGGACATATAGTCCATTTATCACGAGCTCCTCCCCGTCCAACAACCCCTTTAATTGTATGAACCTGCCTTCCTTGTCTTTTATGCTGTGTTGTACTGTGAAGGGGACCCCCGGGGCCAACCAGATCAGCACCCCTCTGGCATAGGATGAGGCGCCAGCGCTGTATATTGAGCCAGACCAGCATTTTTCCAACCGGGCTGCCTCAGCAGTTGTAATGTGTGTTTCTTGCAATATTGCTATGTGTGTCTGGTGGCGCTTTAGATATGCATGTATTCTATGACGTTTGCTAGCGCCGGCCATGCCCTTCACATTCGAGGTTATTATGTTATAAATAGGTTCCTTGTACATTGCATTGTATGGGTGTTGGAGGGGGCCATCCAAACTGTGTTAGTTCGACCCCCCCGTCCCACGGGGCCCCCCTCGCCCCGCCCGCGCCCACCCGTCCCAAACAGCCCCATCCAATGCCCAGCCATCTCCCGCGTGTCGGTGAGGAAGAAGAAACCCATAGTGGGTTAAGAGTGAAAGAGAAAAGAGAAAATATTTCAGCCAAAAGGATATTACGGACAGTGTCCGATCGTTAAACGAAGTGGCACAACCGGTGCCTAAGAGGACTTCCAGGGAAGTCAGGTCCATTCGGAAACCGTTCAGGTTTAGGGGGTCGTGGATTGAACGAGGTCGGGCCCTTGGGAGGCCCACCTTCAGGATATGCCTCTGCCTCTGCTGTACCAAGCGCATTTGTTCGGTTTGTCAAAGATTCAGTCATTGCCTCTTAGGTTGGGGGCTGCTGTCCGCTGAGGGTTCCCAGGAGTGAGCCCCGATGAAGAGGGCGGGTTGCACCCAGTTGTCGCCGCCACCTGGGGAGGACCGCGGACGCCGATCCTTTACATTTAAAGTTCGTCAGCCGATCGTGGGGTAAGGTCTGGGCCCACCAGCAGTGGGGAGGGGGTCCGGCTTGTGTCTCCCCCATGTGAGGTAGTGTCATTGGTGTCCGATTCGCTCCTAGGATCCGTCGTCGCACGGGCAAAAGAGTTAGCGTCTTTTAGTATTTGTGCTTGATCTAACGCCATTTGCGCTTTTGTGGGGCGAGAGGACGTTTTAGGTTTTTTCCTTTTCTTTCGGGGGCGAGCGGTAGTCCATTCTTCGGTTGGTGTGTCTTCTTTGGTTGGGTCTACCAAGCCCTTTGCGTGAATCCATGTCCATGCATCTTCAGGTGTAGGGAACATTAGAGTTGTCTCGCCCATTACTATGCGTAATCGTGCTGGAAACATGAGGGAGTAGGTGATGCTTTTTTCGCGCAGCACCTGCTTGATCTTGTTATACGCTCCTCTTCTGCGCTGTATCTCCATAGTGTAGTCAGGGTAAGCTGTGACCCTGCTATTTTCCAGCTGGATCTGGTCTGAGGTTCTGAAGCATTGAAGCACTAGGTCTCTTTCCCTGTAGTTTAGGAAGCGTGCTATTAGTGGTCGTGGCGGAGCCCCAGGGCGGGGCGGATTGCTCGGGATTCTGTGCGCCCTTTCGATCACTGGTGTTGTGCCAGGGGACTGTTCTGTGAGTATGTTTTTCAGCCAGGACTCCAAAAACACCTCTGCTTTAGGGGATTCCATATGCTCCGGGATTCCAAGGAATCTGATGTTATTGCGTCTGGAGCGTCCTTCAGCTTCTTCCGCTCTGCGTTGTAATTGAGCAATGTCCAGTTCCATTTGTTGCGTTTTAGTTTTCAATTCCGATACTTCTGGTTGGACGGTTTTCAGAGTCGTTTCAGTGTCGTGGACCCTTTCTGCTAATTTGCAGTGGTCAGCGCGTAGCAGTGAGACTTCCAGTACTGCGGCGTCAATTTTCCCTTCCAACGAGGATTTAGTGTCCATTATTGCTTGCATTATTTTATCAAATTGGAGGGAATGAGTACGGAGTGTTTCAGCGAGTTGTAAGGAGGTGGTCGATTGCATGTCTGGGTGGCCGGTTGGCGGGGGAGAATCGCCATCTCCTATCGGCCCTGTCTTGGGGTGTTTTGGCTTGACCATGTTTCCTTGTTGTTCTGTACTGAGTCGTTCCACAGGGGTTGATGGTTGGTGGTTTGCTGGGAGGGTCCACTTATACCTTCGATATTCTTTTCAGTCGTTTCCTTATTTAATTAGGAATTCCATGGATTTTGCTATTATTGGTTTCCATTTTGATGTTCTTAAAATTGTTTCGCCTCCGTGGGTTGGGGGCCTGTTTGTTTAATAAGTGCCCCTAGCGGTGCGGCAGCGGGCCCCCCGGACAGTGTGGAAAGCTCGGCTGGATCCGGCACCCCGTGCGGTGCCCTGCGCCCGGTGGGGGGGCTGTTAGTGAACCGAAGCTATGGGGGAGCCTGTAGCTATGATTACCGAGGGCTCCAGCGATGAAGTCTGTGAGCTGTGGGAGGCCGTGCATTAGGTTTTCATCATTTGGGAGGTTTAGTCTATGCGCGTTGGGTCTAGGGCTCACATGTGGCGCCGTGATAAGGAACGATGTTTCTCCCCTCGTGGTCAGCTGGATAGGCCCGGGGAGTTCAATGCTAGCGTCTACCACTATTGATTGGACGAGAGGCGTCGGTTCGGGGGGACGTTCAACGAGGGACGAGAGGGCCAGGCGCTCTCCCTACCCCCTCTTGGTTCGACGCACTGTGTGCTCGAGCGACGGTCCCGCGTAGGCAGCAGGGTAGGCCTCGAGCATCTGGTGCCGGCATCCACCGCTCCCCAACGTTCCTTGGGGATGTGCGGCGCTAGGGGCGCCTCCTGCTTCCTAGTCACGGCGCTGGGGTCTGGAGATACCCATCGAGGGGCGAGGGGGCCGGGCGCTCTCCCTACCTCCTTTTTGTTCTGCGCGCAGCGCGCTCGGGCGACGGCAGCGATCCCCTCCGATGGCGGCCGCTCTGATCTGGGAACGCCGGGTCCTCCGCGGCAGCCGCGCCCTCCGAGGCGCCGCTCTCCTGGAGCTTTTATTTATGCCCGGCAATGATCACGCTGTGATCCAAGGCGCTTTGGATCACAGCAGGGCGCAGGATTTTGATATAACGGTGGGCCGAGAGCGGAGCTCTACGATTAAGCTGCCGCTCCGGCCGCCATCTTGGCCACGCCTCTGCGCAGGCAAGTATGTTGATGTCATCTGTGTGGATGACGTTGGCCAGAGGGTTTATGTATTTGTTGAAAACAGTGGGACTGAGCCCTGCTGTTGAAGTTAGTAAAGTGAATTTCAATTCATTCCCCATACATCCTCCGGATAGGGAGTCTAAGAGATTTGAGGCTTTTGGCTGTTGTATGTTTTTCGCTGTCAGCCTAGCATTGCCGTCTGTTAATGTTGACATATACTGGGTTGCTACATGCATACACTACATGCATGGTCAATGTGACCTTGCAAGGAGTCCTGGAAGGCCTTAGTGCCTTTGCTGGCTCAGACAATTCATGATGGCCAAGTCGCAACCAAATATGTCAACCGTACTAGCCTAGATTCTACTGACTACCTGGGGAGGGTAAACCAGTATTGTGTTGTACAGAATTATCCAGCAATGTACAAGCCTCTCTCATTAATATAGCTTTTTTGGTGAAAAGGCAGATTCTGCTTTGGAGCGCTTTAAGGGAAGTAGAGCCATAACAGCCTCCCTGAATCTGTTGACCCCTGGCAAGCAGTTTCTATACAAATTCAAAAAGTTCAAAAGCTATTGCAGGGAGTTGACGTTCAGGGAAAGTCAGTCTCCACAACTCAGTCCTTTCAACACCATAGACGTGAGTTTTGTAGGTAATGTGAGACCAGCAGGTAAATGTGTCTTCACATTCCAAACTCCCCTGCTGCAACAGCCCCCTGCCTTCCTCCCCTTCTTAATTTGCTCTTAGTGGCATATGCCCATCAACTGAGGGGCAGGATCCAGTACTTCTTCCAAGGGTGGCAGTTTTTCATGCCCGACAGACAAAATGTTCAGCATGGCTATGCCCTACCTTTTCTTTTTGCCCTGTCAAACATCCCCCACCACATTAGGGAGGATTTCAGAAGGGCACCTGTTCATTCTTCTGCCAGAGGTGTGAGCGTTACTCTCCAAAGTTGCTGTCAAGACCTTAAAGGACTCAGAAACAGGAGAGGGTTGTTACTCTTGTTATTTTGTTGTCCTAAAAAAAGGACAGGATTCTCTGTCCTATTTTGGACCTTTCAATGCCTTCTTGCAGAAGGACAAATTCAAAATACTATTGCTGGCCCAGATCCTGTCTGCCCTGGACGCACATTTTATATACCCATCCTGAAGTCCTACAGAGATTACCAGCATTCAGTGCAGGCCAGCAGCATTGTATTAAGCCCTATTTGGGCCTCATGAGAGACCCTCATGAGAATGATGACTGTGGTTGTGGCCCATCATCTGTGGTCAGCAAAACTAGCCTTTCTCTACCTCAGTGACTGGCTGCTGAAGGCAGGCTTGCCACAGTCAGTCATAGACCACCTGTAGATGACAACAAATCTCTTGACATGGTTGGGGTTCACTGTCAACAAGTCAAGTGTCTTTGCAGATTCTTCCATTCATTGGAGCTGTCTTGTACACAGTACGATTTTGGCCCTTCCCTCTGCTACAACAAGTCCAGGCCATTCAGTCCTGATGTTTCAATCTTGTTACAGGTTTATAATGAGAGCAGTACTGAAACTTCATGGCCAATTGGTTTCCTTCATCCAGCTACACCAAGTGACATTTGCAGGGTCTGCAATGGAATCTGAAGTTTCAATGGACCCAACATCAAGCATGTCATCCAGAATTGGTCCTAGGTGGCTCACGATCTGTAGTGGTAGCTGCTCAAATGAAATGTATCCAGTGTCAGGACACTCTCTCTCCCTTATCCACCACTGACTAGTGATGGACATGTCCATGCTGGGCTGAGGAGGTCACCTACCGAAGGTGGAGATCAGAGGACTTTGGTATCCAGCAGAAGCTCAGCTCCATATCCGTCTTTTGGAGCTGTAGATTGTTTGCTTGCTTATGAAGGTCTTCCTGCCATTCATCAAGGAGAGGCGGGTACAGGTTAATAGGGACAACACAACTGCCATGTGGTATTGCAACAAATGGTTTGGAATGGGGTTCTTGGTCCTTTCAAGGAAGGTGCTATGTCTCTGGAGTTGATTGCAGTACCAGGGCATTTCCCTGATTGTGAACCACTTGAAAGGGTTCCCGAATGCCAGAGCGTACAAATCGAGCAGGCAGCATCTGGCAGACATGAGTGAACTCTACATCCTGAGGTGGCATGGAGCATTTTCAAATAGTATGGAGAACCCTAGTTAAATCTTTTTTGGCACCATTGAGAATGTGCAATGTTTAACGTTTTGCATGTTGGAGTTACTGCAAGAACACTCATTAGAGGATGCATTCTAGTTGGAATTGGACCCAAGACACCCGTACACCTTCCCGTCTCTTTTCTCTCCTGCCCTGAGTTCTGAAAAAGACCAAAAATTGCTGATCAAGAACTACTGACCAAAGTCATCCTAGTGGCTTCAGTTTGGAACTTCTGAAAACTGGCTGATTCCCCTGCAAATCTGCCCAAAAAACTAACCACCTCCGGCAATCAACTCAAGAAGCCATAGTCAAGAAGTTTGACTTCAAGGGGTTTAACTAGGAGAAAACATAAGTCAAACCTTCTCCTGCTACATCTCTAGGACCTAGGAAAACATTATCTCGCACATCAGGCTTGCGCCCTCAATCCTGCACTTCAAGATAGATCTCAAGACCCACCTCTTCAAGGAACATCTTACTGATTTTAGGTAAGGGTCCCTAGTTCCTCTTTTGAACATTCCTTCTTCCAATTACTGAGGTACATGATTCTTAATCATTCAGCTCTCCAGGCCTCTGACTTCCTATCCCAAAAGAGTAGAAAACAGCTTCATTCACTATGTTTGAAATAATGTGCTCTATATTCCAATGCAGGAAATCTCCACTAAATATTGTACATTGTTGTCGGAACAGTGTATAGTATTCATGCACATCACCCACATGCCCTCTTGGTCTGCAATCAAAACCTAAAAGTCGATATCTGCTGCCAGGAGGTGCCTTACATCATGGTTTCTTGTAGTCTTTATTGTAGCTGCACTCTCCACACTTTCCAAAGGTTTGAGAACCAGCCAGAGGTGGGATGTACCTAAAAATCATGAAAGGAGAAGAAATCTACTTAGTATCATTGGTTGTCGTCCTCATGAAGTCTCACTGTAGTTATGAACCCCCCAGCCCTCAAACCAGTACCTACCAAACTTGAGGTTCAGCTGATGGGGCTGCAGGAACAGTGTGTACATGTTTCTCCTTTACTCCTGGTTTTATACTTCTGCCTTTTTTCACTTCGTTTTTTTCTTTTTCTATTGTTTCTCTTCATTTTCTATCTCTTCCTTGACCCTCTCCCTCCCGCCCCGCTGCTGCCACTGCAGCCCACCCCCTCGTCCCCCGCAAAGTGCTTTTCCCGCCCAAAGGCAAGCCCGTCTGCGCTTGTCCGTACCCAGACCGCGCCCAGTGCCATGAACCGTGGATCTCTGACAAGCCATTCCCTGGCCACCTTCTATTACTATGCCAAGACCCTTCACCGCCTTAACACAGGACGTCTCAGCGCCTGCTACACCACATCTCTTTTTTCCTGCTGGAACTTCAACCTCAGATTCAGCCAAAACAAACAACCAGAAGACCCCAAACCTGAAAACACCGAAGCCCGCAACGACCTCATCAACTGCCTCCTTCTAAATATACTCTCCCTCCATAGGCACACCACAGAACTTTGGGACCTGATGGACTCAGCCCGTCCGGACATCGCATTCCTAACCGAGACCTGGAACAACCCTAGCTCTAAACCAGAAATTGCCATCACAATCCCAGATGTATACAACATCCTAAGGAAGGACCGGCCCTCCCGTCCGGGCAGGGGACTGGCCATTGTACACAAGTCCTCACTCCGCATCACAGTCAACATGGAGGAACACTGCACCACAATGGAACACCTACACTTCCTGACCCACACCACTCGCAACTCCTCCCTCCGCCGCACCCTGGTGTACAGACTGCCCGGCCCCCGCCGAGCCTTCATCGACGCAATTGTAGACATTGCCACCCCCAACGCCCTGGTGTCCACCGACTCCCTCCTCCTCGGCGACTTCAATTTCAACCTCGAGGACCACAATGACCAAAACACCATTTCCCTACTTGACAATCTCGCCACCCACGGACTCCAACAACTAATCACTGCGTCCACACATGCCATAGGACACACGTTAGACCCCATTTTCACCTCAAGCAACCGGATTACCATCAAGAATATCTCCATCCCGGACTGGACCGACCATCACTGCCTACACTTCGTCATCACCGCACCCAACAGCCGCCTCCATGCTCCCAGAGTCCCCCCACAGGAAATGGAATGAAATTACTGACGAGCAACTCACCATGACCCTTGCCAAATCACCCCCGCCCCCACCGACGACCCCACTACCGCAGCACGCAACCTCAATGCCTGGATCACCAAATGCGCCAACTCCTTAGCCCCCCTCCGATCAACTTTGGTCAAGCATATCCCATAAAGTGCCAGCTGGTTCACCACTGAACTCCAAGTGCACTTGCAGGCGCCCAGAGAAGAAATGGAGAAACAGCAAAACCAGCAAAGACCTCGCCTCCTTCAGAGCCACCACTGCCACCCATCACCGACGCATCAAGAACGCAAAAAAAGCTGCACTCTGGGAACGCATCAACACTTCCCCGCACAACACAAGAGAACTCTTCATGGTAATCAACAAATTCACCAATCCTCCTTCTGAAGCCACCAACATCCTCCCATCGCAAGACCTCTGCGACAAACTGGCCACTTTCTTCCACCACAAGATTAAGGACATCTATGACAGCTTCTTCCTGCTGGACCTGCCCAGCATCAGAACCTAAGACCGACCCAGCCCCCCAGAACCCACCCAAACTGTCCACAGCTGGTCCACTCTCACCACCGAAGAGACTGAAATCATCATGAACAGCATTCACACCGGAACAGCCAGCGCATCCCTTGCTCCCGAACTCCGCAAGACACTGAACTGCTCTATCAAAACAGCCATCTTGCCCGATGATTGGAAACACGCCAAAGTCCGCCCTCTCATGAAAAGACCCACAGCCGACCGATCAGAGCTAAAGAATTTCAGGCCCATCTCGTTACAACCACCCGGCCAAAGTCATGGAAAAAGCCATAAACTCTCAGCTGCGACAATACATCAAAGACAACAGCTCTCTGGATACCTCCCAGTCTGGCTTCTGCAGCAACCTCAGCACGGAGACAGCTCTTCTTGCAGCCATGGATGATATCCGCAGACTCCTCGACCGAGGCCACACCGCAGCATTTAGACTCCTTGACCTCTCAGCAGCCTTTGACACGGTCTCCCACAGCACCTTATGCACCAGACTCCACGACATAAGAATCCGTGGAAACGCCTTGCAATGGATTCACTCTTTCCTCACCGGAAGAACACAGAGAGTCAGGCTCCCACCCTTCATATCCAAACCAACAGAAGTCAGCTGCGGAGTCCCTCAGGGATCCTCCCTGAGCCCAACGCACTTCAACATCTACATGGCCCCGCTTGCAGCCATCGTCGGAGGTCACGGAATGAACATAATGTCGTACGCCGATGACACACAACTCATCATATCCCTAACTAAAGTACCCGGATAAAGCCAAGAGGAACTTTCCCATCGAAATGAAAGCCGTCGCCACCTGGATGAGGGAGAGCTTCCTCAAGCTCAACTCAGACAAGACCGAGCTCATCATCTTCGAAAATTCCACTACAGCCTGGGATGATTCCAAATGGCCCACATCGCTCACCATCCCAACTACTCCGACTGACCACGCCCACAACCTGGAAATCATCCTCGGTTCCTCCCTAACAATAACCTCACAGGTAAATGCAGTCACCTCTTACTGCTGGCACACCCTCCGCCAACTCCGCAAAATCTTCAAGTGGATCCTGGACGACTGCTGCAAGATACTCACCCAACAAGGAAGCTTGACTACGGCAAAGCACTCTATGCAAGCACCACGACAAAGAACGTCAGGAAACTACAACTTATGCAAAACGCAGCCATCAGACTCGTCCTGAACCTCCCGTGCCAGGAACACATCTCCCAACACCCGAAACTCCTCCATTGGCTCCTGGTGGAGAAGCGAATCAACTTCAAACTCCTCACCCACGCCTACAAGGCCCTTCACAATACGGGGCGGCCTACCTGAATCATCGCATCTCTTTTCATAACCCTGCCAGACTCATCTGATCCACCCAGAAGGCACTAGCCATCATTCCACTCATCCGTAAAACCACTGCTGGAGGAAGATTTTTCACCTACCTTGCAGCCAAGAGCTGGAACAACCTACCCACGCACCTCAGACAAAGCCCATCACTCACCATCTTCAGATAGAGCCTCAAAACATGGCTCTTCGAATGAGGCCCAGATCCTCCACCAGTGCCTTGAGATCCTCACCGTTGAGTAGTTGCGCTTTATAAAAACTGATTGATTGAGTGGTAGGTAACAAGAGGTGGATGAAGACTGTGTAACCATCTGTAGGAGTTTTATGAAATGATAACGTTTGATCCTGACGAGGATGGAACAGGAAGTGAATTGGACAGAAGGAATTTCATTAGACTCATCTATGCTATTATGCAAGTCCCAGTTGTCCACAACCACCATGACAATGTTAGAGGTATTGAGAAGAAAAACATGTTTGAGTTAGGAACCCTCGCCCAAAATATCTGACAGTCGTGCCCTATGAAGCAGAATAGTTTCTCATAAAAGGAAACCCTCTGGATCCTATGAGGATGTGTCAAATAACTTTTAAAAGGGTTTTATGTGTTCCTTCTAAAAGGCTAATTCCTACAGTACTCAACCAGGAATGTGGAAGAGATGTACATTTAAGATCAATAAGAAACAGTAGAAAATGCCCATCTGTACTTCACAAAAGTAGGTTGGTGGGAGAATTGTATTACCTTACGCGCATCAGACGTGTTCCCTGTGGATTCTTCCATGTGGGTGCTCTGGGATAGTCTTTCTCCATTTCACTATAAGGATAGTATCAGACTATATATAACAGGCCCACGCGTGTGTAATGTTATTCGGAGGGGCATAGGTGCAGAGGCCAGCAAAAGGGGGATTTATTTAATTCCTCTTACATGTGTTAACTATTTCCGCCATGACGGTGATGCTTTTAAAACACAAGGTGATTCTGTTCTGATCACAAGGAAGCTGACTGTAAGGAAATGCCTACCTTGGCATGGTTACCCCTTGACTTTTTACCTTTTGTTGATGCCAGATATGATTGAAAGTGTGCTGGCACCCTGCTAACCAGGCCCCAGCACCAGTGTTCTTTCCCTAAACTGTACCTTCGTTCCCACAATTGGCACAGCCCTGGCACACAGATAGGTCATTGTAAATGGTACCCCTGGTACCAAGGGCCCTGTTGCCAGGGAAGGTCTCTAAGGGCTGCAGCATGTCTTATGCCACCCTGGGGACCCCTCACTCAGCACATGCACTCTGCCTCACAGCTTGTGTGTGCTAGTGGGGAGAAAATGACTAAGTCAACATGGCACTCCCCTCAGAGTGCCATGCCCATCTCTCGCTGCCTATGGCATAGGTAAGTCACCCCTCTGGCAGGCCTTACAGCCCTAAGGCAGGGTGCACTATACCACAGGTGAGGGCATATATGTATGAGCACTATGCCCCTACAGTGTCTAAGCAAAAACTTAGACATTGTAAGTGCAGGGTAGCCATAATGAGTATATGGTCTAGGAGTTTGTCAAACACGAACTCCACAGTTCCATAATGGCTACACTGAAATCTGGGAAGTTTGGTATTGAACTTCTCAGCACA
Source organism: Pleurodeles waltl (assembly GCF_031143425.1). Classification (NCBI taxonomy): domain Eukaryota; kingdom Metazoa; phylum Chordata; class Amphibia; order Caudata; family Salamandridae; genus Pleurodeles; species Pleurodeles waltl. The sequence continues at coordinate 158,797,867 of NC_090440.1, read as the reverse complement.
ATAAATGCACACTGATGCCAGTGTGGGATTTATTGTAAAATACACCCAGAGGGCATCTTAGAGATGCCCCCTGCATGCCAGCCCAACTGCTAGTGCTAGGCTGACCAGTTTCTGCCAGCCTGCCACAACCAGACGAGTTTATGGCCGCATGGGGTGAGTGCCTTTGTCACTCTGTGGCCAGGAACAAAGCCTGTACTGGGTGGAGGTGCGTCTCACCTCCCCCTGCAGAAACGGTAACACCTGGCGGTGAGCCTCAAAGGCTCATACCTTTTGTTACAGCACCCCAGGGCATCCCAGCTAGTGGAGATGCCCGCCCCTCCGGCCACTGTCCCCACTTTTGGCGGCAAGGCAGAAGAGGATAATGAGAAAAACAAGGAGGAGTCACCCACCAGTCAGGACAGCCCCTAAGGTGTCCTGAGCTGAGGTGACCCCTGCCTTTAGAAATCCTCCATCTTGAGATTGGAGGATTCCCCCAATAGGATTAAGTATGTGCCCCCCCCCCCCCAGGGAGGAGGCACAAAGAGGGTGTAGCCACCCTCCAGGACAGTAGCCATTGGCTACTGCCCCCCCAGACCTAAACACACCCCTAAATGTAATATTTAGGGGCGACCCAGAACCCAGGAAATCAGATTCCTGCAACCTACAACAAGAAGAAGGACTGCTGATCTGAAAGCCCCGCAGAGACGACGGAGACAACAACTGACTTGGCCCCAGCCCTACCGGCCTGTCTCCAGACTCAAAGACCCTGCACAGCGACGAATCCGACAGGGACCAGCAACCTCTGAGGACTCAGATGACTGCCCTGAAACCGAAGGACCAAGAAACTCCAAAGAACAGCAGCACTGTTCACCAACAGCAACATCTTTGCAACAAAGAAGCAACTTTTAAAGAACTCACTCTTCCCGCCGGAAGCGTGAGACTTCACACTCTGCACCCGACGCCCGCCAGCTCGAGCTCCAGAGAACAAACACCGCAGAGAGGACTCCCAGGCGACTGCGACTAAGTGAGTAACCTGAGACAACCCCCCTGCGCCCCCACAGCGAAGCCTGCAGAGAGGATCCAGAGGCTCCCCCTGACCGCGACTGCCTGGTAACAACGAACCCGACAACTGGACCAAGCACTGCACCCACAGCCCCCAGGACCAAGAGGAACCAACCTCCAGTGCAGGAGTGACCTGCAGGCTGCCCTCTTCCTAGCCAAGTCGGTGGCTGGCCCGAGAAGCCCCCCTGTGCCCTGCCTGCCTCGCCTAAGTGTCCCCCTGGGTCCCTCCATTGCTTTCAATAGCAAACCTGATGCCAACTTTGCACACTCCACCCGGCCGCCCCTGTGCCGCTGAGGTTGGGTTTTGTGTGCCTGTTTGTGTCCCCCCTAGTGCTCTACAAAACCCCCCTGGTCTGCTCCCCCAGTACGTGGGTACTTTCCTGCCAGCAAACCGGAAGTGGAGCACCCCTGTTCTCCCTAGGCACCTATGTGTTTTGGGCCCTCCTTTGACCTCTGCACCTGGCCGGCCCTGTGTTGCTGGTGCAGTGACTTTGGGGTTGCCTTGAACCCCCAACGGCGGGCTGTATAAGTGCTTTACTTACCTGAGAAACTTAACCATACTTACCTCCCCCAGGAACTATTGATTTTTGCAGTGTCCACTTTTAAAATAGCTTATTGCCATTTTAACACATACTGTGTGTACTACTGCTTTAATTCAAAGTTCCCTACTTACCTGTGTGGAGTACCTTGCATTTTATGTATTTACTTAAAATCTTGAAGCGTGTGGCTCTAAAAATAAATTAAGAAAATATATTTTTCTAAATAAAAACTATTGGCCTGGAGTAAGTCTTTGAGTGTGTGTTCCTCATTTATTGCCTGTGTGTGTACAACAAATGCTTAACACTACCCTCTGATAAGCCCACTGCTCGACCACACTACCACAAAATAAAGCATTAGAATTATCTAATTTTCTAATTTTGCCACTATCATCCTCTAAGGGGAACCCTTGGACTCTGTGCACACTATCTCTCACTTTGAGATAGTATATACAGAGCCAACTTCCTACACTGACCCTTTCCTGGCATTCGCCCCCTCGCAATTTGTTGGCCACCTCTGTAAAACGAGGTGGCACAGACATGCTCTTGGTGATGGGCTGACATTTCTGCGCTTCCCGGGTGGGTTGCGTACTTGGGTGTGAGTATCTCCTTCACCTTGGGGGCTTGCTTTACATCCAGTTACTGTGTCACTGGACCTCCAGGGAATTCAGGATGTGGTAAAGCAATTGCAAGAGACTTTTAAGAACAAGTAATGATATAGTTGTATTTCCATCTTTCCAGCATAATAACAGAAATTATTCGTTGTTAATTTTCTTCTCTTCATTTTCTTCTCTTCGGTGCACTTTCAGTTCTTCTCTTGTGTTGAAACTGATTTGAAATCTGGAGTCTGCTGAGAGAATGTACACCATTAGAACATGGAATACGTCGTCGCTGTATTCATAAGTTTACATTTAGAATGTATTTATTTATCTATTTACTTACAGGGTGTGTTAAACCTAGTGGGCATTTTGTAAAGGTCTTCCTAACGTTGACTTACTTCCATGCTGACAAGGTCTGAAAGAGTTGAACTTCCTTTGTCTGCATATCCCCTCGCGCTCCCTCTTTGAGAGTCTATCGAACGAGTTATACTTAATTCCGTGCTGACAAGGTCTTAAAGAGTTGAACTTGCCACCACGTTGAAAAGGCCCCGAGTTGAACCTACTTCCGTGGTAAAATGGTCTCCGAAAGTTGAATTTGTCTCCGTTTTAAAAATATTTTAAAGTTATCCCTGCCTCCATGGAGAGTACCTGGGAACGTCCATTTTAAAATTGTCTTAGAGAGGTGAATCGGGTTAGCAATATTCACTTTCACTCGGCAAGATCTGAGGAACATAGGAACAACCGCTGTGCATCATGCAGCAGTATGTGTAACAGGAAGAAGGTGGGTTACCGCACGGAGCCTCGCGCTTCACAAGACCCAGTCTTCGCGCGCTCATAATGACACGCACGGCATTGTACGATCATATTTTTTGCTTTATAATGAAATCTGGTGACTTGTATTATGCTATTTGCAACAAATACAGTAGATAAGAGCAACCACCATTATCAAGCTGTAATTATCCAGAGGCCGTTGAATTGATAAGCTCATGCAGTTGTAGATTTCTGTGGGACGGTGGTTTCAGGCCGTGGCCTTAGCGTTGATGGCACTATTGTGTTTTTTCCTCAGTTTGAAATCAGGCAGCTCAGGGCCCACCTCGCGCAGCAGGACCTGGATCTGACCGCAGAGCGCGAGGCGGCCCTGCAGGTGCCCCATACGCTGAACAAGCAGAGCAACCGGTTCAATGTTGTGGCGACTGGGGACTCCGATGATGAGGCCACCGAAAATATCGTCGAGTCGCGGCCATTTCGCGGTGAGTACCGTCAGGGGATGCCTTCTGAGGCTTATTTACATATTTACGTCTGCTTTTTTTTTTTTAAATTATGAAACCTCTTGACACGAGTTTTAAAAGGAAAACATTATCTCGACCCAAATACAAGTTGCATGTTGCAGTCCGTAGTCAGAGAGAGGGGTGTAATGCAGTACATGCTTTTACAACTTACACCGTGAATGCAGGGCATCCTTCGCACAATTTGTATGTTTGGAAGACACTGTGACCATATTTGTGTTGGTTAGTGTTTCTCCTAATTACCGAAGTTCTGTTATTTTTACTCTCTTACCTGATTTTACAGTTATCAGTAAGCTCCAAATGCTGTTTCATAAATCTATTTATTAACCTAAAAGTAGCTGAACAGAAGACAAAACACTTAGACTGTGATGTAGGTAGGGGCAGACTTTATTACATACCACCAGCAAAGCCAACCCAGCAGCAACTGCCTTCCCAACTGACAGTTGTGGAATCCCCATTCTCAACATTTCATCACTCTCCCCAGGGATGACAATGTGCTAAACCCAACATAAACCCCTTCCTTCACAATTCAAAATAAGGTTCATGCAAGTACATTGAACAACACTTTCACGGAATTAACATATTAAAATTCTGCCAATTAGAAAGTAAAAAGAAAATCAATAAGCTAAACACATATGCCTTATATGGAATTCTTAACAATACTATAAAGATGAATCCAGGAAACATACAATATAACACGCTTAAACAGAAAATATACAGGATACACACTTATGCTATCATAAGTCCTATGTATAACAGGTAAACAAATTCCCAAAAGTGGGGTGAGTGGCATCTTACATCTACCCATTACGCCATCACATAGTCCTTAAATTTCTCAGGACTCCACTTAGCTCTCCCTAGCAACTTTCTTTGACAGTAGTTCTTGTCAGAAATTGGACTCGCCTCTTTTCCCTTGCACATTCCCAAATTCTCACACACGTATGATGACTTGGATTCCGGTACTAGTGTAATGAAACACTTTTTCTAAACGTTCTCATTTCTTAGTACAACCACACGATCTCTTCTTTCACTTGACGAGTTGTCGAGAAATGGGTCAAATCTTTGCAGGTATGACCAGGTTTTTAGGTCCTCTCCCAATCTCCAACTCGTACACCGACTTCTCTTTGTATGTCACAATCCAACTGTATTTCTTTTTCACAGCCTTTCTCGCGTCCATCACACATCCTAGCCTGTGTCCATCAGCGTTCTTCCTTCCCTTCCATCCCTTATTCATTCTGGATTCCGCAACCCTTCCTCCAGAAACTCCCGCAGTTCTTTGGAAACCAACTGAGTGCCATTATCCTTCACCAACTCCTCTGGATAACCTTCCCTTATGAACACTTCCCTGAAGAAATCAATGACTACACTGGAACTCACGTTTTCCACAAATTTAATCTCCGGCCACTTAGAGAAATAATCAGCTACAATTAAGGCAAACTATGGCACACTTCCTAAAACCCCAAAAGAACCTGACCTGTCAAAAGCTATTTTATGCCAAGGTATGTCATCTGCTACAATGGGGGTGAGAGGAGAAGGATAGGTTTTCTGTTATTTGTCACTGAGATCGCATGCACAACAATCCCAAATGAAATATTCCACAGTAAAATCAATTTCTGGCCACCAAAAGTCTTCCCTTATCCTGCCTTTCATGGCACGTATGCCAATATGTCCCTCGTAAGCTACTTCCCACATTTTGCTTCAGAGTTGTATTGGAGCAACCAACTGTACGCTTCTCCTGACTATACCATCAGTAATGGACAATTCTTCAGCAATCCTTTTGTACGGAGCCAAAGCCTTGTTTAGACACTTCTTATTTGGCCAATGACCGTTAATATATTTCATCACTTCCTCTATCGCCGCATCCTGCCCTAACGAGTCCAATCATTCTTCCTCAGTCAAAGCTCCTCTCATTACACTTCCTACTGAATTCTCAGTACACACCATCTCCAAATCACCACTTTCATTGTCCGTGTTTGCACAGTCCCCATGGGTAACCTTGACAAACAATCTTCTATAAACCTTTTGCCCACAGTGAAACCCCCATTTGAACCCAGCCATAAGCAAATCAGTCTAGACCCTATTCCCCATGGGAACAGTCCAGCCAGAACTGCCAGGCCAGGTCCGGATCGGGAACAAGCATCCTGGGACAGGTTACCCAGGTAATCTGTAAAAACTTCAGGATATTCTTTAACCCAATCACCTGCATATAGTTGGGCTGTGTAAGATCTGAGCCACCCATATTCGTATGAGACAACACCATAGTGGGATGATATGGATCTAAAAGTATATTAAAGTTCACCTTGTTCATCCCATCCTAACAAATTCGAACCCTTTTTCACAATATACACTGGTTCAGCTGTAGAACTGCCTTCAAATTCCAAAGTGGTATCAATCTTTCCTACAACTTCTACTCTTTTACCACCATTTGCAAACATCTTTATACTTGACTTCTGTAACTGAGCTTCCCCAATTTTCCCAAAATCTTCATTATTGGTCAACATACAAATAGACCCCCAAGTCAGCCATGAACTTCAGCAACTTTTTACTAACATAAACTGGACAAAGGTTTCCTTTTACATAAAACAACCATCGAAGATATCTCTGCTACCTTACGCCAACCATTTTCTGAAGCAGACATCAGTATAACACTTTTGTCATCATTGGAGACAATCTCCTGCGTGACAGCTTTTACTATCTGAGGCATTTGAGCTTTTTGTCCTGTTAGAGACTTACATACACTGGCAAGGTGCCCTTTAACCCCACATTTGAAGCATATTTGATGAGAAGCGACACAAATTTGCCATTCACCATATGCGATTCACTGCCACAATGGAAACATGACATTTCATTCCTGCCTCTCCTGAACTTGGAAGGTAGGGTTTCAGTGTTATGAGACAACTTTGAGGATTTAGGTCCAGCTCCTCTAGTTGGCAACTCTGTCAGAATCCTGCTTTGAAATTTGACTGATTTGATGTGACTTGGAAGTTTCATTAATTTCTTTCATACACAATTGAGAAGGCTCAAAATAAAAAAAATAAAAGCTGTTTCCAAATCAGGATCACCTGTGGACAATAGATGTTTCAGAATTTTCTTATTATTCGTTCTCTCTATGGTTTGGTTCTGGATGATTTCATTCTTTAAATTACCTAAATTGCATGTACCTGGAAGTGTTTGTAACGCAGCAACAAAATCATCTATAGATTCGCTAGGATACTGAGCATGTGTCGATCCAAAACAGTATTTTTCCTCGGATTAAACCTTTTGTCATGAGTTTTTATGATGGATGAGTCCATCCATCACTTTTATGGCATTGTCTTCTTCCACTACACCAGTGGGGAAATTTACAACTTCTAAAGGTAATGTTTTCCAAATATGTCGTTCTACTGTCCCTAAATTGTACACCAAAAGTGTTTTTTTTCTTCTTTGAGGTGAAAGTGTCCCCATCTGTAACCTCCAAATAGGCCTCAAAAGCTTCCCACCTTTGTTGCCAAATGAGTGGAGGGGCGTCTGGGACTTGAAGGAATGGTGGGTGGGCGGTTATTATTTTCTCCACTGAGGTGACCCAAACGTGGGTGAGTTGCTGCTCCAACACTGTTCTGCAGTGATACTGACTGAAATAATACTGTTAGTAAACTCCAATTTATTGCCAAATACCACTATGTAGCGTGTACTGTATTTTTAAAAGCATGCCTATCATTGGTAACTGCAGGCAATTTATCGAAAGGTGTGCCCGTCACCGATACTGATGCAGGCAACGGTGTTGAATGTGCAGAGTACAACATGTTCCTAGTTGTAATTAATATGATGCTTCCCAACGAGGTAAGACTGTTCCCTAGACCGTCGTTTATTTGCACTTTCTACGATTGGTTGGGCACAATTCCTTCCAAACCTGTTAAAATGGCTACCATCACTATACACACAATGCATGTGTTTCTACAGAAATTTGGGCTTACAGCCAGGCGGTGTCTGCACAGAAAGAGTCACCAACTGTTTGAAATGGGAGACTCTAGTTGGCAGGGCTATGCACCCAGTCCAAGTAGGGACCACCACCCTTGTCAGGGTAAGTCAGATACACACTAAAAGATAGCCTGTGCTCACCCTCTGGTGGCTTGGTATGGAGCAGTTAGGCTTATCCAAAGAGGCAATGTGTAAAGTATTTGTGCAACACACACACACAGTAAGACAATGAAAACCCCCCAAAAAGACTGCCCACAAGTTTAGATAAATAAAAAACATTTTTATAAATAAATCAAGACCAAAATGACAAAATCCAATAAGTGAAAGTCGAGTGATGTATTTTTGAAGAATAAAAAGAGTTCTAGCACTTAGATGGCAATAGCGCTTCAGGGGTTAATTGAGGTTGTACTGGACTGGCACAAAGTCATAAATTCAGGCCGCCCTCGATGGAGCGCAGGCCAGCTACAGGACCGACGCAGGGCCTGCTGAGCAAAGTACTTTAATCCTGGTTGCAGTAACAAAATGCGTCAATTTTCCTCACGCTTTGCTGGTGATGGGTTGGTTTTGAAGGCGAAGCGGCGGTGCTACGATGCCTTGGTTTTGAAGCCGCTGCGCTGGGTTTCTCCACCCAGTGAAGGGATGTGTCGATCTTTCTTCAGGAGTGGTGGTGATTCTGATGAGATGTTGATACGTTGGTTTCAAAGCCGGTGCCCCGGGTTTCTCCACGCAGTGAAGGGATGCGCTTATCTTCCTTCAGCAGTGGTGGCGATGCAGTGGTTCAGATGCGGCGACAATGTGATGGCGAACAGTGGTTCCAAATGTGATGAACTTGTTCTACTCTCGCATCACAGTCTGTGTATCGGTTGCCGCTTCCAGCAGGCAGGAGATGCATCAATTTCCCTGGTGCAAGTACCTAGGTCTATTTCCGGTGAACCAGGCACAGGAGCAGGGGTAGAGACTTTGATATATCAGAGTCTTTATCAACAGTAGGCAAGCCAACATGCCATTTATCACTGTGGTGCAAGGCAGAGCCCAGCTTTCTCCTTCAACAAGGTCAGAGAGCAGCAGTCAGTAGGGCATCACAGCAGAAAAACAGTTTTTCCAGGTCAGCAGTCCAAGAGAGTGACAGCCCTTGATGCAGTACAGCAGTTAGGCAAAGGGCTTTAAATGCCAAGTCAAGGTGGTTGTAGGTCAAGAAGTGTCTAATTTGGTGGGTCAGAGACCCAGCATCTGTACCCATATGTGCCTTTGTAGTAGGGGTGACTTCAAAGAAGGGTCTTTGAAGTGCACAAGTATTCTTTCTTCCTCAGCCCTGGCCCCATACTATCAGTAGGGGATAATCAGCCCTTTGTGTGCAGACAGGCACTGCCCATTCAGTTATAAGGGTCATCCCCTCCTTCCCTTCCTGCCCAGGAAGGGCCATCAGAATGCAGAAGAATGCAGATGAGCACGCAGATACACCTAACCTTCCTGTGTTTGTGGCTGTGTAGAGAGAATTCACAACGTGTAGCTGTCACCCACCCCAGACGTGTATCGGAGACAGGCTGCAAGCACACAGAGCTGTAAGAGCAGAGAAATGCCCACTTTCTAAAAATTGCATTTCTAAAATAGTAATGTTAAATCTGACTTTACCAGCAAAGAGGATTTATCATTACCATTCTAAAGATATGAAACATGACATAGCCACTCCTTTCTAATCAGGAATTACAAATTAAAAGTGTATTAAGGAATTCACAATGTCAACCTATGAGAGTAGTAGGCCTCACAGTAGAGAAACACAAATGTATGTGATTTTTTTTTTTTACGACCAGGACATGCAAAACTTAAAGGTAGATGCCCTATCATTTACTTACACAGCATTCGGCCATATAGGCTACCTAGGGCCTACCTTAGGGGTGACATATATGCAATAAAAGGGGAGTTTAAGTCTTAGCAAAGGGCTTTAAATGCCAAGTCAAGGTGGCAGTAAAACTACAAACACAAGCTTTGCAGTGGCAGGCCTGAGACATGTTTAAAGGGCTACTTAAGTAGGTCGTACAATCAGTGCTGCAGGCCCACTAGAAGTATTTCATTTACAGGCCCTGAGTATATGGTATACCACTTTACAAAGGACTTAGAAGTAAATTAAATATGCCAATTTAGTATATACCAATGTTATCATGTTAAGGGGTGAAGCACATACACTTTAGCATTGGTCAGCAGTGATAAAGTTCTCAAAGTCCTAAGGCCAACAAAAAGAATCAGCAAAAATGTGAGGCAAGGAGGCAACAAGTTTTGGGGAACACCACCCTAGGGCTGACAGGTCTAACACAACAACACAGCCAAAATACCTCCAGGTGCTGGATGAACAAGATCCTAATCATCCCACAAGCTCCTTGTCAGCTACACCCTGGGACAGACAGATGATCTGCCAGGGTATTTCACTGCAATTTCAGGAACATCACGCTGAGCCAATACACACTCGACAGCAGCACTACAGTTGGAAGGTTAACTTATGCTTCTTCTCCTCAGGGTGTCCTGTGGCTGTCGGCGTTGTGAAGGCCTGTGGGGCCTACACTTGACTGGGCAGCGGGAAGATGCTTCCATTTGGAGCACTGCTAGAGCCTCTGGCTGCGACTGGGTGCTGGGGGCAGCTTGCGTAAAGTACACACAATGTTTTGGGAGCATACCTGCAGGACTGGCTTAATCTGGAAAGCTGGTGCAATCTGGGCCTGCGGAGGCCAGGATGCTAGAGGTGCCTGCCTGTGATGGTGTGTGACGGAGTATTGCCTGGGGCCCAGGCTGCAGGTGGAGCGGCCAACCTACCCAGAGGTCTGGATCGAAGATCCCTCCTCTGCATGGAGCAGTGACTGATGCCCAGTTTGGTGCACAGACTGTCGGATGAACCAGAACATTGCTAACCCCCAGGAAGCAGGGGGATACCTGCCCCTGCCACTATCAAAACCTTTGAAAATTGCTGTGAGCAGGTAGGGGCCTGGTGTGCACGATATCCTGCAGGGTCAGAGGGCTGCCTGATTCCTCCACCACGCTGGTATCTTGAAGCAACTACCTACTCTGCAGAACGGTGCCTGGTCTTGCTTGGACGAGAGTGCTTGACCTGGCCTCAAGCCAACAGACAGCCCGAAGGGGCACACAGCTACTTGCTGCTCTGCTTAGAATGCTGACCTTGGCCCCGGTGTTCTTGAGCGGCACCTGATACCCAGGCACTTCTCCACCCATGACCTCTTGGTCTACCCGTTCTACACTCCAGCACCCTCGACCAAAATTTCCACTACAATACGGCAATGGGCAAGAAAAAAGACTTGAACAAACTTGACTCCTCCTAAGAATCAAACCACGCTGCTGCGGAGACTATGGCCTCAGAAATTGGACCTCCCCAGGTGGAACAGCATGGCACAACTTTAGGCACTGTACTGCAGGCCATTGCCACCACGCTCAAGTTGAAAATTGATACAGTTGCTGGAGATATAGGGCTCCTGAGGGACTATCATTGACGCTTGACCAAGAGAATCATGACCACAAAGCACTCACTTGAAACCATCACTTCTGAAATGGCATCCATGTGCGAACAGATGTCACACATGGATGACAGAGTTAAAACCTTGGGCAGTAGGGCAGAATATTCAGAAAATAGGACCTGGTGGAACAATTTGTGTATCATAGGACTACCTGAGCAAATAGAAGGCCCTGGTAGAAACATGGTTAACTTCCTGGAAAAGTGGATCCGTGATGATGTGGCCCCGGAAGGCCTGTCCCAGTTCTATGCCCTTGAAAGTGCACACTGTATGCCGGGACACCCGCCTTTGCTGGTGGTGGCTCGCAACCTAGTGGTGGTTAAGCTGTTTCACTACTAGGATCTGGACCACATCCTGAGTCAAGACCAGCTAAAGGATGACATCCTGGTGGAGGACCGAAGAGTAATGATTTTCCCAGACTTTACTAGGGAGGTCCAAAAACTGTGGGCCTACTTCACAGATGCTGAATAGGGCCTCAGGTCCTTGGGCATACCATATGCCATTTTGTTCCAAGCCAGAGTAAGAGTCATCCACGGAGACGAGGTGCATTCATTTACCTCTCCCCCAACGCTCTGGGATTGGATTGATCCCCCTTCCCAAGATTGGGGAGTGCTCTGCGGCCAACACTCAGAAGATGAACTAGAGACCAGCCAGAAAAAAGGTGAAAAGGCAGACTGGGGCAGTTCCCTCTCGGTCTCAGGTCCTGCCAGAGTGTCAAAAAGTGGTGGAAGTGGTGGTGGCCATTAATGGACCTGGATCTCGCCCTCCCCCTCCATGGTCAGAGAAGACAGCTCGCGGGAATCAGACTCTGACCATGCTTCGGCCTCCTTGCATGGCTCTGGGAAATCATTGCCCCTGGTTACTCCTGGCACCTCATACAAAATTGGTTAATTGACCTGCAATTGCTGCTGCAGGAGTATACTATTGTGATCTGCATTTGTACTTGAATGTTGTGTCTGATACATTGCTAGACTATCATTGAGCCAAATATGGGATCAGTTATCCTTTTTTTCCTGCTGGATGGTGTGGTGTGTGGCCAGGAGATGTTGTAGATGGTGCACCCCCATAAACCCCAATATTGAAGATGTGCGGATGGTGTCTTCACAAGAGTTGCATGTTTGCTTCCCGGTTTGTATGGGAAGACAGTTTCTTCTTGTCCTGGGTTTGGGGAGTTGGGATGTTAGCTTATGGTTAATAGGTTTTATGTACAGGATTGCCCCTGTCTGCCCAGATGCCTGCTGAGGCCACTGAGGGCCCTCACTCTTTGTATAGAGCCAGGCCTCCCACCCCTGTTATTGAAGCACCATTGTTCTACCCCGATATGGCATCCCCCTTGACGTACAGTTTTGTTAGCTGGAACCATACAAGAATCATACATACTTAAAGAGGAGGGGAGCCCACATTGCCCTCCTGCAGGAGACCCAACTCACCACCACTGAAAGAGAGACATTATGTAAAAGATGGCGAGACCAGTTATATGCCTCCTCATACTCAGCCTTCGCTGGAGGGGTCCTAGTTCCGCCCCGGGATGCTCTTCCAAAAAACGAACAAACTGATTGATCCTGATACGAGATACATGGTAGTGTTGGGTTGACTGGTGGGCCCTGATCTTACCATAGTGGGGTTCTACACTCCTAACACAGATCAGGGAGGGTTCCTTGCTGAATTGTCCAGACTCATAGCACATAATACTGGGGGTGATTATAAATGTGTCACAGATCCAGCCCTTGGTAGGTCCCACCTTCCTCTGGCGGATTCACCGGTCCACTGACTTGCTCAGGTATTCTCAAGTTGGCAGCAGAGATGGGGGCTAGTGGACTCCTGGAGGCGCACACACCCCGGGTCCAGGCATTATTCATTTTATTTGGGGATGCACAAATTGCATGTGAGTCTGGATGCATTCCTTTATTCCCCAGGAGTGCCTGGGGTGGTCCGAAATGTAGCATACTCATGTAGGACACTTGTTGACCATAACCCGGTGTTGTTTTACCTGGACTGACATAGAGAGGGCCCTCGGATACCAGACTGGAACCTATGGGTGGAGACCATTGAGGATCCACTAGTTCAGTAGTTTTGCATACTATTGACAAGGCTGTACGGTATGGAAGTATTTTCTAGACAAGGTCACAACTGCACCCCACTAATGGAGTGGGACTTGTTCAAGACAAATATTAAGGGGCAGTACATAGCAGAGATTGTGGGAGTGCGATGTACCTTGGTGAGGGGCGAAGTACCTTGGTGAGGGACTTCCAGACACACGAAAGATCGCTAAGAGAACTGGGAATAGCAAGGCCAAGGAACCTGGGCCTGAAACACCACCTCTTGGAAGCTAGAGAGCAGGTAGCAGTTCATGCTGAGAAGCTACGCTGGTTTGACTATCAGAAGTACATGACCCGTGTCCATGTGGAGCGTGACAAAGGGGGAACCGTACTGGCTTGGCTCACCAACCCCACATCTAGAGGCTCCTTAATCCGAGAAGCGGGCTCAGAGCTTAGGTGAGCGTCTCTGCACAGGAGGGCATTAATAGTAGACTCAGGGATTCACCCCCCCACCCCAGAACCTACCCAGACCATCCACAGCTGGTCCATGCTCACCACAGAGGAAACAGCATCATGAACACCACCCACTCCAGAGTCTCCACAAACCCCTGCCCGCACCACATATACATCAGTGCCAGGACATCTTTCGCCACTGAGCTACGAAATACAATGAACTGCTCCATCAACACTGGCACCTTCACTGAGGACTGGAAACATGCCGAAATATGCCCTCTCTTGAAGAAACATTCAGCCAACCCATCAGAACTAAAGAATTTCTGTCCCATCTTGCTGCTACCCTAACCCGCCAAAGTACCGGAGAAAGCAATCAATGCACAACTATGGAATTTCATCGAGGCCAACTCCTCCCTGGACAGCTCCCAGTCCGGTTCCCACAGCAATCACAGCAGGGAGACAGCCCTCCTGGCAGCCACCGACGACATCCGTTCACTCCTTTACCGCTGCCACGGCGCTCATACTCCTCTACCTCTCAGCGGCCTTCAACACGGTCTCCCACAGCACTCTATGCACCAGACTCCACGACATAGGGATCCGTGGAAGAGCCCTGAAATTGATCCATTCCTTCCTCTCCGGGAGAACTCAGAGGGTCAGAATCCCGCCCTACACATCCAGACCCACAGGAGTCAACTGCGGAGTTACCCAAGGATCCTCAGTGAGTCCCACACTGTTCAATGTATATATGGCTCCTCTCGCAGCCATCGTCAGGAACCACAGAAGGAATATCATGTCATGAGTCGATGACACACAACTCATCATTTCCCTCACCGTAGATTTGGACCCAGCCAGAAGGAACTTCCACTCAGGAATGGAAGCCGTCGTCACCTGGATGAGTAAAAGCTGCCTCAAGCTCAACTCCGACAAGACTGAGCTCATCATCTTCGGAAACACCACCTCAGCTTGGGATGTCTCCTGGTGGCCCACATCCCTCAGCGGCCCCTCTGCACCGAATGAGCACGCCCGCAACCTAGGCATCATCCTCAACTCCGCCCTATCCATGACCCGCCAGGTAAACTCAGTCACCTCCTCTTGCTGGCACACACTCCGCAAACTTCTGAAAATTATCAGATTTATCTCAGTAGACTGCTGCAGGACACACATGCCTTAGTCACTAGCAACCTTGACTACAGCAACGCCCTCTACTCCGGCACTTCGACTAGAAACATCAAAAACTACAACTCATCCAGAATGTCACTGTCAGACTCATCCGGGACCTCCACGCCGAGAACCTATCTCCCAACACCTGACGACCCTCCACTGGCTCTTGGTCGAGAAACGGATCACCTTCAAGCTACTCACCCACACGTACAAGGCCATACACAACGCAGGACCTGCCTACCTGAACCACTGTGTCTCCTTCCACACCCCGCCAGATCCCTCCGCTCCCCCCAGCTGGCCCTAGCCACCATCCCTCGCATTCGTAAAACCACCGACGGAGGACGAACCTTCACCTACATTGCAGCAAAGAGCTGGAACAACCTCCCCCTGCACCTCAGACAAGGTCCATCGCTCACCATCTTCAGGAAGAACCTTGAGGCGTGGCTCTTCGGATGAGGCCCCCCCAGTGCTTTGAGACCCTCACAAGTGAGTAGCCACACTTTACAAAAACGGATTGATTGATTGAGGGAATACTGCACAGCGTTATATGTCCCTCCACCGGTGCAGCCCTGCCCCCAACTCATAAAGGATTTCATGGACCCTGTGGTGCTCCCAACGATTTCACAAGAGGACCTAGAGGCTCTGGGTGGGGATATTACACTTCAAGAAGTGCAGGTTGCAATTAAAGCTATGGCACGAGGCAAGGTCCCCGGGACATACGATCTGCCAGTAGAATTTTACACAGCTTATGCTGAGGGCTTGGCACCAAGGTTGGTTGCCGTCTATGCAGAAGCCCGAGACACGGGAGGATTACCCATCTTAGAGGCCTTAGTGATCCTGCTGTTAAAACCAGTCCACCACACTCAGGACGTAAGGGCATACCGCCCCTTGTCCATACTTAAGATGGACTATAAAATTTTCATTAGGATATTAGCTACTCACCTCCTTCCACTGATCCCCGTACTGATCATACGGATCAAGCCAGGTTCATCCCAGGGCGCAGCACAGCACAGAGTATCTGTAGGCTCCTCGCAATCCTTGACTCAGAGACAACAGATAAGGATAGAGCAGTGATTTTAATTGAAAAGGCTTTTGATAGTCTTCACTGGGACTTCCTTTACCATGTGCTGACAAAGATGGTAGCCCTCCCCTGGCTGTTGTACTTCTGGCTCAGGTTAGTCCTTTATACTATGCAAAGTGAAAACGATTCTGTGTTTGGTGGCACTCTTAACATCTAAATCTAGTATCAGCCAAATGTTTCCTTATCTACTGCATCTCACTGATAATGAAGGGTATGCAGGCTCATGTCCACCAGCAGCTCCAGACAGTTATTTGGTTGCCTGCACTGCACCGTGGGATGACACAAGGTGCAGGAAGACAAATAAAAATTGGAGAGAAGAGATACAGGTTACAAAGGGCACTCTGAGGAAAGAAAGAGGATACCGTACACAAAGCTAGTCATGGCCTCAATTCCTGTTCACAACCTACCCTCGTTCAACTAGTCAATGAAGCTTCTCTTCCCACAACAAAATATATTCCTGGGGAGTCGGCATGTACAAAAAGGTGACAGGATAGAAGAAGGAAGAATGGACCCTCAGAATGTATTTGATAACGAGAAAGCTCTGGTGCATTAATTTTTTATGGATTTCCCACAGTCAGAGGTCCTAGGACCAAAATGAAAAAAAACCTTCATAGGTTCGACAAGGACAGAATGAGTTTTCGAATTAACCCAAAGTCATGCCTATGGTGCACAATGGCTTTTCCATCAACGAACCAGTAGTGTTGAGATATTTCTCCTAGAATCACGCTACTACAGCAGAGAGATAGCTGCATTCCCTTGATATTCACACATGCATCAGGCTCTGCATCAAATGGACTGCAGCCCCAAGATACAAATATTAGGATTCAGGTTTGCATTACTTATTTAATGCAGACCTAATATAAAATCCAGGTTGGTATTTACAAACCAATGCAATTGGCAATTTGTGTTACTTCGTAACCAAAAGTATTGCTGCCTTGCGTTGCTTTGTGTCAAAGTGGCATCTCATGGGTGGCGCATGGGCATTCCTATGCATCCACCCATGAATTTTAATGCAGGTTCATATCTGCAAAGAGTTTTCGACGTGGATTTGTGCCAAAATCCAGTGCCTCCCTGAGGCTGCCGTTACTAGTAGAAATATTTTTTATTTCTTCTTGTATTTCCCTCTTTGCATTTTGCAGCACACATATTAAGAGGAAGTTCCCTTAAAGCATAGTTTTTGTGCAGAAAGGGATCCCTTTCTGGGACAAAAACGATGTTGACTACAAAGGCAAAACACCCTTGCACTACTAAACAAGGCTGCCTGTGTTGGTGCATGGCTGCTGAAAGTGCACCAGTACAGGGAGAGCAGAACTGTGCCACTTCTTTGGAGATATGTCACATTTCTGCTTTCTCAAGTTCACGCATCGCAGCACAGTAACTCTGCGTACTGCTCTGGGCCTGAATCTTTTAGACATACATATCTTCATGTCTTTCAGAGATCTTCCCAAGGGTCATCAACTCTCCAAGCAAGGCTTTGCAAGGTGAATGGCAGTGTCTGTCACCTTTTGTCATGCAAAGGCCACCATTCCTTCCAGGAGAGGGTGGCACCTCACTTCACAAGAGGCACAGCTGGAAAGGCAGTCGTATGTTCTGGAGCGGCCTCAGGGTGACCGCATAGAAGAGACTCCACACCTTCACAAACCTCTGTTCTCTGGAAGCAGAATCCGAGTCTTTCATCTTGAAGTGCTGGGCTAGCGCACAGATACTGAGGCTCTTCAAGTCTATGATCATTTCCCATAGAGAGTTGCTTGACGGAACAATGAGATGACAAATGAATCGGAGAGACCCTTCTAAAAGGGTTGACCAGGCTGCCTAGTAAATGGTGTAATTTTATGGACTCAACCTGTTTTGCATTTCCTAATTGTAGAGCGATTTGCTTTTCCCCTATAGCCATTACTCCTAAGGTGAATTTATTTATATATAAACATTATGTTTCCATTTCACGCTCTCTCCCTCTATGAAAAACACCATGATGCATAAGGGGGAAGACATTTTGCACTGCATAGGGCAGTACTCGTGTACTAGTCTTTTACCAACTGTTAAATTGGCCCTAAAACATATTAAATGGAAATAAGAATGAGAATATTCAGGCATTATTATATAGTACAAATAGTAATAATGACAGTGCCATTGCTACACTTTGTTATTAGAGAGTTGGACACTTGGGAACGATCCATAAATGCATATAACAGTGCATCAAAGAGCCCTCCTGTAGTTCTGCTTCCAAAACTCATACATGCTTTGGGGAATAGGCCTTCGTGTTTCTAGGCCCAGGTATTAGTTTTTATTTACAATTTTTGACTCAATTGGACAAACAAACCTGTTACAAGATGTTTTCTTTCATATAAGCTCGGGGTTCTGTGCATATTGTTTGACAAATGTGGTACAAGAATATCGTAGTCGGAATATCATCTGATATAAATATTATCTCCTAATATAATTTACCAAAATATATCCCCATTAGAGTCAATAACCGAAAATCTACACCCAATGGGATGTTATTTTTCTAAGCAATATTTAGGACACGAAAGACGGTATTTTTATCTGCAAATATCCTAACCGACTATTGTTTCACAAGCATGTAACCCTAATAATCACAGATTTTAATATTTGACAGATGCTATTGTAATGCAACAAATGTATGATTGCACCAAGAAGCCACAAATAAAAAGTGTGAAATGGGCATGAGGAGTGCATTATTTTGTTACCCACCGGCGATCATTCCAAAGTGGGCAAGCATTCACTCGCCCTCAACTGTAAATTCTGCATCACTTACCATGAGTGATTTCTCTTAAGAAAAGCCAAGAATTAAACGGTCATTGACTCTACACATTCTCCAGTTCAAATGCAATTTCATCTGCAGGGGGAATGAATGCGAACTGGGAATGCCACTAGTGTCCCCACAATCAATTAAACATCAATCCAGTCATCCATCCTTCTCGCTGTACATTCACATCACCATCCATGTGCGTTAAGTGGATGTGTTGGCTATGGCTGTATATTCATTTGTTTTTGTGTTATCTGTTTGCAATCCTCCGTTGTGAATAAGGTTGACTAAATGTGATGGTTGTGTGTATGTATTTGTCTCCATGTTTGCAGTTGCCTGAATGTGTGCTATCTGTTTATGCATGGGTTCCTGGGTGTCTGTTGGATTCTGCCTTTGTTTGCAATGGTGTCGTTGTCTTTTGCCCCTTCTGTGCAAGTGACTCTTTGTGTAAAGGTCTGTGTGCAAGGATGTCTTAGCTTGTGTGCAGAGATGCCTCTGTGTCTGTGTGCATGAGTGTCTATGCCTGTTACCTTTATAGGTGCCTATACGACTTTGTCTGTGTTAATAGGTGCTTTTATGCTGTGTATATCTGCAAGTCCATGAGTATGATGCCTGCAAGTCTGTTGGTCTGTGTAAATGGTGTCTATATGTATGTTGTTCTGTCTGCATGTGTACCCGTTGGCGTATGGATGCATCAATGCAGGTGTCTCTTTCTCCCTACCATCTGTCTAAGGTTAATTGGTTTGGGATACCAAGTGTAACTGACCGGTTATTCCTAGGTGCAGGAATACCAGGCAAAATTTTACCAGCCTGGAATTTCGCTGATTAAATCACGAAGCTTGACCCATCCAGAGACGTCTGCTTTGGCACAGGGGGAGCACAGAATGCTTCCATGTGCCTCACACCAGCCTTCCCCTGATTCCTTCCCACCTACATGCACATCCTGTTCCATACATGTAATGGCCTGCTGCTGCCACTAACTGCCTACTGAGAACGGGTGGTAAATGGGAGATTTAATCCCCAAGCAAAGGGAATATTGTGCAGATTTTGGCCTGGAAAGCTGCGATTGCATGGCTAAAGGTTTGGATATGGACAGCGACCGGTCCGGGCACCAAAGTGTGTCTCCTGGACACACGTCAACGACACCATCAAAGTAATGAACACCATTCATTCCGGCTCTCCATCTGACCCCTGCCCACACTACATCTACAACAGAGCGAGCTCCATCATCGCCCCCCAACTCCGTATGATCATCAATAGCTCCTTTGAGACCGCCACCTTCCCAGAAAGCTGGAAGCATGCCGAGATCAACGCCTTACTTAAGAAACCCCAGGTGGACCCTAAGGACCTCAAAAACAACCAGCCCATCTCCCTGCTTCCGTTCCCAGCAAAGGTACTCGAGAAGATCGTCAACAGGCAACTGTCCCACCACCTGGAGGAAAACAACACTCTGGACCCGTCCCAATCCGGCTTTCGCAGCAACCACAGCACAGCATCGCGGCAACCGACGACATCCGGACCCTCCTGGACAAAGGCGAAACAGCAGCTCTCATCCTCCTGGACCTCTCGGCCACCTTTGACGCCGTCTGCCACCACACCCTGCGCACTTGCCTCCACGACGCAGGGATCTGTGACAAGGCCCTGGACTGGATCACCTCCTTCCTCACCGACAGAACACAGAGTCCACCTCCCTCCATTCCTACCTGAAGCCACCCACACCATCTGCGGCGTACCACAGGGCTCCTCCCTCAGCCCGACACTCTTCAACGTCTACATGGCACCGCTCGCCAAAATCGTCCGATTTCACAACCTCAACATCATCTCTTACGCGGACGACACCCAGCTGATCCTCCCCCTCACCATGGACCACGCCACAGCCAAGACCAACCTCCACGAGGGTATGAATGCTGTTGCCAACTGGATGAAAAACAGTCGACTGAAACTGAACTCAGATAAGACAGAGGTCCTCATCCTCGGCCCTACCCCCTCCGCTTGGGACGCCTCTTGGAGGCCGCCCTCGCTGGAAGCCGCACCAGCGCCCACCAACCACGCCCGCAACCTAGGTTTCATCATTGACTCATCGCTTTCCATGACCCAACAAGTCAACGCCATCTCGTCCTCCTGCTTCAACACTCTCTGCATGCTCTGCAAAATCTACAGGTGGATCCCTACCGAAACCAGAAAGACAGTTACCTAGGCCCTCGTCAGCAGAAGACTGGACTACGGCAACGCCATCTACGCGGGAACCATGGCAGCGCTCCAGAAAAGAGTGCAACGGATACAGAACGCCTCCGCACACCTCATCATCAACATCCCCTGCCACAGCCACATCACAGCCCTCCTGAGAAACCTACACTGGCTTCCCGTCAACAAAAGGATCACATTCAAACTCCTAACCCACACCCACAAAGCACTCCACAACGCCGGACCAGCATACCTCAATGATCGTCTCACCTTCTACACCCCGAATCGTCAGCTCCGCTTCGCCAACCTCGCTCTCACCACCGTCCCATGCATCCACAGGACAACCACTGGCGGCAGCTCCTTCTCCTACCTCGTGACCAAGACCTGGAAGACCCTCCCCATCCACCTACGGCAGACCAAGGACCTACTTACCTTCAGGAGACTTCTCAAGACCTGGCTGTTCGAGCAGTAGCAGCCCTCCCTCCACCCCACTCTCCCCCTCCCCCCCCCTCAAAGTGCCTTGAGACCCTCACGGGTGAGTAGTGCGCTCTACAAATACACTGATTGATTGATTGAAAATAAAATTGTCCCCCAGTTAGTGAATTAGGTAGCTATAAAGAGTTTCACATTTACATATTGTAAAGACAGGTTTTGTAAGTGCTTTGCAAGGCATAGAAGACAGCTTGGATTTGAGTTTGCTACAAGCAATGTTTTGACTTACTATTAGAGAAGTTAACAGCTAAAACAGGTCCGGCAGACCATAAAACAGG
This sequence comes from Pleurodeles waltl, assembly GCF_031143425.1. Lineage (NCBI taxonomy): Eukaryota > Metazoa > Chordata > Amphibia > Caudata > Salamandridae > Pleurodeles > Pleurodeles waltl. The sequence goes on along the minus strand of NC_090440.1, from coordinate 158,776,478 downwards.
CCCAAACACTGACCTGTCCAACCAGCTTGTCACGCACTGCCTTATTGCCCTGTAGGCCACTCCAACCCTCATGGTTATTCTCAGTGCTTAATTTGTAAAAACAAATAGTGCTGGTGCCAAAGCTCTGCCTAGAAGCCTGCAGCTAGTGCTATTAAATGTCCGTGCTCCAGATACCACGGCTGTGCAGTCGTGAATCCACCTCATGCTTCTTTAATCCACCGCCAGAAACTCGCTGCCCCTGTGCTTCACTCTTGCGGGCACCTACTTTGTCCCTTTGTGACTGTTTTCCATGTTTCGCTCTCTCCTCATGTTCCCTTTGTTTGTTTTTCTCTCTCTTGCTAGCAGTGTCTGGTGAGGAACAATAAGCGTCCTCAAAAAGTGTGGGTGGGCCCACCTGCAACCACCGGCTCAAATTAACCACTGGTTGTTCCCAATTTGGTGGGATTAATTTGTAATTGCACAGTACTGGCGTTTATTGTTTTTACGGACGTGGAGTTTGCACTTGCCAGTACCGGGCATGTGGTTATCACGTGTGTGCATCGCAGGTGCAATTCCATCCTGGAAAGGGAGTGATTAAAAAGGAAGCATCCCTCGTGAGCATAATGCCCGGATCCCAGAATGGAGGTATGAAGGGGAGAGCTCGAGTGAGGGACAGAGGTAAGAATAATGTTTAGCTATGCAACCCCCAAACTTTATTCTTTACATTCATGTCATGTTAGTGATTTTACATAATAACAGGGGCATATATCTGTCATTATGTGAGCATCTGATGAATACCCTTTGGCGATACTAACAATTATATAGCTTCCTTGTTCACAAACCTACTTCCGCATACTGATTTTTGAAATTCTAAAAAGAGTCGAGACCCCGCCTTTCCTGTTCAGCATGTGCACAATAAAATCACAAAGCTTATTTGGCGCTTCACCACAGTCACACAGTTGGCCTCTGCTGCTCTTTAGCATCAGCACTCTTCAGCGGCCATGGGACAGAAGGTGCGGTTCTTAGCAGCCATGAAACAGCAATGTTAACAACTCTAACTATACGTACTATGTGCACCATTGCCCTAAACAGCTGCTCATTTTATGTCCTCCATTGATGGGATTCGTAAGGGATATGGAAGGTGTTATATAAATGCCAATACATTAAATACCCAAATTACTTAAGCATGCCCTGTGCAAAAGAGAAACTGGGTGGTTGTTGAGTGTGTAAGGTCGGAGCTCCATCGAATTCGGTGTAATCTCCATGCAAATGAGCTACCACTCCTGTGTGCTGCTGGGAGCCATGGTCACCTGCAGTAAGGTCTTTGCAAACAGAGGCATCTCCCACCTCGCCAACACCACGATCCTCCTTACCAAAGGCAGACAAGGTGTGTGACCACCCACAATTTCAAAAGAGCAGCATGCGCGCCCGCCCGGGGGGCCCTTATTCAAGTTTCTTAACACCGCACATAGGCTATGTCCAGTGACTAAGACAATTCCCTACCAGGGTCACATGCTCTTTTAGCTATTGTCTCTAGCCCACTGCAAAGCGTCTGAAAATACACAACTGGCCATATACCTTTAATCACCATCTTTTGAATATTCTATGCAATGTATGGCATTGAACCAAAATCTTAAGGGCTGATTCAGAGCTAGGCAGTAATTGAAAGTCCACCGATTTGTGGAGCAAATGTGGAGCCTTTATTGGCAGATTATTTACAGGAGGACAATCCTCCAGCAGAATGATCTCCACCTTACTATCCCTGTGGACGTACCAATTTCATCAGCGGATTCTCTGTCACAGGAGAATCTCCTAAACAAGAGCTTGCAACTTCCTCCACATATCAGATGATTTACATATGTTACTTTAAATCAAACTTTGAGTGTCGCCCAATACTACTGCCACGCACAATACTAAAATATAATTATAAGTGGGTTTCAAAAGCACAGTTAGGATTGGTCACCAGAGTTGTCATATCAGTGGAAGAAATTATTAAGAAAATGCATTAGTCACCAGAGAGTAAAATGTTGGGTTTAGAATTCCTGTAAATCCTCTGGACTACCTTCTGAATTAGAACTTCCGTGTAATGGCATTCACTAAGTGATTTTGTTTTCCTCCTAGAACCATCAACACATTTTGCTAGACTAATCACTCCTTTGCGACTTCCTCATTAGGAGCTTTTGCAGATTTCATCTTCTTGAAAACTCTGTGGTTTTCTTGGGGAATTGCTTCATAATTTATGCAGAGTTCCTTGAGGATTACATTTAAAACCACATTGCTTTGTACATACAGAACAGAAAACCCATTAAGTCCAATAAGTAGGTCTCAGGGCTCATTATCATAATGCATTTTACGCTCCAAGTAAATATTAACTTTGGGTTTCACTGAATTTGTGTTTGTGAGATATGGTTGCATTAGTGGTTGTTACTGCTTCATTATATAATATTTGCCACTGCTTGATTAAATACAGAAGCCTTCAAGTCTTATCCCTAATTCTCACTATCAAGACACATATTGCAGTACGTTTTGGGCTGGGGCAAAAATTGGAATTAACTTTGGTTTTCAGCACTCTTCTTATTGAATATGAAACCAAGAAAATTCAATTTATATCACTTTTAAAATTTGAAAACTGAAATTAACATTGAGGAGTACCCCTTTGCTTTGGTCCCTATTTCCTTAAGCAAAATCTCTTTGCGCAATTCCTTATCATACATGGACCAGCAACAGCACAACATGCAAACATTCTTTGCAAAGCTCAAATATTGCTGGTTTCAAGGAAGCTTATAACGGTTTTGTAGACCTCAATTGGTATTACGCTGTTAAATTTGCTACATAACTGCTGCATGATTTAGAATCCTACAATACTGTGATGGTTCTTAAAGAGATGTAGGCGTAACAGGATTTAAGTGCTGCTTAAGTCTCACTTAGAATATCACAGGTCTTAGAATACAACAAATGCATTACATAGATATTCCTTTCTTTCTATTGCCCTAGTTTAATTTATAGAACTATTGTCCCTGTTTAATCAGTAGAATTCTGCCTTCAGTGGGCAGAATGTTCTAGCGTTAATCCCTGGATTTGCAACTCAGGGAAACTGAAAGGTCCTTGATTGCCCTCAAGTACAGGCTGTTGTCCAACACAACGACCCAGGATGAACTGAAAACGACTCTGGACCAACATGTGGCTCTTTATGAGATCCTGCAGTGTTTAAACTGTCCTTGTACACTGCTAAAACACATATGCGAACAGGGGCGGCTCCTCTATAGGGCGGAGGAGCGTCACCCCCCATCCCCCAAACCATCAGTAACCTCTGCAACTCCATTCACAAGGAAGGGATAATAAACTGTGTTTATTATCCCTTCCTTGTGAAAGGGGCGGGGCATTGGGGGTGACGAATAGAGGGGTGTGCACTGTGCACTCTCCGCAGAGTGCATGTGTGTTTGGCCGGCGTTCTCGGGCTGGCCAAACACACATGCACACAGGGCAAGAGAGTCTGTGCAGGCTCCTAGTCTGCGTGGAAATGCCTTGGCTGGACACTCTCAGCTAATCCTGAAGCTGCTTTGAGCAGCGTCAAGATTGGCCGCAGGGCAGACTGGGAGCCTGTGCCTGCGTACAGCAGAGGAGTGGCGCAGGAGCGGAGGTAAGTTTATTTTTTAATATATATATATATTTTTAACTGTTATTAATTATCCCCCCGCGACTCCCCCACCCCCAGGAATCCCCGTGAGCTGCAACTGTATGCGACCACAACCCTCTGGGATTCTCATAGATTCTATAAGTAATGAGGGGAAGAATGAGGTTCTCATGCAGGAAGGAATAAACTCCTTTTTTTGCTGATTTAGAACTGGGCGGATGGGTTACACCGTCACAACAATGGGATTTAGATTTCGGTGGACAGGATATCTGTCACCTTTGTGGACGAGTAACCCATCCACCCAGATCTAAATCATGCCCTATATTTCCCTGTACAACAGCGGTGAGGCCCCCATAGATGAGAATCTCAGATATTTCCCTGTGAGGCAGACTTACTGCAGGTACCTGAAATAAGTACCTTAGAGTCTCCCATCTCAGGCAGGAAACCGGTAACACAATATGCTGTCTTCCCCCCAGGCCCCCAGGGCTGATGGCCTCCCAAAATAATTTTATGCTACCTTTGTGTCCAAACTAGTCCCCACATAGAAAAAACTGTTTGTCACTGCTACGCAACTGGGCTCCCTCCCTCTCTTCACCGAAGAGGTCCTAGTAATACCAGTTTTGAAACATGGCCAAAACCCATCATGTCTAGCCCAATACCAATGAATATCCCTCCTATCTTCAGAATTGTAAGTAAAATAATTGTCGAACAAATACAACCCCTTTTGCCTGAGTTAGTGCACCCGGACCAGAATGGATATATCCCCAAAGGCAATAAATTCAAATACAAAATCCCACTCGATCTTAAATTCTTCACGTGGTTTGCAAACAACTCAGAATAGTCTGACCAGTAGCAGTAATCTTGCTCCATTTATATTTATAGTGATGTATTTGTTTTCATCATTTTTTTTCAACTTTATATAATCCTCATCATTTCTTACATCATATTGTGCATCTTTATAGAATTACTGATTCTGTACATTACATCCCTTTATTTCTAAAAACACACATTAATAAGCCAAAACAATCACTGTTCAATCAATCAATCAGGAATTTGTAAAGCGCACTACTCACCCGTGTGGGTCTCAAGGTGCTGAGGAGGGGAGCGGGGAGAAGGCGGGGGGGGGAGGTGCTGCTACTGCTCGAAGTGTTGAGAAGTTTCCTGAAGGTAAGTTATGTTAACATATTTTCTTAAAACTAGATATGTATGATTCCATTACATCAATATCACACTCCCACTCACTTCTGTATTTATAATGAAGCATGTATGAACCATACATCCCCACCCCAGCCACTCATGACATACACAGCATAGTGCAACGGGAAAAGAGATCTCCAATTTCAGATGTTTTTTGTTGTGGGCTAGAATGTTCACTCAAAATCAGTCAACTCATGTTTTGGTGGAATAAAAGAAATATCTGTCCACCTTCTTCACGACCACCTTTAGAGGCATTTCACTACTGATGTATCTGTGGGGGGTACTTTTGTAATATCTCTCAGGACTTCACCAGATTAGGATTCTATAGAGCGCAAAAACAGGGCAAAGCAATCTGCTGCCATAGGGTACCAGGTCCTAATGCCTGTGTGAAACACTTTAAAAGGTTGTTATTAGGTTCTGTCTTGCTGTGTGCTCCACAAAGTCGTATGGGAAGAAAAACGGTGGGCTTTATTTAGATGCTCCGCACATACCACATAACTTTGTGGTGTCCTCCGAAGTTTGGACCTCTGCCATGCCTTTGTCCTTGTGTTCTGTAAAAAATCAAAAAGGATCAATTTAGGTCAAATGGGATTTTATATTTGGATTCATTGTTTATTTCCCCCTTATGCCAGACTTTAGATTCTATAAATGGGGTATCTTCTTTTCAATGAAGTATATCCCCAAAGGCAACACCTTCCTTAGTATTTGTCGCTTATAACTTGATCATGAGAGAAGCCCCTATTATGTGACCCCATCCCATCTGCTTCTCCTCGGTCTGCCTCTCCCTGGATATGGAGCAGGCATTTCATATGCAGGACCTAGGCTAGATCTATTTACTATACTCCAACCCCATGAGTCGAGTGAAAACAGAATAGCACATACTGGCTTCTTACGAAGTGCACCAGGGCAAGAGACAGGGATGCCCCCTATCCCCCTGTTTTTTCTAGCCCTTGAACCATTTGCATCCAGGGTTCAAACTTGGGTCCTGAATAAGGCATATCACTGGGTGACTACAAACACCATCTCCCTATGTGCGGATGATATGCTACTTTACATATGGGATGTGTGCACCAACCCAAGTTCCCAAGCGAGTTCCCTAGCGAACACATTATGGGTGCTACATGCCCTGTCTGGGATCAAGGTCAGTTACAAAAAGTCATTTCTATCTCCTTTCTGTAACAATTTACAAGAATATTCAATTAAATTCCGGCACAGACAACTCATGTGGGCACCTTGTACCTCCAAATATCTAGGGGTTCAACTATATCATGAATGAATGAAAGATAGAACGTATAAAGCTCACGGCTACTCATAGGTTGTCCCAGTGCTACGCAAACAGACTTCCTGGAGGGCAATTTAGTCCAAGCTGTTAGGCCATTGCACTCACAAATAAGATTCTGGACCTCCTTCCTGCTGTCCATGGCGGGCCGCATTGTCCTGTCTAAAATTGTAATGTTTTTCTGCCTCCTTTACTTGTTCACCAACTTTTCTGTCTGTTTACCCAATGGAGGGTTTCACAAGTTGGACTTCCTTCTGGTTGACCTTTTCTGGGGAAAGTGCAGGAGAGGTGTGGCACTAACTAAATTAAAACTCACTACTAGAAGTGGTGGTTGTGGGCTCCTTTTTTCAAGTTATTACTTAGCTGCAACACTTCAGTGGCTTGCGTACTGACTTGATGACCATCATCTTGATGAGACAGGACTGTTGAATGTACAGAAATAGAAAGGGCACCTTACCCTGGGCCTCGTTTCTAGGCCTTCCATGGCCCCATTCCCTACTACGAACTTCTGTCCTGGGCTGTCTGAGACAAGCTCTCCCTAAGTCGCTAGACCAAGACCTTATTCCCCTGTTGTGCCTCTTAAGGGGAAGCCAATTGGTGACACCCTACTTACAGCTGGGATGTTAACGGCATGGGGGGAAGTTGGTATCAACACTTTAGGGAACTTGGCCTCCTGAGGTTGTCATGTCCTTTCAGCATCTAATAGAACAATATGGATTACACAGTGGCCTTCCTAACATATGCCAACATTAGACGTGCTCTAGCCTTGCGCTGGGTTATTGGGGAACAGGAGTCAGATACCAACCCTCACACACACCTTGCATACCATTGCTCACGGAAGGAGACTTATCGCATGGCTATAAGTCTCATTCCCGCTGGTCCATATAACGGCCTTTGCACAGGTGAGAAATAAATGGGAGGACTCTCTAAGGCTGGTTGAGAACTCTACAATATCACTGCATTAATGTAGCACACTGGGGCCTAGCATCTTTCTGACATGGAGGGAATGTCTAGAATTTAGCCATGAGGCCCTGCTTTCACTGCATCTTGTGTTGCTTCCTGGCGGTCCCATGGTCGGCCCACGCCCTCTTATAAATAGGGTGCATGGATCTGGAAGAGTGAATGTAACTAAGAGGGACATAATATTTTGTTCTGTTGTAGTGGGCTCCTAGAGAGGATCAGAGGGGAGTTCCTTTTTTATTTTAAGAATAGATCACCCATTCTGGATGGTCCCCATAGACTTGGCGGTTGGCAAGTTCTGAAATATTCTGAAGATGTTGCCTATAATAATCTGAGTCTTTAGCTCCAATGGGGACTCTGTTTTGTTTATGTTGGCCTAAAGTATCCTTTGTGACTAAGGGCCTGATTTAGAGTTTGACAGAGGGGGTTGCTCCGTCACAAACATGACGGATATCCCGTCTGCCGTACTACGATCCTTTAATAGCCTACGGAGATCGCCAAACTCTAAATGAGGCCCTAAGTCTTACAGTGATTAACGTTACATATCGATGGTAATGTGTAACCTATATACTTGTTCGTTGCAAAATGTCAATAAAACATATCGTTAGGAAAAACAACAATGGGTAGAATGTTCTACTAGCATTATAACCCTCTGATGAGGGCTGTCTCGGTTGTTAGAAGGTCTTTCCCTCAGTATAGGCCCTCTTCTCTTTTCCTTCCAATACTTCTCTTTTTATTTGTCTTTGATTATTTTAGAGGATTCTAATCACAGTAGACCATTTAATGCAGTTCATAAATCCCCTCTTGCTCGTTATATTTTTTCATTTGCTGCTTGGCCCTTCTTTCTTGTTATTGGCTTATACTTGCAGCTTGGGCTCATAAATCTGCAACAGAGCATTTAGCATCAAGTAATGCCACTGGCAGCAGACTAACATGTTTATCAGTTCTTTTTTTAAATATGTGATTACTTCATGAACATCTGAAAAACTTCCATTTAAGAGGAGCTTTGAAAAGGCGTTGTCTTTGTTAGGCCACATTATCTTGAACTTCATCTAAATCCAGAGTTTCGTAGAGCCCCACTTTATAACACCTCCCTCATGCCACCAGTCCAGGTCTATATGGGGCTGAAAAACCTTATTTAGGTTCAGGTAAAACTAAGACACTACTTTCTGCATCGCTTTCCTTTCCTCCCTACTAGAACTGGGTTCTGCGTCTGTTGCCTGCCTATCAGTTAGCAAGTAAGGATCTTATTGTCAATATCACCAACAACTGGTAGATCCTCTGGATGATCAGGTATTGAGCGCTCACACCTAACAGCACAAGGAACACATAAGGACCCCACCTGCTTCACCTTTTCCAGACACTGATTCAACCTGCCAGCATGTCCAGAACAATAGAGGATCCCACATGAAATAATGCACCAGGACGGGGCAAAATTGAGTAACCAGCCTGCCCAGTACCCCAGAATCAGTCAGTACAAAGTGTAGTTTGTATTTTACACTGTATGATTATTTATTTCACACTGTTCTTCTACAAACCGTGCATTATTGTTGTAAATGTAGTAAAAAGCTCGGTAAGTATTATACACATCAGGACAAAGGTGAACTAAGCCCAAGTCATATTTCATCACATGTTCCTAGTCAATTTGTTTAAAATCCTACCTAAATTATAAGCAGCTGTCAAACAGCATAGTCATGTGTACCATAGTATGCCAACCCAAGCAGTGTCTCCCTGCGTACCTTATTGTTACATCAGGCCTGAAGTTCTAACATTGTATTTTATTATCCCTACAGCCACAGGTCTGTTTAACTAACCTCAAATCCCACACCAGTATCTTGTACACGTTTCTTTTTCATGGTGCTGTGTGGAGCAAGGAGGGGTCAGCTCATGCTCGGGCCCTATTTTGTCGCACAGGAGGGTGAACGTCGGAATTTTCTGAATTGTAATGAAGTTGAAAGATTAATTGTGAGTCAGTCTCATTACTGTAACAGAGATAAATGATGGATGAGGCAAGTGGCAAAACATAGGTATTAACAGGAATGAGGCTGACTGAAGACCTCTGTGGTGTATCCCACAAGGAGCATAGAGAACAGAAAGAAGGAAGAGCCATTAGTTTCGTACGGCAGCACCAAGGTACATCTTAGTCTCCTTTAAGTGCAAGACAGTGTCAAATGCCACTGACAGGTCTAACAAAACGAGAGCGACAGGCAATCCAACAAAGTGAGAATTCCAAAATGACTGCTACCACCACCGACCATGTCCCAGTTTACTGCCTACTTGCACAAGATCAAGATTAAAAGAAGATTCCAAGAATGTAAGAGGTGCAAGTTCACTTAAGTACTCAAAAAGGTGATGGGTGCAATGCTTGAATTAATCTCAGCCACTGATTACTTGGAGCCACATCTCAATCCATTGTTTATTTTGAACACCATTCCACCTCAGTTTGGAGCCAGCCATATGCAACACAGTCTTAACCCTGCTCCAATGGGTGAACTGCCAGGCCAAGTCCTCCATAAACCAGAACACAAGCAACCCAGGACGAGTTTTGCCCTGATAAGGGCTCATCAGCCAGGTATAGCTTCATTCTGGTGGCACAGTGTGCACCTGACCCATGTTTGGATGTACCCATCCCAATTAAGGTGACAACTGGAGTATACAAAAAATGATGGATGGACTACTGGTACTTATTCAGGCCACCTCCCGATCCATTGTTCTTTTGCTCACTAAGCCACCTCACTTTGGACCCAGCCGTATGAAAATCATTTTTGACCCTGCTCTAATGGGAACAGTCCAGCACAAACTGCCAGGCAAGGTCCTCCCTGAACCAGAACACAAGCAAACCACGGCCTGTTTCACTCTAATTAGGGCTCATTAGCTAGGTATAACTTGGTTAAGGTGGCCTAGTAATGGGCCGCAGCACCCACCAAAGTAGAACTGTAAAACAAATCTCAGGCTGTCATTGCAGCCTGTAGTACAGTTTTAAACTGCCTCTTCGACCGGGCAAAATAAACTGTCTTACTAACAAATACTAAATGTTAGACCTGTCAGCCTTAGGGTGATCTTCCCCCAAACGTTTTGCCTGCTTGCCTCCCCTTTTTCAGGATTTTTGTTTCTGTTGACCTTAGGGCTCTGTGAAATGTGCCACTGCTAACCAGTGCTAAAGTGCTTATGTTAACTCCCCTAAACATGATTTGATTCACATATACCTGATTGGCATATTTCATTTACTTGTAAGTCCCTTGTAGAGTAGTATACCATATACCTAGGGCCTGTAAATTAACTGCTACCAATAGGCCTGCAGCACTTATTGTGCCACCCACTTAAGTAGCACCTTAAAACATGTCCCAGGCCTACCACTGCAGCCTGAATGCAGTATCCCACTGCCATGTCGACTTGGCATTTAAAACTCCTTGCCAATCCTTAATTTCCCTTTTTATTGCATATAGGTCACCCCTAAGGTAGGCTCTTGGTAGCCCCTAGGGCAGGGTGCTGTGAATTCAAATGGTAGGATACATACTTTAAAGTTTTACGTGTCCTAGTAGTAAAAATCTCTCAAATTTGTTATTCACTACTGTGAGGCCTACTCCTCCCATAGGATAATATTGGGTATTCCTTAATACATATAATAAGCTGTAATTCCTAAATTAGAGGCAGTAGATATATCATGTTTGGTGCCTATGAACTTGTAATGATAAACCCTCTTTAGTGGTAAAGTTGAATTTATCATTTCAAGTTTGAAAATGGCACTTTTAGAAAGCTGGCATTTTCCTGCTCTTAGCCCTCTGTATCTGCAGCCTGTCTTAAGCCACATGACTGGGTGTAACTGACAGGACTCTGTGAATTCCCCCCAGACAGTCACACAATAGTGGGTTTAGCAGAGCCTGAATGGCCTTTCAACTGGCTGGATGGGAGGGCGGAGCTGAGCACAGCCCCACTTGCACCTACCTGAATAGTCTTTGTCCTGTCTCCTCAAAGTAGGATTAACAACCCAGTGCAGCCAACTGGGAGCCAGGGCAGGCGAAGTTGGAAACTCCCAAAACCTCAAAGAATCTTTCTCAAAACTTCTCCCACCTTCTAGGAACAGAGCACCAGGGTATAATAAGAATAGGGCTCTCAGACCCACTCTTCAGTACACTGCTGGATCTGCGGAAAGACTCTCCTAAGACTGCTTGCTGCTGTGACCAGCTGTGCACTCTGCCAGACTGCTGCTGTACCTGGATAAACTGCTTTGCTGCCTGGATCCTGTTTTGAACCCTCAGAGTCTGGTACTGGATCTTCACCAGCACCCAGAAGTGGCTGGAAGGGCTAGTTTGCTGACCTCCTCTTCAGAGCCACAGGGACATAACAGGCTCCCATCATCTTGAACCCATACCTGGACCCAGCCTGAGTGAGTCCTGAACCCCCAAGAGGTCTCCAGCCACTCATGGACCCTTGATTGTGGTGCTAAATGTGCCCAGATGGTTAATTTCCAAAAATGAGGACGTCTTAGACAATAATGTGGCCAAAAAGTGCTCTTAGAACTAGCAGAAAACCAGGACCAACCTGCTTTCCTATCTGCCTGAGGTGCATCACTGGTCAGATTGACTTTGTGGCTTCTCCCGCTACGTTCTTCTTCACAATAACAAATCTGTTTCAGTGGTCCTGTGCCAGAGGGGTATCTGACCTCATGGAACTGTCTTCAGCTACAGCCTTCTGCTTCGTCCAGCTGGATATTTTATACTTCTGTTTCAGTGACTAAACATGGTGAAGTCCGATTTTAAATTACTATACTGAACATTCCACTTTTAGAGAGTTGCCATTAAGCTGCCTAAACTAAATATGCATTTCTGCCAGTGTCCAGGGTCACACAACTGTGAATGGCTCTCCTGTGGAGTTTTGTGTATTCCTTTCTTTGTGTGGGGCAGGGTACTTACCTTCTTAGCAGGATGTCCTGGGGAGATTGTACTCACCCTTCCTGAGCTCCAAAGGGTAGTCTCATGGCTTGCCCATCGCCTTCTGACTTCTAAGGGATGCCTGCCATGTCACTGACAAATACAGCTCGCACCTAGTGCTGCCTACAGTTGGTTACCCGAGTCAGTTTTGAGCCAAGACCATGAAAGGGGAAGGTTAGACAAAGGGGGCTTCCCCTACCCACATGCTGGCTTCAAGGATAAAAGTTGCGCCTTCAGAACCTTTAACCAGAACGCTCCTGAATCTGTGGATGATTCAGAGGATAGACTGTCCTGCTGTCTTAATATAGAAGGCTGGACCTGCTTGCCTTGAACCCAGCTCCCCAGAAGTGACTCCGAGAGTCAGTTGGCTGACCTGTTTGAGCTACAGAGACACAACAAGCTTCCAGAGGCCTCCCTGCAACTGCCCACCTGACCTGTATTAACTGGAACTGCCTGGGCCTGCCTGAACCCTGTTCTGGCTTCTGCTTGGAGTGAGTCCTGATCCCCAAGAGGTGTCTCCCCCAGGTCCTGGACCCTTGGCTGGCATCAGAGGGCACTCCTTGGACTGTTCACACTGAATAATGACCGTCTGTGATGCCCGCCAGCGCGCCTTTCTAACAACAACCTGCTCTTCATGTCAGCTCAGTGATCCGGCGTCAACTGCAACAGAATGCATTGTCTGTCAACATGAACCTCCAGAGACAATGACACTTTGCGCCAAACATCAACTGTCCGTGATCCCTAACCAGCTTCTTGCGCGGGCAATAGCTTCCTTGCAGGTCGCACCACAACCCTGCCAAAGCAAACATCCACCTGCAACTCATCACGCGAACTCAGACTTGAGAAGATAAACCCTTCAGTGGGACAGACAGCAGAGTTTTTCTAGTGTTATGTTGTTACTTTCTACTGTTTGAGTGCTGCAGAAATACTTTACATATTGCCTCTAGGTTTAGCTTGACTGTTTTAGTACCAAGCAACCAGAGGGGTAAGCATAGATTTACTTAGTGACTTTTATGATTCACACTGACAAGGATTGTATTTATTACTTGAACGGGACTCTCATTCTTCCCAACTATTAACCCAATTTTTTACACATCCAATCTAGAATGCATTCTTTGGTGCCAAAATATATGACAGCACCTTTTCTTCTAATGCCACTTCCTTAGGGGCAATGCGTTACCTACTGTGTTGCTGTGCTAGGTATGCCCTCTGCATGTTCTTATTTGCCATGATCTTGCACACGTGTTTTGCTGTTGAAGTCTATTTTTTCTGATGGATACTTGTAACCACAAAATTCTCACCTTTAGAAAATCTCGAGCACCTCGCTGGATCAGGAAATGTCTACCAACAATGGCTCCAGTATGCGAGCAGGTGTTCCCCTGAGGCTCCGTGGTAGCCTTTTACTACTGGTGAAGTGATAGAGAAGGGCCGCATATAGATGCCACCTCTGGGTGCTGCCAGTCTTAGTTCCTTTCTTTTCAACATGGATTCAGAGATCTGCTTCCATCATTCTCGATTTTCCAAAGACTCCAAAAGGCCTTTTAGACATTGTGCTTGGGATGATTTCTCCATAATGCTGATAGGTTTAACCCCTGCTCAAGTCTTCAGGCAGAAGATGTTGTAACGCACCAACCTGACATCTGTCTTTGGTGCCTGGGCTCTGGTCATAACTCAAAGACACATGAGAATATGATCTTATGCACCCGAAGGCAATCAGAGAGTATAAAGTGAAACTTGATGTCAAGAAGCCTACGGAGAGGTTGCATTTGAAGCAGCAGTCACATTCCGCTCCAAGTCGCGGGTCAGCTCCCACTCCTGGTAATGGGGCTCGTTCCATATGAAGTCACATTATCACTCCTGGGTAAGTCGAAGTAGAAACCATGCAATAAGTGCAAGAAGGCCAAGTAAGAATTAACACCATCCAGTCACTCAAAATCAGGTGAGCAGTTGTAAGGGAAACCCTTAAAAGGCACCTTGCCTCCAGCTTCTTCCGACTTTGATCTGGTCCAACTTTGCCCCAAATTTCCTGGGACCCAGCAACAAATTTCAGCCTTTCATGAAGCTTTCAGATGCTGCTGGCTCCCTCTAGAATGCATTTCGCCCCCACGGAGCCACAGAGTCCTCCAGTCGGACTTCTTCTGCCAGGCCTTGCACCACTCATCATCCATTTCTGGGCTTGTACCAAAGGTAGTCCAGACTTCGACTTGGGCTCCAAGGTCCATGCCAGTCCCTTATGTGCTAGTTCTGCTACTAGCGCCATCTGTGTTGGATCCGATTCCAATAACGGTTTCTGACCCCAAATCGATATCGGCTCCTATCAGGCCTATGCCGCACTATGAGATTACCAAAGCACATTCATTAGTCATTCAACCAGATACCAAGCCTGCTCCACAATGCCAATATTACCACAGGCTGGAGGTCCTGTTCGGCTGTGATTCTGATGCAGTCCAGGGCCTTTAATACATTCTCTATGACACTGATGATGACGAGGAGGCCAAAATCTACTCCCATCCTCATTACACTGGTGCAGGACATTACCTACACCTACAAAATGCTAGTGGGCTACACACCGAGCTGGACTCACCAGCTGGTCCACCAACGGAAGAATGTGCATCCTTTGCAGTTGTGCTGCACAGAAAAGCTAAGATGTTTGATTTTCAGACGCCAACTGTAGAAACAATATCCAATTTACTGACTGAAATACACCAATCAGGACTGTCTTTATTGCCATTTAACAAGTCACTCATGGGTGCCCTCATGCTGACTTAGACAAAACCATGCTCAACTCCGAGAGGGAAGGTCACACAGACTGGCGCTGGATGACCGTGATTTCCTGACAAACCACCTTAGATTTGAATGCATTGTAATGCAGCCATCAATAAGTGAAATTAATCCAAATGCCTTCTCCTCAAATTCAACACGCAGGCAATCAAAGCAAAATGACCCCTTTGGCAGAAAAATGTTTCGTCAGCTAGCATGGCCCTAAGCTCCTTGAATGTGGTGTGCCTTCTGGGAAGGTACACCCACACTTTGTGGGACATTGCCAGTAAGATCTTGCATTCCGTAAGACTTCATGGTGTCATATGCCCTAAGGATTGAGGATAGACAGAATGCAATAAATAGGTGCTACTATGGACACCACCGAACACATATGCTGCACAATTCTCACCAGCATAGTGCTAAGTCAACACGTTTGGTTGCAAGCAATTGATTTTTTGTGGAGACGTCCAGCCGCTCCTCAATTACATGCCCTTTGACGGATGTATACTCTTTAGAGAGAAGGTTGACTCAGCACTTAAGCGATTTAAAGATATTTGCTCCACGGCATGATCCTTGGGTTATTATCACCTGCCCACCAATTCCACCAGCACTATAGGAAATTTACAGGCTACTCCAGCGGCCTACCTTATTGGCAACATCAACCATCTTAGCCACTGCACCACTCACTCAAGCCTTTCCGAGGCAGAGGGCATGGTGGCAATAGAAATTGTTTATGCCAACAAGGACAGCAGTCATCTGATTCCTCCTCCCCTGCTTCAGCGTCCAAACCACTTTGATTTCCTCTGGCAGACCCACAGTCAGCAGGATGGGGGCAAGATCAACATATCCTTTCCAGCTGGAAATCTAACACATCAGCCTTATAGGTTTTACACATTGTTCAAAATGGCTGCAATTTATCTTATATGTCTGCCCCAGCTCATATTCCCACACCAGGACAGATTTCAGCAGTTTGTACCTAATGCAGGAAGTTCACCTCCTGCTGGCCAAGCATGCCACTGAAAGAATGGGAAGCTACTCCAGCTGCTTCCTTATACTGAAGAAGGATGAAAGCCTCAGAACTCTTCTGGACATGCTCACTCTAGCCTAGACCCTATCCGACCCTGGATCCTATAGATGTTAGGGTGTCATTAGTCATGCAGGACACATATTTTCAGATACTTGGCATGCTGTCCCACAAAAGCTACCTGTAGTTCCTGGTGGGTTCGAAACACAAGTGACTGTGCTGGCCTTTGAATTTATCTTGTCTCCTCAGATGTTCACAAAAGTGAAGGCAGTTTATGGATGCTCATTTTTAGAGTTTTGGGATACATTTACTCCTGTACCTCGATGGTTGGCTACTCAAGGTGGGCTTGCCTCAGTGTGTTGCAGACACAATCTTCTGAATGATTGCCTCCCTCTAAACTTCCTTGGGATTTTCCATCAGCGAGTATCAACTTAGCTCTATACAGACACTTCCTTTCATAGGGCCTATCCTGGACATGATGGTGTTCAAGGCCTCTCCACCGCAGCAACCGTGTGTTCAAGATATTTCCAGCTCAGTCCTTGGACTCAGTGAGGATGATTCTGAGGCTTCTTGGGCTTCTAGCTTCATACATTCTCCTTGTCCCATACACCATTTGGCACAAGCGAGTCCTATTGTGTAACTACAGTTTTCAGAGGTCCCACAACCAGGGCAGTCTGTCCCACTCTATACAGCTCTCTTGGAATACGGCTCAGGGTCTACTCTGGTGGCAGAGGATTACTAACGTTTACTACAACAGGCCTTCCCTACTAAGACATAACAGTTGTGACAGACACATCACTGCTGGGTTGGGGAAGTGGGGGCATGTGGCAGAATTTGAGATTAGAGGCTTCTGTTTCAGTCCCAAAATCAACCTTTGGAGTTTTGTGCAATCCAGCTGTCCCTGAAAGCCTTCCTGCAATCTGACTGGTGGACGAGTTGAGCATGTGTCTCTTGAAGGACCATCAGTGACGTCTACACTCAGTGGTGGAACTTGATAACTTTGGACAGTGGTTAGATCTACGTGGCACCACCAAGAACATGCAGTTTCACAACTTTGTGCTCTAAGTTCCCTCCAGCAGAGTCACTGGGAGACGCACTGTATCAGCGATAGGACGCAGGTCTCCTGGATGCATTCCCACCTTTACCTCTCCAGCCTTGAGTTTCGAAGAAAGTCAGGCCAAACCAAACTTAGTCATCTTGATAGGCCATGATTGTGCAAACAGGGTGTATTACCTAATTCTCTTTAGCTTGAATGTTTGCACTCCGATCAGTCTGTCTCCTCAGGGAACCTCCCCCAGTAGAAGGCAAGGGTCATACACTTAAACATCTGCAACCTACAATTCTCTGCATGAAGGATGAGCATCAGCCACTGAGTTCCTTTAATTTATCGTCTGAGGTAGTAGATGTTATTCTGCAGCTATATACTCTGCAACAAAGTTCATTTATTATTGTTTGCTTGTCCTTGGCCCAGCAAGGCCTTACAGTGGGCACAGTAAAGGGTTACAAATCACCCATTTCATTTTTTTAGGTTTGCCAGATCAGTCTTCCCTTTTCAAATTATCTGTTGTGGCACCCGTTTGAAAGGCCTGACTCACACGTTTCCTCCAAAACCTTTTCACCATTCCACAGTGAGCCCTTACTTTGGTCCTAACATTTCTCATGTGTCCAACAGGACCAAGAAAGGCAGAGCAGAAAAGGATCCTGCCAAGGTGGATTGTCTTTTGCTCAAAGATTGTTTATGTGTTGGTCAAAACTAGAGCTCCCTAAAGACCTGTGGTCCTACTCCATGAAATCACAAGCTGCAGCAACTGTGCTGACAATGGAAGTGCCTTTTCTGGACACATCCAAGGCTGCAACCTGGGTATCAGTGCAAATGTTTATGAAGCACTACTGTCTCAACTGCAATGTCTGCAGAGAGGGTTATTTTTCCCGCTCGGTCCTGCAATACTTCCTGGTTTGAGTCTACCCTTCAGACCCTTCACCTTTTGTGAGGTACTGCCTAAGTATCTGTTATAAAAGGGAGAAATCTGTGGTTAGAGGGATCCATCAGAAGAACAAGTTACTTACCGTCGAGAATTTTCTTTCTGCTGAATACTCTAACTGCAGATTCCTCTCTGTCCTCCCTCCTCCCCATTCTGTAGAGTTGGCATCTACGCAGCTTAATGAGGTCCCTCGTTAGATTATTCAGTATCCGCCAGAAACAGCATTACATTAGGTCAGTAGCTTGTCCATCGTTACATCGCACCCTAGCCACTAAAAGGTCTGCCCTCTGCAGCATGCCAACCAGTCAAGAAACGTACCTGCCTTTCCTCCTTTCATGTTGGGTGATCTGTGGTACAATCAGCCTTGTTCCACGGCTGCCAGCACTTTTCACAACACACCCTGCACTGTCTCTGAATGTATTTGTTATATAGGCCTTGCATACTATTGCCAGAGCATGATTATAACAGAGCACGTTTCGAGAAACAACTGCATCCAATCATAGAACTTCCCTGCACTGCAACGGGCCCTTATTCAAGGGGTTTTAACAATACCCTCGAGTGTGATTGTATCGAAAACAGATGCAAGTAGTTAATCATAAAAGCAATAAAGTTCTCCTGCCTTCTGCTGCTCCAAATGGAGTTGCTGGTGGAAGCCCTTGTAATTTTTCCAGCAGTGATGCACAGTGATGGAAAATATTGGACCATCTCGCCAACAGAAGACTGCACCAAAAATCACCTCTCTGCTGAGTGCTGTAGTAACAGCAAATAGCCTTAGAGTGTCTGTCTCCTTCTAGCCTTCAGATGAATGAAGCATCCCTCTCTACTTTCTTCTAAGGGTCAGCCTTCCCTGCACCTGACTCATATAAGTCACTATCTTGACAGAGCTTAGCTCTTGAATGATTACACATGGGTCTATGCATAATGCAGCACCAGGGCGAACTATCTTCAGGAAAGGCCAGCGCAGACAGCTGAAATATAAGGGGACTGTGGGTGGCAATTGGTCCAGCCCGCATCAAAGACCCAGCTGCGTGCAAATAAACTACAGGGGTCTTGTGTCATTCATAGTCCAGTTGCAAGGCCCATTTAAATCATAGCATGGACGAAAACATGCAGGCCTAGCCAAAAGCGATCAGTATACCCTTTCACACACATATGTGCCCAGCACACTCAACCACGATGTGCACAAGCACCCGAGGGGGCAGTGCAGTGCAAAAGGTGAGTGGGATTGCTCCTTAAGAGAACCATACACAAAGTTTAAGATGGACGCAGGATTCTTCACAAACAACATACAGATACATGGCCCTGCCGTCTCAAAGCTTGAAAAGAAAGAAATAAAAGCAGGAAAGGATAGAAACTGAAAATAGTTGCTTTTCTTCGTTCATCGTCCTCCCCCCTCTGGTCAGACTAGAAACCAATATATATATATATATATATATATATATATATATATATATATATAGATATATATATAGATATATAGATAGGTTTATAAATATATATATATATATATATATATATATATAAGGCTACATACCATCTACAGGGCAAACAAACAGCTTCCTTGCCATAAGACATTTCTTTAGTTTGTGAGAGCCTTGCATAACTTGGACACCTGTTTCTTGGTTAAACAAAATATTCTCCAGGGGAAGAGAAAGCAGGGCAACTCCAACATCTGCCACCATTTAATGGTATAGCCATGTTAGCTGCCTCATCACTAATAAAGAGGGTAGACTTGCTTCAAAATCTATAAATAAATGTTGCTGCATGAGCCTGGGGAGACCTGAAAAAGCACATGGCATGGGGAATAAAAAGACCCCCCTCCGCCCCCACATTTGATAGCCAAGTACCACTGCTAATGGTGATGGCATACGTGCAGAGACATTTCAAGGTAGGGGCCTCCTGATAGAGCCAGCTCTGTTCTGTCGAGAACCTTGCTCTGATGACCATGAACAATTCTTAAACAGATTGTTTTAAATACTGTTTCCCTTTCAATCATTTTTAATGTGAGTGATGTGTGAGAGTCTATTACAGACATTTTGCAGCGAAATGCTGTACCTATGTTTTCATGTAACATCCATAAAAATGTTTCTTTTAGATCAAAACAGGACCTCACATATGAGAAATGGGGGGTGTCACATCACAGATATTACTTACAGTAAGTTTAGTAAGCTGCTCTGCCTGTCGCGGTGCAAAGGTTGGTAGTAAAATGTACCTTTTCGTTCTATGCCCATCCCTTACTTGGTGTGAACAGTAAGTGAAATCTGCATAATCAAGCCACCAGTCTGGCTGTGGCAACCCTGGGTCCCTAAATACAGCAGCCCCCTGCCCCACCATAATGAAGAGACAACCAGACATGTGATTGTGATATAGCGAGTACGCCTCATCTCAGTTCACTCTCACCTGTGATCTGCAGCTTTGGTGGCACGCACGCTGCGCAGACGGCAGACTGCTGGAAAATGATGGTCCCATCGGCCACCGCACATGCAGTTTATACTGTGCAAGTGTGCATGAAACAACACAGTCGCACCCGCCGCGCCCCACCCTGAAGACCACCCAGGGGTACGCGCAGAATGCATGCACCATGTATAATTTCATGTGAACATGCGCACAGCATAGCTATAAAACTAACTGGCCCCAGACCCAGTTAGTGAGTCAGTGAGTGTACTAACCTGAGGGGGCCCTGGAGCTCGGGCCCGCCATGCACCGTGGGGGGGAGGGGGTTGCGGGGGCTTATGTTGCACCAGTGTTGCTGCTGTCTTAGCACATTAAAAACACATCACTATCCCTGAAAATTAGAACTTTAGAATTTGGACGAGTGTGCCTGTGCACTGTCAGTGATCTGGCTAAACAGGGCTTGAAAACGATGAAACTAGATTATAAATTCAAAGCTGCTCCGAACAGGGGCCTCCAAAATACATTGGAACCGGGTCCATAAAATCATTAAGATGTCCCAGCGTACGTTAACATCCAATTCCGTTGTCGGTTTTAGTCTCCCACTAAATGTCATACTAAATATGGTGGTATCTATAAACTGCATTTTATGTATATTAACCTCTTACTGCATCCCAAAGTGTATTGTCTTTGAATACTCATAAAATATAATGCAATAGAAAATTAGCTTGGAACATCTGTGAGAGGCCAAAATGTGAGATTTCCTCTCATTTCCATAAGTAAATGTACAAAATAAATGATTGTGTGTCTTAGATTTTCTGTGAAGATGGCGAGCCCGCCAAGATAACACCTCTAGAGGTGCCTACAAATCCGCACTCAGAAGGTACCACGCCCAGGTCAAGGAAGCCAGGAAAGCCGTCCTTGTGCTAATACTAGAATCCTTCTCCAACTCAAGCAAAGAACTGTTCAACATTGTCAAATAGATAGATAGGGTTTTATTGTTCCTAGTTATTTAAAACCATTACAATATATCATAATGCGCCTCACTGTGACATGCATATGTCGGGGACACAAGTGGGCTGGACACGGATGTGGACACACTGGTACACAACACTTATCACACACATACACATCGGTCATTACGGTTCCAGTATTCATTTACAAATGAATGCCAGCACCTCAATGACAGTACATTCACACCTATCAACTGTGTCACATTGCCAGGGGATCTGTACCTGTCATGTTGTGCTGCAAGTTGTGTGTGTGAGTCAGTACATGTATGTGTGTGTGGATTGGCTGGTTGAGGTGGATTGAGCTGGAGTTGGTTATGTGGTTGTGTCTGTATGTGTTTCACTTGCATGTGAGACTGATGTAGTAGTGTATGTTATGTTGCCATGTGACACATTCAGGTGAGTGTGGTTGTTGTGTGGTGGATGTTGTTGTGATGTGTGTAGTGCATGTGCGTGGGTATGTTTGTGTAGCTGAGTGTGTAGTTGTGTTGTTTGTTCTGGTTGTGTCGTGTCTGGGTGCAGTGTCAATAGTGTGTGTATGTGTGTTGTCATGGATGTAGGTCAATGTGTGTTTTCGGCACGTACCAGTTGTGTTGGAATGGCAATGGGGTATAGTGTGAATGTGGTGTGTTGTGTAGTGTGTAGTGCAGGGGTACAGATATGGAAGGTAGAGTGTGTGTGTGTGTGTGTGTCACTTACCTCTCTTCCAAAGCCACTGCCATTGTATGAAGTTTATTGGGTCCCACCGCTGTCTCCCTCCTTCAGCAAACCATCACCAGTCAATCCACTTGCAGAGCTCTAACATCTAAATACAGCAGGTGGAAGACTGTCGAGTTGACGGTCTTCTCGTGTACGCGGCAGACACAGCTTGGAGGTGCGACCGCCAAGATCTAAATCAGGCCCATAGTCTTCTTAATTGTTCCAGCCAGCTAAGCTTACTTAGTTTGGGCGGTTTTCTATTGAAAAGGTAAAAAAGAAAAAGAAAGATGACAATAAGACTAGACAAAGCTACAGTGCTCGGGCAGACCAAGCCAGGTCCCAGCTGGTCCTAGCCAGAATGTGGCAACTAAGCTGTAGGCCTGAAAATGAATGCCCAGTAGGGACTGAGTGGCAACTGTTTTTTAGCTTAGGGACCAGTGGCAGCTGCCTTTTTTAGCTGCTGTAGTGCATGAATTCAAGAGCTTAAGGGTTTCCCTAAGGAATTTCATGCACCCGGCTGAAAACTGAGCATCTGAGCCACTCAAGCATGCAATTACTGCTTTAATACCCTGGTGCTGAAATATTGGCTTTAACCAAAGCATATTGGCTGCAAAGCATCAGTAAAAAGCAATGGCAAACGAAATAGGTCTGTATTGTCAGCCAAGATGCAAGACATTCATTTTGCCAATGCTTGTTGCCTTAACTTGAGTTACTTCTTAAGGACATTTCTCCTTCTTCGGCCACATCCTACTATGGGAACCCCGTGCAAATATGAATAAGTATTTCTCCCTTAATATATCTAAGGAAGGTTCAGTGCCCGTAGGATTCTCCACATTTGGGGAACCTGGAGAACACTGTCCTACAGCACCTACCAAAGAAACAAATCCATCATCAGCTGCTGCTTCTGCTCTGAAGGGCCTCAGTGGTGCTTGGCTCCTGTGACTGGCTCATATATAGGGAGGTTGCTAGTGATCTTGGCTAAAGATATCTCCCCATAGATTCCATTCTTTCTCATGTGTCACATCAAAGGGCCCTTTAAAATTCATAGAGAACAATTGCATTTGAATGCGTCTGCATCTTTCTCTATGTTTATCATAAGAATGGTGCTTTTAGAGTGACATTTCCTTTGAGTTATGCTGAGTCTTGACAGAGGAATGAGTGCAGAATTCCTGGTATGAAAGTCTAACAGCAGTTTATCTGGTATCTTTGTACAACAGCTCAGTGTGTGGCTCTGCCTGGTATATTTGGTTGTTGTAACCACCCGCTATTAGTCCTGTTCCAGAAATACATTTTTGTAGAAGGGTTATCATCAAAAGCATTATTGACATTAATGGCAGCTTACTCATGTCTCGCAGGACATTCACAGCACAGCTTTCTTCTCCACTATCTAATGTCTTCCCATGCAAAATATGGAAACACACTTTAGTGGTCCGGGTCATTATTATCCATATGTGAAAAGGTAACCTTCCTCCTTCAAGACTATAAACTTCCAATGTGGCCTACTATAGTGATCAGTGATGCCACCTCCCCTTATCAATATCTTATGGGGTTCCTGATCCCATCCTTCAGATTCATAATGAGTATTAGCACATGCATTGCATGAGGATGACACCCTGGACCACATCAGAATGCCTGAGACCCCCCATAATTATTGAGTGCCTCTCAGATACCTCACAGTGTATGGGCCTTAGCTAGATCTCTCTTAAAAGATACAAAACAAGGGTCGGGTTGCTTACTTCTGGTGCGCCTACTTATTTTACTAGCTACCATGCAGGGGAAATAATTAACGCCAACTATCTAACTGACTGGTATTGCTTTCAGCTCAGTGCAGTTATTAGTTACGCAGATTAACCATATCATCCAGTATGTCCTGGTCCACTGTCATTGATTTCCATTTCTCATACCTGAATCTGCAAAGTTGTTTTGTACACTGGTTATGACATTTCACTGATAACCTTATACCTGACTCATCCATCATGCATATGTGTATAAATGACTACCCCACCCTCTTTTCACATTACACTGGCCTTAAGTGTGCTGACTGATCCAGGGCAGGATTACTGATGACAGCATGAGAACTTTGGGTACCAATATGTGTTGAACGGTTTACTATATCTCTATACCCGCACATGAAATGATTGCTACTATTTGTAGTAGTAATCTGGGATAGAACCATATTAGCATAATATCATAGCAAATATATCAACATTCCAAATATCCACAAGGCTTAAGTATATTTAGGTAAGTACAGGTTTACTATCCGTAATTCAACAGATATGTATGTACCTTGATGATATATATATATTGGCTGAAAAAACAAATGTTACAGTAACTATAACTTGCTCCCTTGCCATGCCCAGTTTTCTTATCAATAATTTTATTGTAAATGTTGCAGTGATAATATCAAAGATGCCATACAAGATCTCATCAGTGATATAATATGTGTAGTAATCAGCGAGTTATAGTTATCTTAGGGCGCAAGTTATAGTTACTTAAAAGAACTCTAACTATAACTGCTGAATTTCTATTGTTTTGTACGAGTAAATTCAGAACCTAACTATAACGTCCCTGTGACCTTTGCTTTTTCAGTGAATTTCTATGTTTTTTTAACGTAAAGCAGTTTTAATTACTATATGTTATTCCAAACCCTGCCGTGCGCGGCAGGGGTTGGTCACAAGGCCTGGCCTGCAGCCAGGCCTTACAGCAAAGCCCTTATAACCACCCAACCACACACATCATTTGGCTGTGGGAAGTCCAGTTTGGCCACGGGGCCTGTCTCTGTCAGTGGATCTGTGAGTGAGTGAGTGAGTGTGTGTGTGAGTGGGTCTGAAAGTCAGTGTGTGAGTCTGAGTGGGTGTGAGGGTGTGCATGAGTGTCTGAGAGGATGTGCGAGTGGACGCATGAGTCTCTGAGTGCATGAATGAGTGAATGAATTAGTGTATGAATGAGTCTGTGTTTTTTCTTTCTAATTTTTCCATATTAGCAGATAATTTGCTAATTTTTGTGCATATCGGTCATGGTGACGCAAAATTATTTTAAACTCATAATTTGCACCTAAAGCACATCTATATCACATCCCTGGGTTCAGGGTACCTTCACGCTGCCCCCCTATGTCACTTTCAATTTGAATTTTCACTCCTGGAGACCGTGTCCCCTGAAATAAAATGGCAGCCACAGCTTTGTAGTCAGATTGCGGTCAGCCAATTGCAATGCTTCTTTTCGCACACATATTCTTAAAAAATGTGCGAAATTCACAAATTATTCACGGCCAGAGATATAGAATTGTATATTCCCTTCAATATCTCACAAACTACTGAACAGATTCACAACAAATAATTGAAAGCGTAATCTGCGTACCGACACCTAGCTTTCTGCAACATTTGGTGTAATTCTGTCCAGTGGGTCGCCCTGTAGTCATGTCTAAAGAATCCTATGGAAATTAACATGGGAAACACAACCTTTTTTAAGCCCCCCCTTTTCTTGGCCACTTCTTAACGGATTACCCAGAAACTTTCCATGCGCAACAAGAATCACGCAACACTTTTTTTGTAAACTTTTGTGAAGATTCGTCAAACTCGAAAAAGATAAAGGCAAGTCAAAAAAAGATTTTCCTATGGTAACATAGTCCTAACTATAACTACCTAATGGCGACTGCCACTAGGTTATATATGTGTGTGTCTTCATGGTATGTGGAGTTAAGAATAGTGAATCTGTACTTACCCATACATACTTTCCTTCTTAATATTTTAGTCGACAGTATTTTTGGTACAATATTATAGTAGCATAATATTAAAGGTTTCCTACAAAGGCTCACTGAGAAATGTGAAAATATCACTAGAATTTGGAATAATGCAACAGATGTTGTCAGTGATACCCATTTTAACCTTTTTGCACCCAGAGATGTTTGTTGGTGACAGTCCAGCGAGGAATTACCAGTAATACAGTATTCTCACCCAGTTCCTGATTGGGCAGAAACATTGTTTCCTCCCCAATCAGAAATTCTACAGGACCTATTGTGGAGCTTTTTGTTTTAAAAAAAATCTGCTTATCAAACATACCTCCTGCATGTGAGCTGTATGCTCTTGCACAAGTGTGTTGGTTTCAAAAAGAAATTAAGAACTGTGTTAACCCTTCTCTAGCTTACCTGTTCTTTGATCATTTCGATAAATTCACTTTTTGGGTGAAAAAAACCTGACCTGAGAAAAACTGAAAAGTGTATGTGACTTTGAATGAAAATAATTTGCTATAGATTTCACAGTTAATGTTTCCGAAGTCTTAATTTTCCTCTGCAAGGGATTCCATGATGTTACTTAATAAACAAGCTCTAACCTACATTCACCATGCAAAGAGGTGCCTGATCTGTCTTGACCGACCATGGCTGTGATGAATAGAGATAATGGTGTGCTTATAACCTCCCTGGCAGCGGCAATCACACACCACTCCTTTTGAACTCCGTCTGGAAGGCTATTGAGGAAGCAGGCGAGGGGCACAGGATTCTGACCAGGAGAAAACCAACCAGTCCCAGAGTCTCCTCTGCTGTGGGATCCGATTTTAGACTTGGGGTTTGCAATCAATGACTTTATGCCTATCCCTTTTTTGTGAGGTAACCTAATATGGGTTTGATTGCAAGTTTTTGTAATGAAAGCTTGCAGGATCATGATTTTGATTATGTTTGGATAGCTTATGTATTATTATTAATGGTTTTGTTTAGCAATAGCATGTATAGGCCATCTGAGAAATAAAACCTGAGACGTGCACAATTCTCATGACTAATTTTCATGGGCGTCTTTGAAAACAAATGCAGTCTGTTCGCACCCGTTTTTTTTGCCAGTGAAATAGAGTATAAAAAGCCGTAATTCTAATTTGGTAGCTAGAGAGGAGAATCTTTATGTTGTGGATCATCTGAAGTATGGGTGTTGGATAAGATTCCTCTGCCCAAGGACTTGATCTTGAAGAAAATGTGAGGGCACCATAGCAAAGGAAAGGAGCACTGGGTATCACAGAATATAAAACAGACTTGTTCTGGTAATCTGTTTTTTTTATCATTTGCCTGTGTTAATGACCTAATTATCATTGCAATAATTTCTTACGGGTTTTGGTACACTAGAGTGGTGAATAATAAAGTTTTGTCAATGCTATATTGTCGTGTTTCTTGACTTCGCAGAGTCAAAGTGGCAGCTCATCTAAAATACGCTTGCTAGGGTCTCCTGTAGGTGTGAGTAATATTGAAGTAGTCAATGGGTGTTTCTTTGAGACCTCTATTCACTCCCTTCTGCTGTGCAGGATAACAGGCTATTTTCAAGTGTCTGGAGGCAGTGGAGTTGAGGATGGCTGGAACCTCAACTCTGCTTTACGAAATAGGATGGCTTCGAATTTCAGGGTGAATCAAACGGGGAAACAGAGAAGCTCTTACCCAGAAAATAAGCACTGTTTGAAGCACAGGAGCTCAAATGAGTCTCACCAGATTTTAGTAATGGCATTTAGCTTTAGAGGTGTGTTTTTTTTTAATTGAGGGCCTGTTCAACATTAGTATACTTTAAGCTGAACAAATTATCAGAATCCCAGTTTTTGACTTCTTAAAATTTAGAAACTGAATGAACTCTATGAAAGGTCAAGAAATCGTGGTATTGTTGCTAATGAAGGCTTCATCTAGCAAGCGCTTTTCTTCGCAGAATGAACCCTATGTATGGACAAGAAAAAAATCTGAAAGAGAAGACGCGGAGGAGACACCCTAAATTTGGCAGCTTCTCAGACGCCATTCACACCGCCATTTTTCCCACGTTTTGGTTTTCCATACACCAGAGTGTGTGACTGTCTGCGATCAGGAAACCCATAACACCCTCACTCTAAGAAAAAGGACAGTATACCAAAGGTGAACGGTTGGGAGAGCTGTCAATTGGTATTGGCTGCCAATTTACTACCCATCTCTAGATAAAGCCCTCGATGTTTTGTATGAATGCTTTTCTCTTGCCTTCTCAGAGAGCAATGAACGTCTTCGCACTTTAGAAGAGTCGATACAAAACAACCCCCTCGAAATACACTCACGACAGACCTGACAACTTTTATTACTTTTACTGTGTGCTGAGGGGCAAGTTCTTGTGTTGAAAGAAGACCTTTTACCCAACACCACCGGTCAACAATCGAAAGAGTTTGGGGCAAGTAGAGGGGCTAGGGCTTATTGCTCAGTGCTCAAATTGGCAAAAAAAAAAGTTACAGAGACTTCCCGTGTGGATGTTATGGGCAGAGCCACTAAACAATGTACTGGAAACCTCCTATCTGCCGGGGTTTCCAACTCACTGTGTGAACACTGTGTGATATTGGCTCCTCAACAGGTGACCGTGCGAAGAGAGCTGATATTGTGGTGCCATGTGAGCTGGCGGGTCTCTAATGATGGCGCATCTCAGCGCTTTAAATGGAAACTTAGAAGTGTAGGTACTCACACTTCAGAGTATCTGTGTGCTCCTCAGAAGTGCCAGTACTCTCCCATTAAATGTATTGCAGCTGCGCTGAGAAGTTCAGGTACACTCCCTGTCAAATTAAGTAAGTGCAGGTACCCAGTACCGTACAGTACCAGGCCATACAAAGCACTGGCACATCTGATGGTCTTTGCCGTCTATGACAGGCCCAAAGTGAAATAACAGGAAAGGGGGTGGAACTGCAGACAAAAGCAGCTGTCTCTCACATGCATGACGAGCCGTATTTATAGCTTACAGGCAGGACAACCATGTTTTCTTGTTCGACTTCTTGGAGCACAAATCTCTTTCAAAGCCAAGGATACAACTTTACAGGGCCAAGCGGCTGCCAGTTCCCAATGCCCCACAGTCATTAATACTTCCTTCGAAAAATTATTACCCTGGAGTCGCTCCTATGTTATATGAATTAAAATCCCTTGTGGCCTGCCATATTTTCCTTATGACAATACATCATTTTAGCATTTAGATTGAATATTTGTTTAGGGTTTTTTTTTCAGTCGCACACGTTTGGAAAAGATCCACCCAGTCCGGCCTTCCTGTTCCTTCTGTTTCTGAAGATGTATTCCTTGGATAAAACAGATATTCTGTTTACTGTAGTCCACTTACAAAGCCTCAGTGTTGCATGGTCCCCAGATAATGGGCCGTTTTACAGCCACCTCCGTTTTTGGCGCCAGTTTTAGTCTGTGAGAAACGGGAGCTGCGTCATCAAACGCACACAAAAAAGGCTCGGGCGGCAGAAGGGGTAAGAGATTTGTTACAAACTCCCCTCGCCTCTTGGCAGCACAGCGATCGTGGAAAGGGCGGAAGAAATCCGAGTGGTGCATCTGCTTTGGACGTTGTTATTGCGATAAATCATGACGCGTGCAAAGTCTGGAACTTCTTGTGTATTCGTGGCTCTCTCTGAGGTGCAGCCCAAGCACGGCTCGTGGTGCCAACTCGGCATCCTCCAGGCTGAGTCCCAAATGTCACTCGTTACGCTCACTTGGGGCTCCGCTGCGAAATGTACCGAAGCCCACGGCTAGATTTTGTAAGAAAAAATGCTATGTATCCCCATCCAAAAGAAACAGAATAGCGCAGGTCTTGCCCATTCACCATAAATCCTCTGACGTTCCCTGAGGACACATTCATCCAGCTATTCAACCAGTCTCACTCTTAAGAAGAAAGGTTAAAGAAACCTGCATACTTTTCACCTGAACTGAATACAAAAAGTAAATAACTCTGGTTCAGAAGCATCGCCCATCCAAGCGTTGCTCGCGCCTAGGCAAAGTGACAATCTTATCACCGCCTCCCCTTCGCATTAAGCTTATATTTAATGCTTCTTCTAGGGGCAATATGATGTCTTCCTGCTATGGGCATTCATGCTGGATGTCTGTAGAGACTTAACAACAGATTACTCACCGTTTACATATTCCCTTGGGTATCAGACTGGATCTGGGAATTCTTCAGCAGTACCCCTGTGCTGCACACAGCAACATCGGTCCGCCCCAGAAGTGACGTGCGGAGTTGTATATAGGTGACACCCATGTGCATTGACGTCAGTTCTTTTCATTCTGCGGCAACTGCGGCAACAGACAAAGATCCAGAGATACCCCTCATCTCTTTGAGACAGTATCCTTCAATATTTTCTCCTAAAGTTCAGGGGCAGCTCCTCCACAATGGCAGAGAAGCATCGCCTCCCTGGAGCCAGGAAATGAAAAATGAAACAACAGTTCACTATTGTTTTATTTTCCATCTACTGGCTCAGCCAGCAGTACAGGGAGGGGCGGGGCTGAGTCATGGGAGGAGGGAGGAGGAAAGCGTGCACATAGGTGCGCATGTGTGTTTGGCTGGCCGTCTTTAGGTTTCTCCAGCCTGGCTGTGTTGAACAGGGCTGGAGAAACTGCACAGAGCCTGTTCTGGCCCCTCTCTCAATCGACAGGTCGCTAGATCTTTACCACCTGAGTTTTACTACTTCATCAAGAATCCAACTACTCAGAGTCGAGTGGTACAGGCTTTGTCCAGCGAGATTAATCCAAACTCATTCCCATCTACTCCCCTGACACAGGATCGAAGCGAATAGAGACCTTTGGGAAAAGAGCATTCTTGTCCACAAATTTACACCTCCATTCAGAGAATGCCAGCTGCATCCTTGCCTGCTACACTCAAGCTTTATGGAATTCAGTGACCCAGGTCTTAACTATTGTCCCTGTAGAAGCGCAGGTCATCCACTCTCAAGCTACACAGGACAGGCATGATGCAACCAAACTTGCTATTCATTGTGGTCTTCAAACCACAAACTGTTGGTAGAGCCACAGGCACTGTTGTAGCCCTTCGCAGGTATGCCTGGATACAATCTACTGGATTTTTGGGCAATATCCAGACCAGAATAAAAGACATGGCCATTTGTTGGTTCCCATATTTTCGGGAATAAAGCAGATTCAGTCCTGGAGCACTTTAAGATAGCAAGTCCCAGAGTGCTTCCTGGGCCTGTCTGCCCCACACCATCAGCTGCACCAGCAACATTGTCCTTTCCATGGCCATGGAACGGGCTTTCAGCACAGACAACAGGTTTCTTGGCCACAGCCGCAGTACTCATAGACCATGTGGACAACCGGGGCAATGTGCAGCTCATTCTTCCACCCCTTCAGCTGCTGAAGCCTCCAAGCCTCTTTGGTATGGCCTCATCGGCACACCACCACCCTGTGGCAGGCACTTCTGCCAGAGTGGAACATGATAACTTTATACAAGTGAGTCCATCGGGGTTACACCTTACCAATTCTCAAAACTCCTCCGCACTTTCCACTATCCTGAGAATGGCTGATGGACGACCATATGTCTCAATTGCAGAGGGAAGTTCATGCTCTTTTGGCCAGAGAAGTCATAGAGAGGGTGCTGATGATGGAAGCTGGTCATGGTTGTTATTCTTGCTACTTCCTAGTGCTAAAAAGCCTCTGTCCCATTTTAGGACATTGATATCTGTGTCTTTCTGTGGAAGGACAAATTCAAGATGCTCACTTTACCTAGTCCTCAAACCTGGAGAATAGATGGTGGTGTTCAACCTCTGACTTTCCCTGAGGACACATTCATCCAGCTGTTTAATCAATCTCACTCTTAAGAAGAAAGGTTAAAGAATACAAAAAGTAATTAACTGGTTCAGAACCATCGCCCATCCAAGCATTGCTCGCACCTAGGCAAAGTGACATTTTAGCACTGACTCTTTCTAGCATTACGTTTATATTTAAGGCTTCTTTTAGGGACAATATGATGTATTCCTGCTATGGGCATTCATGCTAGATGTCTTTCTGATAGAGACATATAACCACAGATTACTTACCCCTTACATATTCTCCCAGTTATCAGACTGGACCTGGGAAATCTTCAGCAGTACCCCTGTGCGCCAGTAGGTGGCATTGTGCAGCTCCACATCAACATCACTCTGCTCCAGAAGTGACGTGCGTAGTTGTATATGGGTGACACCCATGTGCGTGGACGTCATTTCCTTTCTTTCAGCAGCAACAGACAAAGATCCAGAGCTACCCCTCATCTCTTTGAGATGGTATTCTTCAATATTTTCTCCAAAAGTTATTTCTACAGTGTGCAAGGAAAATGTCACCTCGCAAATCTACGTGATGTAAAACTTGTATGAAATGTCACAAATAACTGTTTTGTGACAGATCTGCACATGGTTTGCCTTTCCGAGTTCTCGTCCTATAGGCCCACAGGCTCTATTTGCAGTTCGTAATGGGCCAAGAGCATTTACAATTCATCTCTGGCCTCACCATGGTCCTGTAGGTATTCATGGAAGTGACGGCAGTGGTGCAGAACACCTTCAGAGGACTGGGCTCCCAGTCTTCCTATGCATCTGGCTGTTGAAGGCAGGCTCAGCCTAGGCAGTCATAATGCACATTCAGACTACAGCAAACTTCTTAACATCATTGGGTTAACTATCAACGTGACAGAGTCACACCTAACTCCTATGCAGATACTCCCCTTTATCAGACCCATTCTGGACACTGCAGTTTTCGCACCTACCCTCTGAAGTGGAGAATACAGGATATTTGGGTGTTTCAGCCTCTGGCCTCGATATCAGTGAGGATGACTCTGAGGCTGCTGGGGCTGATGGCCTCCTACATCCTGCTGGACAAGCACACTAAATGGCATTTGTGTTTTCTGCAATGGAATTTGAAGTCTCAGTAGGCACAGCCCAGGGGAAACCTTTCCAATCTGGTTATTTTGGAGAAGACTGCAAACAATCTGCTGTGGTTTGTCCAGGACCATGAATGGCTCAGACGCAGACCTATTTTCCCTTCCCCATCCAGAGCTGACAATGTAGACTGATGCATCACTTCTGGGATGGGACGGCTACTTGGGAGAGATAGAGATCAGCGGCATCTGGTCTCTGGAGAAGGCCCAACTCCATGTCAGCCTTCTGGAGCTGTGAGCCATCTGTTTGACGTTGAAAGCCTTCCTGCCATCCATCAAAGGGATGCTTGTGCAGGTGCTCATGGACAACACCACTGCCATATGGTACTGTAATAAGCAGGGCAGGGTGGGGTCATGGACCCCGTGCTTGAAGGCTTTGCATCTCTGGTAGTGGGAGAACACCAGAGAATGTTTCTGGTGACACACCACTTGGCAGGATTCTTGAACATCAGAGAAGACAAACTCACCTGCCAATGCCTTCTAGATCGCAAATAGCAGTTACATTCGGAGTTGAGGCAGGATCTCTACTGCCAAAACAGAGAAACCCTTGAGTTCATCTTTTCACTATAGCAAAGATCTCACAGTATCAGCACTTTTACTTGTTGTCGATTCCAAGGCATCTCTTGCTAGGCAACACATTCTGCCTCAAGTGGATTTCAATACTCTTGTACTCCTTTCTGCTGATACCTCCCCTACCCCAAGTTCTGAAGAAGGTCAGGATTAACCATATTAACCAGAGGCCCAAGTCATCCTAGTGGCCCTGGATTGAGCATGGAGACTATGGTATGCCAAACTCCTGGGTATGAGCATCTTTCCTCCGATCAGGATGCCCCTTCAGAAGGATGTGCTTTCATTGCAACAAGTCAGGGTTCTGCACCCAGGCCTGTGCAACCTCCACCTCCATGCTTGGAAATTGAGTGATGATAGTTAGCTACTATTTACCCTCCTTCCAAGGTTGTTGACATAATTTTGGCAGCCAGGTGTCCCTCAACCAAATATGTATATCCCTGTCATTGGGACAAGTTTGTGACTTGGTGTGATTCTCAGCAGATTGACCAACTTAATGACAAGTTGTCTGAAGTGTTGTTGTTTGTGGTGTCTCTAGCCCATAAGGACTTACTTTGGTATGGGTATCTATAAGCACTTACTGCCTTTTTATTGCCAGACCAACCCTCCTTGTTTAAGTCACCTGTTGTGATGCGTTTTCTTAAGGGGTTACAATTAGGGTTTCCGGTGTCATGGTATTTATTTTTTTAACATTTCCATCTGTATTTATCCATATGTTTTTTATTGTATATATATCCATGTTCATGTTATGTTTTGAGAATAAATGGAGTTATAAAATGGTATATTTCCACATTTATTTAACTGATAAACATTATGTTATACTTTGATGCCTGTTGCGTTTGAGTAAATGAAGCAGCCAAAAATAACAAAACACTACACTGAAAAGTAGCTATTAGCATTACATACACATATTGTAGGAAAATGGCTCCCTGTTGCAGTTACCCCCCACTTGTTGCCTGATATTGATGCTGACTTGACTGAGAAGTGTGCTGGGACCCTGCTAACAAGGCCCCAGCACCATTGTTCTTTCACTTAAAATGTACCATTGTTTCCACAGTTGGCACACCCCTGGCACACAGATAGGTCCCTTGTAAAAGGTACCAGTGGTACCAACGGCCCTAAGGGCTGCAGCATATGTTGTGCCACCCTAGGGGACCCCTCACCTAACACATGCACACTGCCATTGTAGATTGTGTGTGTTGGTGGGGAGAAAAAGGCAAAGTCGACATGGCATCCCCCTCAGCACTACATCACCCTTCTGACTTTCTTTGCTCCACCTCACCCTTCTAAGGAGGAGAAGAGACTCCATTGGTTGGATCCAAAAAGGGCTCATAGATTCTATATTTATCACACCATAGAATATCTGGTGGATGATCAGCTCTTTATCGGATTCACTTGAGCGAAGAAGGGCAAGGCAGTGCAGAAAATGACGATCTTTCGCTGGATCATGCTTTGCATTAGGATCAGCAAGGCACTGGCCATCAAGCAGCTTCCAGAATGTTTTGCAATCTCACTCCACAGACCCAAGACATCTACCATTCCATTGGCATGTGGGATGCCTGTCCTGGACATTTGCCAGGTGACTACATGGGTGTCATTCCATAGGCCAGGTGTTTTGAGAGGGGCACTTTACACACTCTGACTAGCAGGATTTTATCGTGTGAACCAGGTCACATACCCTACTTCTAGGGAGTACTGCTTTGGTACCTATTCAAAAACTGGGGCATCTGCAGTTAGAAGCCTCTATCAGAACAGCATGTTACTTACTTTCAGTAACTCTCTTTCTGAAGGAGACTATCTAACCACTGATGGGTAGTAGCGCGGGAGAAGCGGGGTTGTGATCTGATGGAAGGATGTGCTAGGGATGGAAGAGTGATGTTTACGGGTGGTAGCATGTTGGTAGTGGTAATGCCATGGTGGTTGCT
Organism: Pleurodeles waltl; assembly: GCF_031143425.1. Classification (NCBI taxonomy): domain Eukaryota; kingdom Metazoa; phylum Chordata; class Amphibia; order Caudata; family Salamandridae; genus Pleurodeles; species Pleurodeles waltl. The sequence goes on along the minus strand of NC_090440.1, from coordinate 158,741,485 downwards.
AGGTAGTGCTCTTTACGTAGTTCTTATGATTATACTGTAGTGATATTCACAATTCCGTTATTCGGCAGAATACACTTGTAAAGGGTCACACAATTTTAAATAAGCACAGGATTACATTTCAATTATTAGGTGTTCATGGATCAATCAACCGACAAGTGATCATCTGCCTGTCACCAGAGAGAGATTTAACTCGTGATGGATGAGTGATACTAGGAAGGAGATTGTGATCCGTCCAAGTTTATCCACAGGCCTCGTTGAACAACAAACCAGCGAGCTGCTGGACAGGCCATACTGACCATCCACTCTCTGCTCTGAGAGAAAAGTGGGGAAACTGAAAAGCATTGATAGACCTAGTGCACAACAAAAGGGGACTCGGTACATGTCATGTTAAGAAAGGCCGGGAGAAAAGCACCGACCCATCAACTCATCCAGAAAAAGGCCAGCCGCCCTCTGTCACTACTAAGGCCTTGTGAACCTGTCTGCTTGTGCGATGGCTGCAAAAATGCCGTGATTACGAATAGCGGTGCCTGAGATGTTGATGTGGGATGCCATGTCCACTTGAAGGTAGTAGGGTTATGCTAATGTGCCAGACTAGTCTATACTGTCCCATTTCCAGCTCTCCCAGAAGAAGGGGCTTATCACAAAGTGCCCAAAGTCACTATTAATTTGTCCACACCTGACTTACAACCGCAAAGCACCCACAAAAAGGCAGTTCGGTGCTAAATATTAATTATTAACTCAACTCAAGGTGAATTCCCACAATATCCTAGACTTTGGGGAATGTTTGGTCCTGCAACCGGATGAAGAGATGTAAACACGTTGGCAGGCTCCCAGATCCTGGCCCATGCCTACAGTCCACACACCTAGCAGCAGCTACCGAGCTTAAACTCGGTATCCGTCAATCTAGATGCGGCGTTTACCATATAAATTATGAACACTAGGTCCTAAGTGTGTCTGAGGAGAGGCTCTGACGTGCATGCAGCGGCATCGCCTAGAGCCACAGCGAGGCTGCTCCTTAAAGCCAGACATTAGCACCCAGCACGCCTCTGACTTCAGGCGTGGAGGCATCGGCGGGCCCAGAAAAGCTTTTAAGCGCTAGTGAGACCCGGAGAGCAACCACGCTTCCTTTCAGTGTCAGCTCGGATCGCCGTCTCAGGGCCGCGGCTATTCAGGTACAGAGTGCTCGGTGGTTTGGGCCTTGTTGTGTGGAAAGACCGTTCCACCGAAAACATCTGTTCCTTTCACCTGGAAACCACAATGTGCTGTGAAGCGGCCGCCGCGTCCCACGGGGTTTTGCGAAATCCGCCTCCCGAGGACGAGCTGGGTTTTCCGAAGCCGGGTATCAGAGACCACTTAGAAGCCAAGAAGCTTTTAGAGCTCATGATACGGCAGAGGTTGGGCGGCCGGGGCTGCTTTGCGGGCTAAAGTTCGCACTTGCTGCTTTTTCACCTTTCCCTAATGTCCTGGCACTCTAGGTTTCAAATGATGTGTTTTCATCCCATCTCTTGAACGTGGATAGCTTGAGCATCACTTTTGTCGACATTGAAGGTGGCTGTACAGTTTGGGATCCCATTTAATGCCAGTTTTTTAAATTTATTTAACTAATGATTTTGTGTTGTAGGAACCACGCCCAGCTGTTATGTATTTATGTTTTTTTTACAGCAGCAGTACAGCTATACAAATGACATAACATACAAAGTGGGCTACAGTAGTGGAAGAAAAAATCAGGATTTATATAGGGGCGGTCAGCAGCAAAGCTAATTTATTTCTGCTGGATCACAATCTGGTTACATATTGTATTGATTCATTTATATAGCTTTTCAGGGGCGCCTAAGCGCATTCTCCAACAGGTAGTACTCTGCCTTTTGCTGGGACGAACTGAGAGTCTCCTGACTCTCAGTTCTAGGCCCTCCTCCACCCGCATGCTCGTCCCTGCACCTCATCCCTGGTGGTCTAGTGGCCAACACAATTATTTCTTTCTCTCTGTTGCTCTCTTTCACTCATTTTTTCTCTAATTTTTCCTTTATTCCTTTTTCCTTCCTCCCCCCCCTCTTTCCTCTGCCCCCCCACGAATCACCTTTCCAACCCTCCTGCCTCCCAGCTGCCTGCTCTCCCTGCCTCCCTTCCCTTCTTAACAGAGGCTGCGCAGTGGGTGTGCCACTGGGGTGCGCCGAAGTCACACAAAAGGCAAGCCCGTCCGCACCTCGCCCGCCCCAGCCCCAGGAACCCTGGATCTCTGTTAAACTACCCCCTGGACTGCCTCCGTTACGACTCCGAGACCCTTCTCCACCTCAACACCGGACGTCTCAGCAACTGCTGTACCATCTCCCTCAAGGACACACATGGACCTTTCACCTGCAGGAACTGCAACTTCAGCGCCAGCCTCAACAAGCTGAAGGTACTCTCTGCACACAAAGATACCAAAAACCTCCACAACCCCGTCACCTGTCTGCTCCTGAACATCCGTTCCCTCCACAAACATGCCACCGAACTTTGTGACTTGATCGACACCACCTGACCAGACATCGCCTTCTTTACCAAGACCTGGACCACCCCTACCTTGGGTCCAAACATCGCCATCGCAAGTCCCGATGGTTACAGCATCCTAAGGAGGGACCGGCCCTCCTGCCTGGGTGGAGGACTCGCCATCGTACACAAGTCCTCACTACGTGTCAAGGCCGTCCCAGAAGAACACTGCACCTCCATGGAATACCTTCACTTCCTGGTCCACTCCAACCACAACTCCTTCATCTGTGGCACCCTGGTGTACAGGCCACCTGGCCCCCACCCAGCTTTCATAGACAACGTCGTAGACATCGCTACCCCCAGGCTCTGTTGTCAGTCGACTACCTTCTCCTCGGTGACATGAATTTCCACCTCGAGGACTGCACCGACCCAAACACCAACGCTCTACTCAACCACCTTGCCACCCTCGGCCTCAGGCAGCTGGTCTCTGCACCCACACACATTGCAGAACACACACTGGACCCATCTTCACCTCAAGTAGCCAGATCACCATCAAGACCATCTCCACCGCAGACTGGACTGACCACTGCTGCATACACTTCACAATCACCGCACCCAGCAGCTGCACCCGTACCTCCAGGACCCCCCACAGGAAATGGAACAAAATCACCAATGAGCAACTCACCTGATCGCTCGCCAAATCTCTCCCTCCTCCCTCTGACGACTCCAACACAGCAGTGCACAATATCAACGCATGGATCACCAAATGCGCCGATACTCTAGCCCCTCTCTGGCTGACATTGGCCAAACACATACCTAAGAAAGCCAGCTGGTTCACCACCGAACTCCAAGCATCAAAGCGTTTTAGAGAAAAAATGTAGGACCAGTCAAACCAGGGAAGACCTTGCGTCATTCAGAGCCGCAACCACCGCCCACCGCCAAAAAATCAAGAACTCTAGGAAGGACGCACTCCGGGAGCGCATCAACACCTACACACACAACTCTAAGGAACTATTCTCAGTCATCAGCGAGTTCACAGATCCCTCCTCCGAAGCCACCAGCATCCCCCCGTCATAGGACCTCTGCGAGAAACTCTCCTCCTTTTTCCACCACAAGATCCAGGACATCTACAACAGCTTCCTCCCGGAAAATCCTGGCACGGGAACCTGTGACTGACCAACCACCCCAGAACCCATCCAGACCATCCACAGCTGGTCCATGCTCACCACAGAGGAAACAGTCAACATTATGAACAGCACCCACTCCCGAGCCCCCTATGACCCCTGCCTGCACCACATATACATCAGAGCCAGCGCATCCATCGCCCAAGCCCTGGAACACAATCAACTGCTCCATCAACAGGACCACCTTCCCAGAGGCCTGGAAATACACCAAATTATGCCCTCTCCTGAAGTAACCCTTGACCGATCCATCAGACTAAAGAATGTCCAGCCCATCTCGCTGCTACCCTACCCAGCCAAAGTACTGGAGAAAGCAATCAATGCACAACTACGGAATTTCATTGAGGCCAACAACTCCCTGGACAGCTCCCAGTCCGGCTTCCGCAGCAACCACAGCATGGAGACAGCCCTCCTGGCAGCATTCAACACAGTCTCCCACAGCACTCTGCGCACCAGACTCCATGACTTAGGAATCCACAGAAGAGCCCTGGAATGGATCCTCCAAAAGGACGCAGAGGGTCAGACTCCCGCCCTACACTTCCAGACCCACAGGAGTCAACTGCGGAGTCCCCCAAGGATCCTCACTGAGTCTCACACTGTTCAATGTATACATGGCCTCTCTCACTGCCATCGTCAGAAGCCACGGTATAGACATCGTGTCATATGCTGATGACACACAACTCATCATTTCCCTCACTGAAGACCTGGACACGGCCAAAAAGAACTTCCACTCAGGAATGGAAGCCGTCGCCACCTGGATGAGAGAAATCTGCCTCAAGCTCAACTTTGACAAGACTGAGGTCATCATCTTTGGAAACACCACATCAGCTTGGGACGACTCCTGGTGGCCTACATTCCTCAGTGTCCCCCCTGCACCGACTGAGCACGCCTGCAACTTAGGAATCATACTCGACTCCTCCCTGTCCATGACCCGCTAGGTAAACTCTGTCGCCTCCTCCTGCTGGCACACTCCGCAAACTTCAGAAGATTTTCAGATGGATCCCAACAGACTGTCGCAGGACAGTTACCCACACCTTAGTCACTAGCAAGCTCGATTATGGCAATGCCCTGTATGTCGCACCTCAACGGGGAGCATAAAAAAAACGACAACTCATCCAGAACGCCGCCGTCAGAATCTGACCTCCCTTGTTAACAACACATCTCCCAGCACCTGAGGACTCTCCATGGCTACCTGTCGAGAAGCGAATCACCTTCAAGCTTCTCACTCACAGGTACAAAGCCATACACAACGCAGGTCCGGCCTACCAGAACTACTGCATCTCCTTCCACAAACCCACCAGATCCCTCTATTCTGCCCAGATGGCCCTGGCCACCATCCCTTGCATCCGCAAAACCACTGCCAGAGGACTATCCTTCACCTACACTACAGCTAGGAGCTGGAACAACCTCTCCCTGTACCTCAGACAAAGCCCGTTGCTCACCATCTTCAGGAAGAACCTCATGACGTGGCTCTTTAGATGAGGCCCCTCCCCCCCCAGCGCCTTGAGACCCTCACTGGTGAGTAGCCACGCTTTACAAATATTGATTGATTGAGTACTCTACAGCATGGGTGTACACCTGTTGAAGAATATTGTACTTGTAGTGAGCCTGTGTGAGAATTGTTTTGGTGTTTTGCATGAGTGACCATAGAGCCGCTCCTATCTTCTCATGTGACACACACCTAGCAATGTGATGGAGGAAGAATTGTGAGCTACAGACAAGCAAAGAATGACTGTAGATTGGCATACAATTGTTATTTACTCAGCAGGCCCTTATATAGGTTTGTGGTATTTTTTAGACTTAAAATCCACTTCTTGCAGCAGTTTATCTGACCACTTTGTATGTCTCGAGTCTGGGATTGGGATGTCATCATGGGGCAGGGGAGAAGAGATAGATGGGCCGTATTACAGTCACCCTTTATAAAAGCAGTCTTCTAAGATGCCTAATATTGATTACAGGCTAGGAAGGACAGACGTGGAGAACAACTGGATGGACTGGAGCTTGTCTGCTACTGATTATAGGGAATCTGGTGGTTGGGACCTGTAGGGATAGGCTTCTAGGAAGCCATCAGTGTCTGGTAGATATCGACAGCCAATGAACTGCCTGTGTTTGAATAGTTAGATCTGATAGACACTCCTAATTGCAGATTCCTTACCTTAGAATTTCCCCCAAGCGTCAGTCGGGATCCAGAGATTTTTCTTGAGCAATGCCCCTGCGTGCCATGAGTTGGCACTGGTCGTCTCCTCGTCCGTCTTTGGCGTTGTGCGTGCCAGATATGATGTTGCAGGACCTATAGAGGCAACACCCCGGCACGCTGACATCACTTCTTTTCTTTCCACGTCAACCAGTGCAAATTCGATGAGAGCTACCCCTCAGTCACTTTTTGACCGATTATTTTTTTCAACGTTTTGTTGACACTCCTGGTGCATCAAGATGTCGTCAACGTAAGACCGGGTTCAAGCCCTACGGATCCTGTCATTGGGTGATGTCCGTGATGAATCCACACCTCGTGTGCTTGTGGTGTCTGGAGTGCGACTACGACCCAAAGTTGTGCTCCGAGCGCCGGGCGATGAATCCAAAAGCTTTGAGGGAGCGTTCCCTGAAGCTCATAGTGGCCTGGCTCTTGGCTCCGCATCACTCCCATTCTCGGTCAAGAGGAAGGTCCTGAGCAGGTCGCTGAGCCCACATTCTTCATCATCCCTCTCCCAAGTCCTTGGGACGGTCGGGTAAGTCGAGGCCAAAAAGGAAATCAGAGAAGAACAAGCATTCTTGGACTTCACCCTATCCATTGACCAACAAGACAAGGGAAAACGGGCCGGTTCGTTCCAGGCTTCCGTCCTCAGAACCTACTTTTAGTTTGGCTCTGCGCCTCTCCGAGTTTCCAGGAACTGGAGCTGGAGCGACCCTGCCCAACTCTGTGAGTTTTATGAGGCCATGCACCTCATATTTGCTCAGTCCGACCCTGCTGGGGTGCCTTTGGACTCCGTGGGGTGGGCAGGGCCCCCTCAGGTTCTGCACTGTCGGCTTTGGCCTCGACTCTGGAGGGCACCCATGGATCAGTTGTTGGATTCGCACCAGCGTCAATCATACCACCTTGACCTTCCCAACTACGGTTCTGATGTAAATGCTCATCGTACCCATGGTTGGCGTCGACCCCATTCTCATTGCTGACTCCGACGTTGAGCTGGACCGACATCGGGCAATGCCATTTTTGACTTCTACACTGACCTTGCTGCCTAGCTCTGATCCTGACCCTTATTCTCTTGGGTCAGGGTATGGTGAGGATTTGCAGGGGTCACTGGACCCTTTGCAATATCAGCTGGAAGATCCCATGTACCTGTGGATGGAACTGGGTGAAGCCAGTAGTCTGAACACTTCCCCTGACACTTATATGCTTTTTCCCCTTACCGTGGCTGTAAAGGAGGGGGCATCCTATTAAGTGGTGGTGAGAAGAGCAGCCGAGGACCTGGACCTCGAGCTGCCTTCTGTGGCAGTCAGGACTAACCTGATAGAGGTGCTTCAGCCTAGGGCTTCCCTTCTGAACCTCTTATACCTGTAAAATGAAACCCTCACTGATGCTGTGCTGGGAACCTGGTCCACAAGGGCTCCTATGAACAGGACAATTGCATGCCGCCATAGACCCACTCCAAACAACCCAATGTTCCTGAAGCAGCACTCGACCTCTGTGAGCATGGTTATCCAAGCCTCCACATCCCCAGATGCATTTCCTTCCCCACCCCCCCGGATAGGGAATCCAAAAGGCTGGATCAGCTTAGAAAGATGTTTTCTTCCTCCAGCCTGGCATTGCAGTCCATGAACACTGCATGCCTTTTGGGCCATTATACCCATACTTTATGGGACATGGTTGCGCAGGTGCTGCCACAGGTCCTGGAGGAGGACTGGGACATTCTCTCCCAAGCTGTTGCTGACAGGAGAGACACATCTAAGTTCGCAATATGATATGGGCTGGATAAGACCAACTCAGTAGGCAGATCAGTTGCATTGCCAGTGGCTTTGAGTCACCACGCCTGATTGAGACGTCAGGCTTTTCGGAGGATGTCTAATCCCCCTATGGACATGCCCTTTGATGGCACCCGTCTCCTTGGAGACAAAGCAGACTCAGCGCTCAAGCTCTTTAAGGAGTCCCGGAATACAGCCAGGTCCTTTGACCTCACAGTTTCCCCTCACCCCTCCTCGGTCTGCTTTTCACCCCTTTCCTGGCTACGGAAGGGCAACCAACCACGTCCGTTCCCTTGCAACCACCGTGCCACACATGCTGCCCAGACTCTACATGGCTGAGGACGTGGGATCCTCGTGGATCAGGAAGCCAGCAGTGTAGCTAGTCTACCGCCCCCTCTTCTGCTGCAGCCTTCAAACCTTCCTAATCTAACACTTCCCCACCGGAGACCAGTCGGAGACAGGATCCGCCATGATGTGCTCCGCTGGCAGTCCATCACGTCAGACAGGTGGGTTTTGCAAAAGTCTAAATAGGCTACTCCCTCCCTTCAAGACTACCCCTCCATCCATGCCATCACCTGGCACTTCTCCGTGAGGAGGTTATGGCTCTCTTGGCCAAAGGAGCTATAGAGTAGGCCCTTGTGTCATACGTAGGTCATGGTTGTTATTCCCTCTACTTTCTGGTGCTCAAAAAGAGCTGCTGCCCTATCCTAGACCTTTGGTCCCTCAATCTCTTTCTCAGGAAGGAGAAGTTCAAAATACTCATTCTGGCTCACGTTCTATCTGCCCTGGACCCAGGAGACTGCATGGTAGCATTGGACGCCTATTCAAATACCTTCCTGTATGCCCACAGACGTTACTCACGGTTCACGGTAAGCCACAATCATTTTCAGTTCACTGTGCTCCCTTTTGGCCTTACCAGCACCCCTTGCGTGTGGCAGTGGTATTCCCCTACCTCGACGACTGGCTGTTGAAGGTGGGCTCGTCCCAGGCTTTCATCTCCCACCTCCAGACTACGGCAGACCTCCTGCATTTGCTGGAGTTCACTATAAATGTGCTGAAGTCACGCTTGACTCACTCTCAGATGCCCCCTTCATCGTGGCTGTTCTGAACACGGTGCAGTTTCGGGCTTATCCTTCAGGGCGGTGAGTCCAGGATATTCAGGTTATGATACCGATGTTCAGCCTCTATTTGGATTTCAGTGAGAATGACTCTGAAGTTGCTGGGCCTCCTTGCTTCCTGCATCCTGCTAGTGACACATGGCAGATGTCATATGCAGGCTCTGCAATGGGACCTGAAGTTCCAGTGGGCGCAGCATCAGGGGAATCTCCCTGACATGGTCTAGATCTCAGTGGGAACTGCGCAAGATCTGCAGTGGTGGCAATTAAACTGCCTTCCCCAACCAGATCTGACAGTAGTGACAGATGCATCACTCCTGGGATGGGGCGGCCACATGGGAGAGGCGGAGATCAGAGGCTTCCGGTCTCCGGCGGACTCCAGACTCCACATAAATCTTTTGGAGCTCAGAGCGTTCAGACTGGAGTTCCTTCCCTTATTCAAAGTGAAAGTGGTGCAGGTGTTCATGGACAACACCACTGCCATGTGGTACTGCAAAAACCAGGACGGGGGTGAGGTCATAGAACCTTTGTCAGGAGGCTCTGCGCCTCTGGACATGGCTGGAACATCAGGGTATTTCCCTGGTGAAAAAACTCCGCTGACAATGCCTGGTCGATCACAAATGGCATCTCTGTATGGAGGTGGTGCAAGATCTCTTTCAGCAGTGGGGAGAGCCTTGGTTATATCTGTTCGCCTCTGCTGAGAAGCGCAGTGTCAGCAGTTTTGCCCGTTGGAGTTCCCAAGGTGGCTCTTGCTCATCGACGCTTTTCGTCTCGAGTAGAGCTGAGTGAAGCTTCCTGTACACCTTTCTACTCATACCACATCTGCTCAGAGTTCTCAAGAAGATCAAGAACGACTGGGCTCAAGTAATCCTTGTGGCACCGGACCGGGCAAGAAGAGTCTCGTATCCCGAGCTATTGAGCATGGCCATCGATCCCCTGATCAGATTGCCTCTTCGGGAGGATCTTCTGTCACAGCAGTAAGGGAAGGTTCTCCACCCAAACCTGTCCATTCTCCTACTGATTGAGCGGCAGCAGTTGAAAGCTTTTTACCTTCCGTCCTAAGTATGTGGTGTTATCTTGGCAGCCAGGCATCCCTCCAACAAAACCATATACTCCTGTTGTTGACATAAATATGTGGCATGGTGCACAGACAAGTCAGTTGACCCCCTTTCTGCCTCTCTTTCCGAGGTCCTCTTGGTATACTTTCTTTGGTCCCTCAGGGCTTTGCTTTGGACACCCTCAAAGGTTATTTGTCTGCTATCTCTGCACTTCTGAGATTTACTGACCAACTCTCTTTGTTTAAGTCTCCTATAGTTAGTAGGTTCCTTAAGGGTCTTACCCACACGTTTCCTCCATCACCATTCATCATGCCCCAATGGGATTTGAGTTTGGTTCTGACATTCCTCATGTGTGCTCCCTTTGAGCCACTTCACAATTCTCCTCTCAGGCTTCTAACATTAAAAACAGCCTTCCTTGTGGCCATTACATCAACCGCAGAGTGAACGAGCTACAGGCATTGCCATCTAAGTCACCCTGCATTTCCATCTATCCTGACAAAGTGGTGCTTTGCACACTGGCCTCCTTTCTTACGAAAGTGGATACACCCTTCCATGTAGGCCAATCCATCACCTTGCCTACTTTTTACGCACTCCAAAAATCCTTCTAAGGAAGAGGCGAGACTCCACCAGCTGGACCCAAAAAGAACGCTGGCATTCTACCTTGATCATACCAAAGAGTTCCAGTGGGATGATCAACTCTTTGTTGGATACATGGGTGCGAAGAAAGGTCAGGCAGTGCAGAAGAGAACCATCTGTAGATGATTGACTAAAAAGCAACCCCAAGGGTTTGTGCGCTCACTCTACCAGAGCAACAGCGGCAACCACTGTGTTAACACACGGAGTTCCATTCCTGGACATCTGTCAGGCAGCAGCGTGGGCATCCTTGCACTTGTTCACCAAACAACTGCTTGGACAGTCAGGTCTGAAGAGATGGGTATGTTGCACGTCGGTCTTGCAGGACTTCCTAATATGATCTTGGTTCACAGACCCTACTCCGGGGTTGGTATTGCTTGGGTATCTATTCTAAGGTAAGGAATCTGCAACTAGAAGTCTCTATCAGGTGGACAAAATATCTGGTTGGGATATATTCTAGTTGCAGATTTCTTGCTGACCTACCCGTCCTTCCCGCTTTGCGAACTGATTACTAGGGACAGGGACTTCCCTTTCAGAGCCCTAGTTTGACACACCAGTGGTCGGTGTTCTTCATAACTCCGCTCTTCTGACGTGGAAAGTTGTGAAACAAAACTGACATCAGTGTGCCGGGGTGGCGTCTTTATAGGTCCTGCAACGTCATATCCGGGCTTCATGACTCCGATGCCGGACGCAGAGCCGACCAACGCCACCTAAAGGTGCTCAGGGATACTGCTCAAGAAAAATCTCTGGTTCTAGACTGACACCTAGGGGAAATTCGAAGGTAAGGAATCTGCAACTAGAATATGTCTCTACCAGATAAGGCGTTACCAAAGTAACTTGTTCTTTTGGTGGATTGACAACCTTTTTTCTTATGGCACAACAACCCCTGACGGTCTACTGTTAGCATGATCCACCAGGCATGTGCTTGTTATGTAGTTTGGACTGACAGTAGGCTGTTGTGTTAACTGACTAATGATTCTTCTGTACTTTGTGCACCAGAACTGTCCCCAGGTGGAGCTAACCAGGGATTTTTGTTAATTCTAGGCAGAAGGTGGTGCATTGCTCACTGCATTTGTTAAGCATGAGACACTGGTCATTTTCTGTAAGAGTTTTCTCTGGTGATCGTAGCTGATTTGATGTTGAAGTCAGTGGATCTGATTGCTTGGGATCATTATCTCTGTCAAGTTTTCACTTCCTTCCTGAATTTTGAGTGATCTTGTGTGTTTCATATTTTGGTTGTAATAAAGTTCCAATGTTTTGCCACTTGAGAATGAGGATCACCTGATGGATTTTTTTGCTATAAGAAGGAGCGATAAGTTGATGTTGAACCTTGAGCAAAGCATTCTGTTTGGAGAATATCGCTGGAGTTTGACTTTTAGGTATTGGGGCCTGTCCCTTCAGTGGCTTTGTGGATGATGCAAGAGTATGTTAGAAGCAGAGTGTCTTGTCACAGTAGCTAATCATGGCTCAGAGTTACTAATACTTTGCATCAGGTTTGGTTCAGAAAAGAAATTGAAGGAGGAGTGCCAAAGCACATTGTCAGGCATCCTACTTAGACCTTCTGTTCTATCTACCTGGTTTTAGCACACTACAGACAAGGCTGTGCTGCCCAATGAAGAACTGCAATAATAAGGCTTCTCTTTACCATGCCTCTTGGAAACTGACCCTCTCTGAAGGCTCACCTCAAACCTTTTACCTTCTTCCTCCTCTTTTTCTGACCTCGTTTTTTTTGTTGGCTTGGACTCCGTGTATTTTACCACTGCTAACCAGTGCTAAAGTGCACGTGTTGTCTCTCTAAAACATGGTAACATTGGCTCATACCCAATTGGCATATTTAATTTACCTATAGATCCCTAGTAAAGTGCACTAGATGTGCCCAGGACCTGTACATTAAATGCTACTAGTGGGCCTGCAGCACTGATTGTGCCACCCACACGAGTAGCCCCTTAACGCTGTCTCAGGCCTGCCATTGCAAAGCCTGTGTGTGCAGTTTCACTACCACTTTGACTTGTCATTTAAAACTAGCCAAGTCTTAAACTCCCCTTTTTCTACATATACGTCACCCCTAAGGTAAACCCTAGGTAACCAGTAGGGCATGGTGCTATGTAAGTAAAAGGCAGGGCATGTACTTATGTGTTTTACATGTCCTGGTAGTGAAAAATACACAAATTTGTTTTTCAGTACTGTGAGCCCCTTATATACTTTTAAGTGGTAGATTCTGATCTGCAAGGAGTAGCCATGTCATGTGTAGTATGGCCAGAATGGTAATAGAAAATCTTGCTTAATGGTGAAGTTGAATTTCATATTACTATTTTAGAAATGCCACTTTTCAGAAAGTGGGCATTTCTCTGCAATTACGGCCATCTGTGCCTTACAGCCTGTCTCCAGTTCACATCTGGGCTGTGCTGGTTGACAGCTTCCCTTGTGCATTCCACCCAGATAGCCATAAATACAGGACACTCAGCCAAATTTGCATACTGAATGGGTCTCCCTGGGCAGGAAGGGTGGTGGGGATCTCACTTACACTTCAAAGGTCAGTGGCCTGACCCCACACAAAGGACTGATAACTCCCCACAGGGATCCTGGCAAACAGGGCTGTGTTGAAAAGGGACCTTGTGCACTTCAGCACCACTCTTTGAAGTTTCTCCCACTTCAAAGGCACTTTTGGGTATATATACTGGATCTGTGACCCTCCAAAATCAGACACTTCTGGACCTGCAACTGGACTCTGTCAGAGGGACTGCCTGGCTGCCCCAAAAACTCACCTGGACTGTTTTGCTGAGAGGGACAGCAGGCCTTGCTGCCTGCTGGCCCCTGACCCTGCTAGAAAGACTCTGCCTTCCTCCACACGTGCTGTCCAAGGGCTTGAATTGAGCTTGCCTCCTGTTCTGAAGTCTCAGGGCCACAAAGAGTTCACCAAAGAGAAGAAAATCCCCGTGTGTCAGAAAATCGAGGCAACTCCCGCAGAAATCAACACAGTGCCTGCCTCGGGCTGAAAATCGCTGCATCACCTACCGGATCGATGCAGCGCCTGCTTCTTCTCACCAGTTGTGTCAAGGATCTTCAATGCATCGTCCCTGGGAGTCAAAATATCCCTGCATCGCAGTGAGGAAACAAGGCTGCACTCCTGGAAATCGAAGCATCACCGTGCAGCGTGGAAAGAAAAAATGCATCGTCTGCGCAATGCCGGAAAATCCAACGTAGCGCCTTATTTTGCAACACATCTCCTCCTCTGTAGCCCATGTACATCGTTATTTTTGACGCATACCAGGTACTGTGTGTTACAAGGATACAACCACTGATTTTTAAGGATTGAGACTCATTTAAACTTTTAAAAAGTGATATTTTGACTTGTCCATATTGGATTTTTGTCATTTGGTCTTATATTATTCAGATAAATAAAATCTATTTTCCTAAACTGGTGTGGAGTACTTTTGTGGTGTTTTCTATGTTTTACTGGATCAGTAATTGCACAAATACTTTACACATTGCCTTCTAAGTTAAGCCTGCCTGCTCTGTGCCAAGCTACCAGAGGGTGAGCACAGGATAATTCAGGATAATTTAGGCTGTGTAGTGGCTTACACTGACTAGGATTGTGGTCCCTATTTGGACAAGGGTGTATACTAGACTAGAGAATCCATTTCTAATAATGCCAATGAAGGTGAGGGTAGAGAATGCAGAGGACAGCAGAGGGTGGCATTACAGTGTGTGGTTGCTAAAATTAAATGAATACAAGCAATACATAAAGCCTGATTATTAGTCAGGCAGAGCAGAATTCCCATGTGGGATTTCACTCTGCCCAATCACAAGTGGCCCAGTGTTTATCCATCCAGTTTTCCTAAGTGCAGGAATTACCAATTTTACCAGCCAGAAATGTAATTTCAGCCAGTACCATTGTTTGAGGGTTTGAATGAAGCCAAACCTTGTCCCCCAAATCTGGTAGTCCTCTTTCTCTGGCAAAGGGAGGGATGCAATGCTCCCCACTGCCATGACTCTTCTTTCTTTTCCCTCCCCTAACCTTGTGACATTTTTCCCTTGCCTCACATTGATCAACTGCTCAGAGCCGGTGATTAAATTACACATTAGTGTCACGACTCACGTGCTGCTTGCGCCTGGAATTTGCAGATCTGGTGGCGTGGATCTTCAATGTTCGACTTTGGCCCAAAAAGGGGCGACTCTTTCTGGTAGCCACGGTGCTGTAGGCAATGGAGACGCCAAGAACAGACCGTGCCCTTCAGAAAATAGCGCCAGAGGGAAACAACCCCTTAGAAAAAGGGGAAAAACCTCCAAACAGGAAGATTCCTGGAAAAAACAAGAACAAACAAACAGGAATCCAAAAGGAGCAAAAGTCAGGAAACACAGAATGCTGAAATCCAGAACCAATAGGTGAGGAAATCAGGAGCGAAGACACTAACTGAGCAGAAAGTGTTGCAGCGCAAAGAAAGAAGAAAACACAGCCCTTATATACTAAAAAACAGGAAGTGACCCACAGGAAGTAAAAGGACACCATCTTAGACAGGGAAACAACACATAGAACAGAATAGAACAGGAACCATAGAGAATAGGGAACAAGGAATGCTGGGAAAGAACAGGAAGCTGGGAAGGGGGAAAAGACATAAAGAAAGGCACAACAAAAGACTGCAGAAAAGAAGAAAAAGAAGAAAAAAGGGAAAGAAACGAAAAAACAGGTAAGAGGGGTCATAGACCCCTAGTATAGTGGAAAGCAGAAGGTAGAACGAGGCCCCATGCAAGTCTGGGGCCTCGAAATGCGCAGGAGAGGCTGGGGGCGCGCCGCGTCCTAGCAACGCGGTGCGCGGCCCGAGCCGAACGCCCGGCTTGAGTCGGGCTCGCGCCGCACCGCGCGGCGCGACAGTAGGTCCCCCTCCCGAAGGTCCAGGTTTGAGAGGAAATAAACCGTGAAAGCGTTGAATCAGGAGAGGTGCGTGAACGGAAGATGCATCTTCCCAAGAGCATTCACTGAGAGGATAACCCTTCCAATGAATCAGATACTGAAGGCGTTTGTGAAAAAGACGAGAGTCACAAATTTCCTGTACTTCATATTCAGGAACATCATCCACGAGTACAGGAGGTGGACAAGGAAACTGACGTGAGTAAGGGTCAGGCACATAAGGTTTAAGCTGAGAAACATGAAAGACCATATGAATCTTCCATGTATGAGGTAAGTTAAGACGGACAGTGACAGGATTGACCAACTGAAGAATACGGAAAGGCCCATAGTAACGAGGTGTGAACTTATTTTGAGAAAGACGTGAGGGTAAGAATTTGGAGGAGAGCCAGACTTTATCTTGCGGATGATAGTCTGGATTGGTTGCACGTCTCTTGTCTGCAGCCTTCTTCATATATCTCTTGGTATGTAACAAATTAGATCGAATTAGTCTATGGATTTGGAGAAGGCGTTTGGAGAAATAGGTAATGGCGGGTAGAGGAGAGTTGGATTGTGGAGAAGTAGGAAAAGAGGTAGGATGAAAACCATAAGAACAGAAAAAGGGAGTGACCTTGGAGGCACTATGGACTGAGTTATTGTAGGAAAATTCAGCTATAGAGAGGTAAGTGTTCCAGTTACTTTGGGTAGAATTGCAAAAGCATCAAAGATATTGCTCTAGTCCTTGGTTCAGACGCTCGGTCTGGCCGTTGGTCTGAGGATGGAACCCTGAAGACAGGGCTCTATTAATATTTAGGGGCATATTTATACTCTGTTTGCACCAAATTAGTGTCATTTTTTTTTTACTCTAATTCGGTGCAAAACTAACTCCATATTTATACTTTGGTGCTAGACCCCTCTAGCACCAAATTTATAGAGTTAAAGTCATTTTTTGAAAGTGGAGTCCTACTTTGCCTTAATGAGATGCAAGGTAGGCGTTCCCGTGCAAAAAATGACTCTATGGCCTTAACACCATATTTAGGGGCATATTTATACTCTGCGGCGTATTTATACTCTGTTTGCACCGAATTAGTGTCATTTTTTTTTACTCTAATTCGGTGCGAAACTAACTCCATATTTATACTTTGGAGCTAGACCCATCTAGCACCAAGGCCCTGATTTAAACTTTTTTTGCACCGCATTAACGTAATTTTATGACACAAAAGTGGCGCAAACTTACAAAATATTGGCCCTTATTTATACTTTTTGCTGCAAAACTCCACTAACTCAGTTTTGCACCAAAAAGTTGAGCACCGGCTTGCACCATTTCTGTGCACCAGCCGGGCACCATATTTATGGAATGGTGCAAGCCGGTGCAAAGGGTAGGCTAGAGTTTAAAAAAATGACTTTAGTCGGGTGGGGCTGGCAGTATAGAAGAAGAGGGTTTAGCACCAAAAAATGGCTTTAGGCAGGTTAGAGTAAAAATAAATGACTCTAACCAGATTAGCGTCATTTTATGGTGCTAAACCTACCATGCCACATGACTCCTGCCTTAGGAAAGGCAGGAGTCATGCCCACCACCCCAGTGGCCAGCACAGAGGACAGGGGTCCCCTGGGCATGGCCATTGCACCCGGTGCCATATATGGGGGCCCATTTCAGGGCCCCCTATGGCACTTTCAAAAATAAAATGCACTTACCTGTACTTACCTGGGATGGGGTCCCCCATCCTCGCAGTCCCCCTAGTGTGGGTGGGGGTGCCCCTAGGGCCTAGGGAGGGCACCTCTGGGCTTATTCCATGGTGTTCCACCATGGAAATAGGGCCACAGGTCCCCTAAGACCTGCCCTGACCCAGGTCTTAAAAAATGGGGCAAAGCAAGCTTTGCCCCATTTTTTGACCCTTCCTCCCTCCCTTGCACCATTTTTACATGGGAGTATAAATATGGTGTTAAGGCCATAGAGTCATTTTTTTGCACGGGAACGCCTACCTTGCATCTCATTAAGGCAAGGTAGGTTTCCACTTCCAAAAAATGACTTTAACTCCATGAATTTGGTGCTAGACGGGTCTAGCACCAAAGTATAAATATGGAGTTAGTTTTGCACTGAATTAGAGTTAAAAAAAAATGACGCTAATTCATTGCAAACAGAGTATAAATACGCCACTTAGCGTCAAAAAATGATGCTAATCTGGTCTGATGCTAATCTGGTCAGAATCATTTATTTTGACTCAAAACTGCCTAACGTATTTTTTTTTTTAAGCTAGCCTACCCTTTGCACCGGCTTGCACCATTCCATAAATATGGTGCCCAGCTGGTGCTAAAAAATGGTGCAAGCCGGTGCAAAACTTTTTGGGGCAAAACTGCCTTAGTGCAGTTTTGCACCAAAAAGTATAAATAAGGCCCTTAGTGTTTTACAAAAATGCCTCCAAAATCGGGAAATGTACTGAGGTCCTCTATCAGATATTATGGTATGTGGAAGTCCATGGAGACGGAAGATATGATCAATGAATATTTGACTTAGTTCTTGAGAAGTAGGTAGCCTTTTCAGGGCAGTGAAATGAGCCATCTTCGTGAAAGAATCCACAGTGACCATGATGACCCGGTTTCCTGCTGATGGTGGGAGTGAACACATAAAATCAGTAGAGATGGTATGCCATGGGGCCGGTGGAACAGGCAAAGGCTGTAGTAATCCTGCCGGTCTGGTATGGGGTATCTTGATTTGGGCACATATGGGACAGGCCTGAACGTATCTTTCCACATCCAGCTTCCAGGTAGGCCACCAGAAAAATCATGAAAGAAGTTCTTGAGTGGCCTTGATGCCTCTATGACCAGCTACAGGTGAATCATGGCACATTTGTAATGCCTTTTCTTGCACCTTGTTAGTAGGGAGGAATATCAGGTTTTGATAATAAAAATATCCTTGTTTCTTATGTAATAATGGTCTTAGTTCTTCTATGTCGTGGTCCGATAGGTTGGCGTATTCCAGTTGTACTTCTTCCAGGAAAGACTGAGCCACTCCAATGATCTTACTGGGTTCCAGAAGATACTGAGATGAGGAAGGAGTACACTCTGGATATCGGCGAGACAGAGCATCAGCCAGAATGTTTTGAGATCCAGGAATATATGTGATGAAAAAATCGTACTGACTGAAGAAAAAGGCCCAGCGGGCCTGACGACTATTCTGGCATACAAAATTTCGTAGACATTGTAGCTTACGGTGGTCTGTCCTCACCTCAAATGGTTCATTGGAACCCATCAGAAACTGTCTCCACTCAAGGCAGGCTGTTTTCAGAGCCAATAATTCCCTTTCCAGTACAGAATAGTGTTGTTCAGCTGTGGAAAGGATATGAGACAAGTAGAAAACAGGATGTTCAAGTCCATCATCCTCTTGTCGTTGGAGTAAGACAGCTCTGATGGCTCTCTCAGAAGCATCAGTTACGACTATAAATTGTTTGGTGGTATCTGGATGTCTCAAGATGGGGGCTTGGGTGAAGGCTCTCTTTAATTCTTGAAAGGCTACTTCAGCCGCCTCAGTCCAGACAAACCCTTTTTTAAGGTGTGAGTTATGTGGCTAGTCAGTCTGGCAAAGTCTAGAATGAATTGTCGATAGAAGTTTGCTAACCCTAGGAAACATTGTGTTTCTTTTATGGAAGAAGGAGAAGGCCACTCTAGGATAGCTCGTACCTTTTCCTGATCCATAGCTATGCCGGTGGGACTTAAATGATAGCCCAGATATTTGACTTCCGTCATGTCGAACTCACATTTTTCTGGTTTGCAAAATAGTTGATGAGCACGAAGTCTTTGAAGAACTTGTTTCACATGGGAAGAATGGAGTTCAGGATTTCTAGAATAAATAAGAATATCATCTAGGTAGATCACGACTGTCTGATTCAGAAGGTCTGAAAACACTGAGTCCATAAATCTCTGGAAGATTGCGGGGGCGTTAGTGAGACCAAACGGCATAACCCTATATTCAAAATGGCCAAATGGAGTCCTGAAAGCTGTCTTCCATTCGTCGCCTTCTTTTATGCGTAAAAGGTGGTAAGCTCCTCGTAAATCTAATTTAGTAAAACGTTGAGCCCCTCTGATAGCTTCTAGTATGTCCCTGATGAGAGGCAAAGGATAACGATCTTTAATTGTTATTTTATTCAGACCTCGAAAATCCAGGCAAGGACGAAGATCCTTTGTCTTCTTGGGCACAAAAAAGAGAGGAGCCCCAGCCGGAGACGACGATGGGACAATAAGACCACTCTGTATATTTTCGTCCAGATACTCTTTTAGAACTTCCCTTTCGGGTTCCGTGAGGGAGTACATCCTCCCAAAAGGAACAATTGTGCCGGGTTCCAATGGAATAGCACAATCATATTCTCGATGTGGAGGTAGCACAGGTTTCGACGTTTTTTGGAAAACATCCTGAAACTCCAAATAGTGGTCTGGGACCCCTTGGACCGTATTAATGGACATACCAGAGGCACCTTCAGTATCTAAGGATCTTTTCGGAGACCAATACTTGTCGGAAGTAAAACAGTTCTCATGACAAAATTGCGAAGACAAAGACACTGTCCGGGTTACCCAATTTATATACGGGTTATGTCTGATGAACCACGGAATTCCAAGAATGATGGTATGGTTGGGGGACGTGATAAGATCGAAGGAAATGTGTTCTTGATGGTTTCCCACCTGTAGACTTAACATCAGGGTAGTGGTGTCTACAGGACCTGAGGATATCAAGGATCCATCCACGGTGTGTACCTGTTCGGGTACTTCTTTTGCTTGTGTAGGAACTTGGTGAGCAGCAGCCCACGTCTTGTCCATGTATATACCACTAGCACCACAATCTAGTAATGCCATAGTCTTTTCTTGACGACCGTCAGGAAGTTGTAACAGGACAGGAAAAATTAACAAGGCGGTTGTATTGTCATTAAAGGAGCTGATGGAAGGTATAGCTGTAGATCCCGTCCCCTCCCTTCTTACAGAGGACGGGAGGTGGCGTTTCCCGAAGGCCTGGGCGGACGTACAGGACAGGTACGAAGCATGTGACCAGCAGAACCACAGTACAGGCACAACCCTCTCTTGCGTCTGTCTTCTCGTTCACTAGCAGAGAGCGGACCTCGGGTAGTATCCACCTGCATGGGTTCCCCTTCGATGTCTCTAGCAGGAGTGCGAGGTTCCTCGGAACGCTGCAGGCAAGCTCATGAGCTACTTGGCTGGGAAAACCCTCTACTCCTTTTCTTTTCCGATCTCCGTTCCTGAAGACGATATTCGATGGACAGTGCTTGATCCATCAGGCCACGAAGATCTTCCGCTCTGGTAGAATGTACTAGTTCATCCTTTATTTCTTCTTTGAGTCCTCTACGAAATAAAGTTACCAGAGTACGTTCCACCCAAGTGGTCTCTGCCGCCAACTGACGAAAACGGGTTATAAATTGCAGGACGTCTTGCGAGCCTTGTTGGATGTCACATAGGGCTTCTTCAGCAGAGGCTTCCAATCCAGGACGGCTAAACATCTGTTTGAAGCGACTCACAAAGGTGGAATAGTCCGACAATACAGGGTCGTTGGAGGACACCATCGGGGTTGCCCAGGCCAAGGCTGGACCGGATAAGGCACTGATAAGATAACCCACCTTGGTCCTGTCGTGGGAGAATTGGGTAGGTCGGAAGGCGAAGTACACTGTTAATGCATCCAGGAACTCGCGAAGCTTGGTTGGTTCACCAGAGAAACAAGGGGTAGAAGCGGAGATAGTTGGAACATCACTGGTGCGGAGAGCCAAAGCCTGTCGTAACGCAGCATTTTCATTGCGTAGTTGTTGCAATTCCTGAGCTTGTTGCTGAATCGTGGTCAAAAGAGATTGTTCCGGATCTGCAGCAGCCGCCACTGTGTCATCCATGGTGTTTGAGGACGTCGGAATGGTTTGGCGCTGCAATCTGTCACGACTCACGTGCTGCTTGCGCCTGGAATTTGCAGATCTGGTGGCGTGGATCTTCAATGTTCGACTTTGGCCCAAAAAGGGGCGACTCTTTCTGGTAGCCACGGTGCTGTAGGCAATGGAGACGCCAAGAACAGACCGTGCCCTTCAGAAAATAGCGCCAGAGGGAAAAAACCCCTTAGAAAAAGGGGAAAAACCTCCAAACAGGAAGATTCCTGGAAAAAACAAGAACAAACAAACAGGAATCCAAAAGGAGCAAAAGTCAGGAAACACAGAATGCTGAAATCCAGAACCAATAGGTGAGGAAATCAGGAGCGAAGACACTAACTGAGCAGAAAGTGTTGCAGCGCAAAGAAAGAAGAAAACACAGCCCTTATATACTAAAAAACAGGAAGTGACCCACAGGAAGTAAAAGGACACCATCTTAGACAGGGAAACAACACATAGAACAGAATAGAACAGGGACCATAGAGAATAGGGAACAAGGAATGCTGGGAAAGAACAGGAAGCTGGGAAGGGGGAAAAGACATAAAGAAAGGCACAACAAAAGACTGCAGAAAAGAAGAAAAAGAAGAAAAAAGGGAAAGAAACGAAAAAACAGGTAAGAGGGGTCATAGACCCCTAGTATAGTGGAAAGCAGAAGGTAGAACGAGGCCCCATGCAAGTCTGGGGCCACGAAATGCGCAGGAGAGGCTGGGGGCGCGCCGCGTCCTAGCAACGCGGTGCGCGGCCCGAGCCGAACGCCCGGCTTGAGTCGAGCTCTCGGCTCGCGCCGCACCGCGCGGCGTGACAATTAGCCCCCTTTAAATAGGTAATACTGTGAAGAATTCTGCATATAATTCACTGTCTGCACAATTATTCCCCATTCCAAGTAATTGCATGGTACTGACAGGGTGTTATTGCAGGGTAACAGTTACATGTGTGGGGGTTCCAACTTGCCAGCGCCTTACAAATCCTAATCCAGGCCAGAACGGTGGATTGCCTGCTATTTGTAACTCTACCTACTTCAAGAAGGTTACTGACCAAAGTCTCCAAGGTCTATTCACAAAGGTAAATTACACTTGTGATTTCCATGTGTAATTTACTCTTCCACTTTTGAATAACTTGCCTACTTTTCGCTATTCGCAAAATCTCAGTGTAAAGTTACTCAAAAGTGTAGATTTACAATACTCCATCCTCTGAAAAAGTGGGCGGAGCTTAACTTACAAGTGACCAACTCCACATATTGCAACGCCCTCCCACAGCAAATAATGGAAGCGGGTACTTAAATGTAAGCTGCATAGAAAATAATGTTAAAATAAATCATTTAAACAGTTAAACATATAAGTAAATATAATTTAATGTCCAAAATATATTTAAGCAGTACAGATTTTTCATATAGTTCAGAAATATTTTAATAACGTTTTTGAATTTAAAACTGTGACAATACATTTTATTAAATATACTTAAGTTACTTTTAATTAATAGTTGTTGAAATAAAATATTCAAATTCGATTTTTAAGGTAACACATGGGGTGAGGCTACAGATTAGAAGTCTAGTCATCAGAATCTTTTCAGCAATTGAGTCAAAAGCTGTACCAAGTCTGCTCAGATGAAATGCCTGATCGTGGGTGGATTCTTTTAGACAGATTTACAAAACTATATACATACGTTAATCTGATTTACTCAGGGTAAAAGTTGAAATTTATGCATCCAATTCACATGCAATCCAGAAAGTCATAAACCTTTGAATTACACGTTCAGAAAGTTCGAGTTTTTAAGTACACTTGTGTAATTTGTGCAAGTATTATTTAATTCACACCTGAGTAGGACCTGAGTAATTGTAAAGGGGTGGGAGTTACAAGAGATGTAATCATAAAAAAAAGAAATGCAGTGGTTAAAGAAATGCTATGCAAATTTTGAGGGCAGAGACAACATAATTGTAGAGTTTGAAAATCCATTTGGAACATTTTTTGCCAGCACCTAACGTACCCCAAAATGGACCAGTTATAAAATGGTAAAAAAATAAAGTGAAGAATACAAAATGTGTTTAAGGGAAATGTAGCATGGAAGGGACCCATAAATTTACTTTATGGAAGGAAAGAATAATAAAACATTAAGAAGAGTACACATTTATAATTTCTTCTGCAAAGAAAAAAATGCATGAACAATGGTCCAGTGCAGTAATTCCAATAGGAAATGTATTATACAACACTAAATCTGCATCATTCTGAATTTGATGCAGATCTGAAAGTCTTGTGGCACGGGCGCCAGCCACAATCATTCTGTTTTTCTTTGTTATACACCTAAATTTAGTATGTTTTTTAAACTGCTAGCTCTCAAAATGTTATGTGTTTTTTTCCAAAATGACTGCAGCTGTTTGTTTCTTTCAAATAGTTTTAAAAGAACTATTCAACAACACAAGACACAATCAGATCACAATAAGCTGGACAATTCATAATTCCGTCCCATATCACTGGTCAGACTCTGCCTCCATAAAGTTACTGCTCGTAACTTTACTTTTGGGAATACCCAAAAGTAGTAAACTAAGACTAAAGTCTAATTTTAAGTTTGTGAATTGGGCCACAAGTTAGTATCCTTAGATTGATTCTTCGGAGCAGTGCAAGTGCATCAAACAGAATATAGAAACTGATAAGTAGTGTCAAATTAACTTAGAATAACCCCAGCCTTTCTATTAAAATTAAAATTTAGATTTTTGTTAAGCTTGTGAACTAAATAAAATACTTAATCATTTGTGTTTTTTTAATTTTTTTATTTTATTTTTCTGAATACTTGTTTCTGTATTTTCGGTGCATTATTTTGCCCTTCAGATCATGGAAAATGCATAGGAGGGTGCTCCAGCTTCTATTAATGACTCTGGGAGGAGGGGTCCCTGGATTCCAATAACGATTCAGTGGGGGTCACTGGATAACATTAATGATTAACTGGAGGTCCACAGAAGTCAAAGGGTTAAGAACCACTGAGACAGGGGAACGCAAGGAGCTGCATGTCTATGAAAAGATAAACCGAGTGGTGCAAATCGTGGCCTTTAATACGGCCCTGGCAGTAGTGGAGCACCAGCAGGAGTATGACAGGAACGAATGGGTTGATGTGTTGTGTAAACCTTTAGGGCGACATTGTATTGCAACCCATTGGAGATGGGGCGCTTATTATGAGGGAGTCGCGCTTTATGGAGCTTGAGGCTGTAGAGGTCCTGCCCACTCCAGACAGTGCCCTGGGTTGTCACTAGCTCCCTATACCTTCCTGCCAGCTAGCAGGAAAGCTACTGCAGCTGCACAGCTAGGTAGGTGATAAGAGTTGGGAGCTCTCAGTGCCCCTTGGTCAGTTGGAAGTTTAAGCTTGTCAAGCACCACCCTGGAACGCCTTGAATGCCAGATGAGATTGTCCGGGAGAGAGCCATGGATTATATTTGGGAGAGAAGAGGAATGAAATGACAAAATAATATGTGCATGGGAGCATGACATTTTTTGAAAGGGTAACCTGACGCACGGCCAACGAGGGTAGGCCATTCCAGAAGCCCACCTGCGCTATGAATGTCCCAATTGTCTTGGCAAGATTACCCTCAAGATGGTCACAATGAAAGTGGTCTATTTGGAGTCCTAAGTAGCAGAAGGATGAGTCTTCCCAGCAAAATGGACCACATCCTATTCCAAAGGCAGCAAAAGATCTTGGAGGGGGCAAAGGGAAGAGGCGAGACTTGTGCCAGGTAATGTGGAGGCCCAACTGATGCCCAAAGTCTGAAAGAGCTTAATTATGGAGTGATGGTAGCTTCACAAGACACATAAATAAACCAGAACATCATGTGCGTAAGGATATATGACTGATGCATGTGAAAAAATGGGAAAATGAAAAATCCAAAATTACATGGAACTTGAGTGGAGCTTAGGACTAGTGAGTGTTTTTTGGGTTCAGTGATGGGTAAAGTTTAGGGATAATGAAGGTTTTTTAGGAGTTAGGAATGGGTGGAGGTCAGTCCTGGAAAGGTGTTTTTAGGGTTCAGGGTTGGGTAGATTTTAGAGAGTGAGGAGGTTGTTTTAGCATCAGGAATGGGTGGAGTTTAGGCATAAGGATGGGTTTTTAGGGTTAATGGATGAGTGGAGTTTAGGGGTGCAAAGTGTTTTTAGGATTTAGGGATAGATAAAGTGTAGGGTTTGAGAGGTATTCAGTTTCATGGATGGGTGTGGTGTAGGGCTGGTGAGGGTTTTAAGGTTCAGTGATAGGTAGAGGCTGAAAACGTTTTTAGGGTTTAGGATTGGTTTGAGTTTAAGATGGTGAGGCGTTTTAAGGATTTGGGGTGGGGTGAGTTTAGATGTAGAAATTGTTTTTTATGGTTCAGGGATGGATAGAGTTTAAGAGTTGTGAGGAGTTTTTATGGGTCATGGATGGGTGGTGTTTAAGGGCTGTGAGGGTTTTTTAGGGTTTAGGAGTGAGTGCAGTTTTGGGGATGGTGTGTGGTTTTAAGGAGTCAAGGATGATTGAGGTTTTTTTTCGGGGTTCAGGAATGGGTGGGTGTTTGAGGTAGTGAGGAGGTTTTGAGTTAATGGACAGGTGGAATTTGGAGGTAGAAAGGGCTCTTAGGGTTCAGGGATGGATGGAGTTTGAGTCAGGAATGGGTGTAGTTTAGACATGGTGATGAGATTTTAGGGGGCAGGGATGCATGGTGTTTAGGGGTGGTGAGGGGTCAGAGAACTGATAGCATTTAAAGTAATTCTTTGACAGCTTTAAAAGATATAAATCTGAAATAATGTCCCCTGGAGCAAAGCACTGAAATAAATACCTTTGATAAAACTGTTTCTGAAAGTTAATACCTGCTACTATTGCATTTACACCTTAAAAATAAGCATACAAAGCCAATTTCGAACAAAAGACATATGAAATGATAAATGTAATTCATTATGGAAATTTCCATCAAACAGTTTAGATGAAGTGGTCTTTCAATAATGGTATGCCGTGAAAAAGTTGTTCTGTGAAATCACATACAACCGAAATGACGTGTGTTGTGTAGTGGCAGCCCTCCTGGTTACTCCCTCCACCCTCACTCACACTGCTAGTGGCTCCATGGCTGGGGCGAACAGTAGGGGAGAAAAGGGGCAACCTTGTAATATACTCCGGTGGATAGGAAAACAGGCAGAGATTTGTAGCCCAGACAGATTCCCGTGTAGAATCCCTACGGCCACAGGTTGCGGAACATATAACTCCACTGAAGTGTATTAAATGCTTTCTCCTGGTCTAATACAGTGCAGGCTGCACTGGGCCAATGCTGAGGGGACACTTCCATGAACGTGTAAAGTCTCTGCATGTTTTAAAAGATGCTGCGGCTTGGAACAAACCCATTCTGGTCGGGATGTACGTGATAGGGAAGTGGCTGAAGAATTTGGTCAGCTACGATGCTGCTAAAGATTTTATAGTTGGCATTTCGAATAGATATAGCACGATAGGATGCAAGGTCTTCTGGGTCTTTGCCCTGCTCCAGAACTGAGACAGACAATTACACATTGGCCAGGGCACAGATTCGTACATTTGAGCTAATTTTGGAGTCGGAATGGATGAGTATGTTCTATAAAATTCTAGGAAAGTCTACTGGCACTAGTAGTTTACCTGGGAGCCAAGTCGGCTATGGCTTTTTTGATGTCTTTTGGTGTAACTGGGGTCTCAGTTTCTTCCCAGAGGACTGAGGGGGGGGGGGAAGCAGGGAGGGAAAGGTATCAGTTGACTCTGGGTCAGAAGATCAGTTGCATCATCTGAAATGACTGCAGATGTATCCCAGTGATTTAGCAGAAAGTGATATGTACACTTTTAGTGACAAATCGTAATGGTTCCTGGTCTATCATGATAGTTTGTTTTTGTTTTGCTACCAAATTATTGTTTTTAATTTTAAACCTTCATATCATGCCTTATCAATATTTGATCATTTATTCCCTTGCTTGTTGAAATGTCTAGCCTTTTTAAGCATAAACTCTTGTTTTCCTTTTTATGTGATGCAATTAAAACGTAAGACTTTAGTTATTGTTATTTAGGCATTGATGAAAATTGACTGCTCTTGCATAGTTCAACCTAGGATGTTCCGTATCTCATCCTTGTAGCTGGTCCAGCAGACCAACTTTTCATTCAATTTAAATTTTACATGAGAGCAGGGACACTCCCTCCTAATCAACCCATACATTTTTGGCATAAGAGTGGGCAAACCTGTTCCTTATTACAGTCCCTTGCATATACATATACATATATTTTCCATACACAAACCTATACTTATGTAATAGCATATAAGAGTGCATTTAGAGAATCGATTACCCTTTGAATAAGAAGATTTCAACTGCTTCAAGGGTCTTTGCGTGTATATAGATGAATATAGATCTTTTAGGTTTCAATCTATTAAAGTATAGCGTGGGGAATAATATACAATATGACCTCTCTGCTTGTGAGGAAATAATTAACATAACACTTTTTATACCTGAAACCACTGCAAAATATCCCAGACTCTCCAAGAGATAAACGAGGGGAAATGGATGGCAGAGAGGCACGACGACATGTTAATAACATAGAACCTCCAAAATGGGTCTCAGCACCTTCACCCCTCTCCTGCGTATGGGATGATCCACAGCACAAACAGACCCAGGCTCAGAAACACCCCATTTTCACAACTGGAAGAGTGTAATTTTAGATTATCCAAAAGCTCTAGCTGCTTGTTCAGTTTCCACATACTTTCCATAGAATAGGACTTGGAAGCAGTCAATACTTCCACATCAGATTTGGAAGGAAATGTACTGGCCCCTAGAAAGTTAACGTTTTGCACTAGTGTTTCAAGGCCCTGCTCCACGGTGGTGACCCTGCCCGCGAGTCCTTCGCGTTTCTGCTGTACTAGAACTGCTGCCTCAGTTTTAGAAGCTGGAGTGATCAGGTCTGCAGGCAGAGCAGTAAGGGATTGTAGCAGTGTTCCTAAGCCTCCCTCCACCCAGTGAAAGCTATGTTTCATCAGGCACGTGCACAGAAACATCTTTCTTGCCCTTCCTATTTGAGTTATGATGGGGAAAAAAAATAATCTTTCTGTTTCTGTCTTTGCATTATTATTTCCGTCAAATAACGGGACACTTTTTCATTGTGAGGGTCAGCTTTGCCTTACTTTGAGTGCCTCAGATACTTGAAAGGCTGTCCAATGTCATGGCAGAAACAGGCCCTGCAGCCTGGGCACAAGCACCATACCGGGCTACTTCTTGTTTGTGTGGAAGGTGTGAGGGGAATCGTTTTGTTAAAGGTAACAACTCATTAACGAGGTTTAGTTCTCCTAGATAATGTAAGAGTTGAGTTCTGCCGTACTATGTTTCTTCCATTGTCTGTATGTTGTGGAGGATGATTTACGGCTTATTATATGTTTTGATGGTATGTCATCGATGAAAGAGATGAGCTAATGGTCTCTCTAGAGAATGGGTTCATTACTGGTTTTCTCGTGACTCTTTTTCAAAGTCCGAAGATTATGTCCATTGTATGTCATGCTGTGTGTGTATATATATATATATATATATGTCCAGTGACAGGTTGTGGGCTTCTACACATGCCATGATGGTTGTAGGCCGAGACAGAACACTGTTGATCTGTAGAACCAAATATTCCAGTCACTGTGGATCCACAGGTTAGTATACTTTGTGGATATATCTGATACAGCATCTAGGATGGTATTTGTGAAGGCTCAATTGCTTGGTGACAGTCTTTATATTAGTATGAATATACAAGAGAATTGGGAAATCCGAGACTGGCATAGCAAAGACTTTCAAGCCACAGAGCAGGACTTCTAAGGTAATGAGCAATCTGTCGGGTCTAAGATCACACCATGGGAAGCCTACAAAATGGTTATCTGGGGGAACTTAATTGCAGTAACAACAAGCAAATGTAGGGATAAACTGTGGGTGGTCCAAGAGCTTGAAACAGAGCTGGCTCAATAGGAAGGAAAATATGTATTAGACAAGATTGCTCTATGCAGGGAAAATTAAAGACAATTACTGGAAGTGTGTCAGAACTTGAATGCACTTAAAACAGCACAGATTAGATGAAGTGGGAAACAAGGCCGGTAAGCTTCTAGCATGGCTGATGCGTAGGGATGAGGGTCAGTGGTGGATACAACAGGTAACAAGGAAAGCTGGACTCCTCAAAGAATCCACACTAGCTATAGCAGAGTGTAGGAAGTTGGCTCTGTATGTGCTATTTCAAAGTAAGGAATAGCATGCACAGAGTCCAAGGGTTCCCCTTAGAGGTAAAATAGTGGTAAAAAGAGATAATACTAATGCTCTATTTTGTGGTAGTGTGGTCGAGCAGTAGGCTTATCCAAGGAGTAGTGTTAAGCATTTGTTGTACATACACATAGACAATAAATGAGGTACACACACTCAGAGACAAATCCAGCCAATAGGTTTTGTTATAGAAAAATATCTTTTCTTAGTTTATTTTAAGAACCACAGGTTCAAATTTAACATGTAATATCGTGTTTGAAAGGTATTGCAGGTAAGTACATTAGGAACTTTGAATCATTTCAATTGCATGTATACTTTTCAAGTTATTCACAAATAGCTATTTCAAAAGTGGACACAGTGCAATTTTCACAGTTCCTGGGGGAGGTAAGTTTTTGTTAGTTTTACCAGGTAAGTAAGACACTTACAGGGTTCAGTTCTTGGTCCAAGGTAGCCCACCGTTGGGGGTTCAGAGCAACCCCAAAGTTACCACACCAGCAGCTCAGGGCCGGTCAGGTGCAGAGTTCCAAGTGGTGCCCAAACGCATAGGCTATAATGGAGAGAAGGGGGTGCCCCGGTTCCGGTCTGCTTGCAGGTAAGTACCCGCGTCTTCGGAGGGCAGACCAGGGGGGTTTTGTAGGGCACCGGGGGGGACACAAGCCCACACAGAAATTTCACCCTCAGCGGCGCGGGGGCGGCCGGGTGCAGTGTTAGAACAAGCGTCGGGTTCGCAATGTAAGTCAATGAGAGATCAAGGGATCTCTTCAGCGCTGCAGGCAGGCAAGGGGGGGCTTCCTCGGGGAAACCTCCACTTGGGCAAGGGAGAGGGACTCCTGGGGGTCACTTCTGCAGTGAAAGTCCGGTCCTTCAGGTCCTGGGGGCTGCGGGTGCAGGGTCTTTTCCAGGCGTCGGGACTTAGGTTTCAGAGAGTCGCGGTCAGGGGAAGCCTCGGGATTCCCTCTGCAGGCGGCGCTGTGGAGGCTCAGGGGGGACAGGTTTTGGTACTCACAGTCGTAGAGTAGTCCGGGGGTCCTCCCTGAGGTGTTGGTTCTCCACCAGCCGAGTCGGGGTCGCCGGGTGCAGTGTTGCAAGTCTCACGCTTCTTGCGGGGAGTTGCAGGGTTCTTTAAAGCTGCTTCTTGAAACAAAGTTGCAGTCTTTTTGGAGCAGGTCCGCTGTCCTCTGGAGTTTCTTGTCGTCGTCGAAGCAGGGCAGTCCTCAGAGGATTCAGAGGTCGCTGGTCCCTTTGGAAGGCGTCGCTGGAGCAGAGTTCTTTGGAAGGCAGGAGACAGGCCGGTGAGTTTCTGGAGCCAAGGCAGTTGTTGTCTTCTGGTCTTCCTCTGCAGGGGTTTTCAGCTGGGCAGTCCTTCTTGTTGTTGTTGCAGGAATCTAATTTTCTAGGGTTCAGGGTAGCCCTTAAATACTAAATTTAAGGGCGTGTTTAGGTCTGGGGGGTTAGTAGCCAATGGCTACTAGCCCTGAGGGTGGGTACACCCTCTTTGTGCCTCCTCCCAAGGGGAGGGGGTCACAATCCTAACCCTATTGGGGGAATCCTCCATCTGCAAGATGGAGGATTTCTAAAAGTTAGAGTCACCTCAGCTCAGGACACCTTAGGGGCTGTCCTGACTGGCCAGTGACTCCTCCTTGTTGCTTTCTTTGTTCCCTCCAGCCTTGCCGCCAAAAGTGGGGGCCGTGGCCGGAGAGGGCGGGCAACTCCACTAAGCTGGAGTGCCCTGCTGGGCTGTGACAAAGGGGTGAGCCTTTGAGGCTCACCGCCAGGTGTTACAGCTCCTGCCTGGGGGAGGTGTTAGCATCTCCACCCAGTGCAGGCTTTGTTACTGGCCTCAGAGTGACAAAGGCACTCTCCCCATGGGGCCAGCAACATGTCTCTAGTGTGGCAGGCTGCTGGAACTAGTCAGCCTACACAGACAGTCGGTTAAGTTTCAGGGGGCACCTCTAAGGTGCCCTCTGGGGTGTATTTTGCAATAAAATGTACACTGGCATCAGTGTGCATTTATTGTGCTGAGAAGTTTGATACCAAACTTCCCAGTTTTCAGTGTAGCCATTATGGTGCTGTGGAGTTCGTGTTTGACAAACTCCCAGACCATATACTCTTATGGCTACCCTGCACTTACAATGTCTAAGGTTTTGTTTAGACACTGTAGGGGTACCATGCTCATGCACTGGTACCCTCACCTATGGTATAGTGCACCCTGCCTTAGGGCTGTAAGGCCTGCTAGAGGTGTGACTGACCTATACTGGCATAGGCAGTGAGAGGCTGGCATGGCACCCTGAGGGGAGTGCCATGTCGACTTACTCGTTTTGTTCTCACTAGCACACACAAGCTGGTAAGCAGTGTGTCTGTGCTGAGTGAGAGGTCTCCAGGGTGGCATAAGACATGCTGCAGCCCTTAGAGACCTTCCTTGGCATCAGGGCCCTTGGTAATAGAAGTACCAGTTACAAGGGACTTATCTGGATGCCAGGGTCTGGCAATTGTGGATACAAAAGTACAGGTTAGGGAAAGAACACTGGTGTTGGGGCCTGGTTAGCAGGCCTCAGCACACTTTCAATTGTAAACATAGCATCAGCAAAGGCAAAAAGTCAGGGGGCAACCATGCCAAGGAGGCATTTCCTTACACAACCCCCCCCCAAACGAAAGAGGATGAGACTAACCTTTCCCAAGAGAGTCTTCATTTTCTAAGTGGAAGAACCTGGAAAGGCCATCTGCATTGGCATGGGCAGTCCCAGGTCTGTGTTCCACTATAAAGTCCATTCCCTGTAGGGAGATGGACCACCTCAACAGTTTAGGATTTTCACCTTTCATTTGCATCAGCCATTTGAGAGGTCTGTGGTCAGTTTGAACTAGGAAGTGAGTCCCAAAGAGGTATGGTCTCAGCTTCTTCAGGGACCAAACCACAGCAAAGGCCTCCCTCTCAATGGCACTCCAACGCTGCTCCCTGGGGAGTAACCTCCTGCTAATGAAAGCAACAGGCTGGTCAAGGCCATCATCATTTGTTTGGGACAAAACTGCCCCTATCCCATGTTCAGAGGCATCTGTCTGCACAATGAACTGCTTAGAATAATCTGGAGCTTTTAGAACTGGTGCTGAGCACATTGCTTGTTTCAGGGTGTCAAAGGCCTGTTGGCATTCCACAGTCCAGTTCACTTTCTTGGGCATTTTCTTGGAGGTGAGTTCAGTGAGGGCTGTCACAATGGATCCATATCCCTTCACAAACCTCCTGTAATACCCAGTCAAGCCAAGGAATGCCCTGACTTGAGTCTGGGTTTTTGGAGCTACCCAGTCCAGAATAGTCTGGATCTTGGGTTGGAGTGGTTGAACTTGGCCTCCACCTACAAGGTGGCCCAAGTAAACCACAGTTCCCTGCCCTATCTGGCATTTGGATGCCTTGATAGAGAGGCCTGCAGATTCCAGAGCCTTCAAAACCTTCTTCAGGTGGACCAGGTGATCCTGCCAGGTGGAGCTAAAGACAGCAATATCATCAAGATAAGCTGTGCTAAAGGACTCCAAGCCAGCAAGGACTTGATTCACCAACCTTTGGAAGGTGGCAGGGGCATTCTTTAAACCAAAGGGCATAACAGTAAACTGATAATGCCCATCAGGTGTGGAGAATGCTGTTTTCTCTTTTGCTCCAGGTGCCATTTTTATTTGCCAGTACCCTGCTGTCAAGTCAAAGGTACTTAAGAATTTGGCAGCACCTAATTTATCTATGAGCTCATCAGCTCTAGGAATTGGATGAGCATCTGTCTTGGTGACAGAATTGAGCCCTCTGTAGTCCACACAAAACCTCATCTCTTTCTTTCCATCTTTGGTGTGAGGTTTGGGGACTAAGACCACTGGGCTAGCCCAGGGGCTGTCAGAGCGCTCAATTACTCCCAATTCCAGCATCTTGTGGACTTCCACCTTAATGCTTTCCTTAACATGGTCAGATTGTCTAAAGATTTTGTTTTTGACAGGCATGCTGTCTCCTGTGTCCACATCATGGGTACACAGGTGTGTCTGACCAGGGGTTAGGGAGAAGAGTTCAGGAAACTGTTGTAGGACTCTCCTACAATCAGCTTGTTGTTGGCCAGAGAGGGTGTCTGAGTAGATCACCCCATCTACTGAGCCATCTTTTGGGTCTGATGACAGAAGATCAGGGAGAGGTTCACTCTCTGCCTCCTGATCCTCATCTGTTACCATCAACAGATTCACATCAGCCCTGTCATGGAAGAGCTTAAGGCGGTTCACATGGATCACCCTCTTGGGGCTCCTGCTTGTGCCCAGGTCCACCAGGTAGGTGACCTGACTCTTCCTTTCTAGCACTGGGTAAGGGCCACTCCATTTGTCCTGGAGTGCCCTGGGAGCCACAGGCTCCAGAACCCAGACTTTCTGCCCTGGTTGGAACTCAACCATTGCAGCCTTTTGGTCATACCAAAACTTCTGGAGCTGTTGGCTGGCCTCAAGGTTTTTGGTTGCCTTTTCCATGTACTCTGCCATTCTAGAGCGAAGGCCAAGTACATAGTCCACTATGTCTTGTTTAGGCTCATGAAGAGGTCTCTCCCAGCCTTCTTTAACAAGAGCAAGTGGTCCCCTTACCGGGTGGCCAAACAGAAGTTCAAAGGGTGAGAATCCTACTCCCTTCTGTGGCACCTCTCTGTAAGCAAAAAGCAGACATGGCAAGAGGACATCCCATCTCCTTTTGAGTTTTTCTGGGAGCCCCATGATCATGCCTTTTAATGTCTTGTTGAATCTCTCAACTAAGCCATTAGTTTGTGGATGGTATGGTGTAGTGAATTTGTAAGTCACTCCACACTCATTCCACATGTGTTTTAGGTATGCTGACATGAAGTTGGTACCTCTGTCAGACACCACCTCCTTAGGGAAACCCACTCTGGTAAAGATACCAATGAGGGCCTTGGCTACTGCAGGGGCAGTAGTCGACCTAAGGGGAATAGCTTCAGGATACCTAGTAGCATGATCCACTACTACTAGGATGTACATATTTCCTGAGGCTGTGGGAGGTTCCAGTGGACCAACTATGTCCACACCCACTCTTTCAAAGGGGACCCCCACCACTGGAAGTGGAATGAGGGGGGCCTTTGGGTGCCCACCTGTCTTACCACTGGATTGACAGGTGGGGCAGGAGAGGCAAAACTCCTTAACCTTCTGGGACATATTGGGCCAGTAGAAGTGGTTGACTAACCTCTCCCACGTCTTGGTTTGTCCCAAATGCCCAGCAAGGGGAATATCATGGGCTAAGGTCAGAATAAACTCTCTGAACGACTGAGGCACTACCACTCTCCTAGTGGCACTAGGTTTGGGGTCTCTGGCCTCAGTGTACAGGAGTCCATCTTCCCAATAGACCCTATGTGTTCCATTTTTCTTGCCCTTGGACTCTTCAGCAGCTTGCTGCCTAAGGCCTTCAAGAGAGGGACAGGTTTCTTGTCCCTTACACAGCTCCTCCCTTGAGGGTCCCCCTGGGCCTAAGAGCTCAACCTGATAAGGTTCAAGTTCCAAAGGCTCAGTTCCCTCAGAGGGCAGAACTTCTTCCTGAGAAGAGAGGTTCTCTTTTTCTGACTGTGTTGCAGTTGGTTTCCCAACTGACTTTCCTTTTCTCTTGGTAGGCTGGGCCATTTTTCCAGACTCCAGCTCTACTTTTTCACCCTGTGCCTTGCATTGTGCTCTTGTTTTTACACACACCAGTTCAGGGATACCCAGCATGGCTGCATGGGTTTTTAGTTCTACCTCAGCCCATGCTGAGGACTCCAGGTCATTTCCAAGCAGACAGTCTACTGGGATGTTTGAGGAGACCACCACCTGTTTCAGGCCATTGACCCCTCCCCATTCTAAAGTTACCATTGCCATGGGATGTGCTTTAGTCTGATTGTCAGCGTTGGTGACTGTATAAGTTTTTCCAGTCAGGTATTGGCCAGGGGAAACCAGTTTCTCTGTCACCATGGTGACACTGGCACCTGTATCCCTCAGGCCCTCTACACTTGTCCCATTAATAAAGAGCTGCTGCCTGTATTTTTGCATGTTAGGAGGCCAGGCAGCTAGTGTGGCTAAATCCACCCCACCCTCAGAGACTAGAGTAGCTTCAGTGTGGACCCTGATTTGCTCTGGGCACACTGTTGATCCCACTTGGAGACTAGCCATTCCAGTGTTACCTGGATTGGAGTTTGGAGTGGAACTTTTCTTGGGACAGGCCTTGTCTCCAGTTTGGTGTCCAGACTGACTACAGTTTCGACACCAGGCCTTTTTGGGATCAAAGTTTTTACCCTTGTACCCAGGATTGTTTTGTGAAGAGGCTCTGGGCCCACCCTCCTGTGCAGGTTTTTGGGGGCCTGTAGAAGACTCTTTACTATTTTTATTTTTGGCTGTCTCACCACCTTTCCCCTGGGGAGGTTTTGTGACCCCTTTCTTTTGGTCACCCCCTGTGGAAGTTTTGGACACCCTAGTCTTGACCCAATGGTCCGCCTTCTTTCCCAATTCTTGGGGAGAAATTGGTCCTAAGTCTACCAGATGCTGATGCAGTTTATCATTGAAACAATTACTTAACAGGTGTTCTTTCACAAATAAATTGTACAGCCCATCATAATTACTTACACCACTGCCTTGAATCCAACCATCTAGTGTTTTTACTGAGTAGTCTACAAAGTCAACCCAGGTCTGGCTCGAGGATTTTTGAGCCCCCCTGAATCTAATCCTATACTCCTCAGTGGAGAATCCAAAGCCCTCAATCAGGGTACCCTTCATGAGGTCATAAGATTCTGCATCTTTTCCAGAGAGTGTGAGGAGTCTATCCCTACACTTTCCTGTGAACATTTCCCAAAGGAGAGCACCCCAGTGAGATTTGTTCACTTTTCTGGTTACACAAGCCCTCTCAAAAGCTGTGAACCATTTGGTGATGTCATCACCATCTTCATATTTAGTTACAATCCCTTTAGGGATTTTCAACATGTCAGGAGAATCTCTGACCCTATTTATGTTGCTGCCACCATTGATGGGTCCTAGGCCCATCTCTTGTCTTTCCCTCTCTATGGCTAGGATCTGTCTTTCCAAAGCCAATCTTTTGGCCATCCTGGCTAACTGGATGTCCTCTTCACTGGAGTTATCCTCAGTGATTTCAGAGTTGTTGGTCCCTCCTGTGAGGGAACCAGCATCTCTGACTATTATTTGTGGAGTCAGGGCTTGAGAAGCCCTGCTCTCCCTAAGTAGGACTGGAGGGGGGGAATTTCCCTCCAAGTCACTATCTTCCTCCTCTGAGTTGCCACCCTCAGAGGGGTTGGCCTTTTCAAACTCTGCCAAAAGCTCCTGGAGCTGTATTTTGGTAGGTTTGGGGCCCATTGCTATTTTCTTTAGTTTACAGAGTGACCTTAGCTCTCTCATCTGTAGATGGAGGTAAGGTGTGGTGTCGAGTTCCACCACAGTCACATCTGTGCTAGACATTTTGCTTCTAAAAGTTGGAATACTTTTTAAGAATCTAAAACTGGTTCTAGAATCTAATTCAAACTTTTAACAAACTTT
Organism: Pleurodeles waltl; assembly: GCF_031143425.1. NCBI lineage: Eukaryota > Metazoa > Chordata > Amphibia > Caudata > Salamandridae > Pleurodeles > Pleurodeles waltl. The sequence goes on along the minus strand of NC_090440.1, from coordinate 158,704,520 downwards.
TAAACTCTAAAAGAAATGCTAAACAGGATCTAACACAAGGCCCTAGCAGGTCTTTTAAGAATTTAGAAAACTTTTCAAATTGCAAAAATCAATTTCTAATGACAATTTTGGAATTTGTCGTGTGATCAGGTATTGGCTGAGTAGTCCAGCAAATGCAAAGTCTTGTACCCCACCGCTGATCCACCAATGTAGGAAGTTGGCTCTGTATGTGCTATTTCAAAGTAAGGAATAGCATGCACAGAGTCCAAGGGTTCCCCGTAGAGGTAAAATAGTGGTAAAAAGAGATAATACTAATGCTCTATTTTGTGGTAGTGTGGTCGAGCAGTAGGCTTATCCAAGGAGTAGTGTTAAGCATTTGTTGTACATACACATAGACAATAAATGAGGTACACACACTCAGAGACAAATCCAGCCAATAGGTTTTGTTATAGAAAAATATCTTTTCTTAGTTTATTTTAAGAACCACAGGTTCAAATTTAACATGTAATATCTTGTTTGAAAGGTATTGCAGGTAAGTACATTAGGAACTTTGAATCATTTCAATTGCATGTATACTTGTCAAGTTATTCACAAATAGCTATTTCAAAAGTGGACACAGTGCAATTTTCACAGTTCCTGGGGGAGGTAAGTTTTTGTTAGTTTTACCAGGTAAGTAAGACACTTACAGGGTTCAGTTCTTGGTCCAAGGTAGCCCACCGTTGGGGGTTCAGAGCAACCCCAAAGTTACCACACCAGCAGCTCAGGGCCGGTCAGGTGCAGAGTTCCAAGTGGTGCCCAAACGCATAGGCTATAATGGAGAGAAGGGGGTGCCCCGGTTCCGGTCTGCTTGCAGGTAAGTACCCGCGTCTTCGGAGGGCAGACCAGGGGGGTTTTGTAGGGCACCGGGGGGGACACAAGCCCACACAGAAATTTCACCCTCAGCGGCGCGGGGGCGGCCGGGTGCAGTGTTAGAACAAGCATCGGGTTCGCAATGTAAGTCAATGAGAGATCAAGGGATCTCTTCAGCGCTGCAGGCAGGCAAGGGGGGGCTTCCTCGGGGAAACCTCCACTTGGGCAAGGGAGAGGGACTCCTGGGGGTCACTTCTGCAGTGAAAGTCCGGTCCTTCAGGTCCTGGGGGCTGCGGGTGCAGGGTCTTTTCCAGGCGTCGGGACTTAGGTTTCAGAGAGTCGCGGTCAGGGGAAGCCTCGGGATTCCCTCTGCAGGCGGCGCTGTGGGGGCTCAGGGGGGACAGGTTTTGGTACTCACAGTCGTAGAGTAGTCCGGGGGTCCTCCCTGAGGTGTTGGTTCTCCACCAGCCGAGTCGGGGTCGCCGGGTGCAGTGTTGCAAGTCTCACGCTTCTTGCGGGGAGTTGCAGGGTTCTTTAAAGCTGCTTCTTGAAACAAAGTTGCAGTCTTTTTGGAGCAGGTCCGCTGTCCTCTGGAGTTTCTTGTCGTCGTCGAAGCAGGGCAGTCCTCAGAGGATTCAGAGGTCGCTGGTCCCTTTGGAAGGCGTCGCTGGAGCAGAGTTCTTTGGAAGGCAGGAGACAGGCCGGTGAGTTTCTGGAGCCAAGGCAGTTGTTGTCTTCTGGTCTTCCTCTGCAGGGGTTTTCAGCTGGGCAGTCCTTCTTCTTGTTGTTGCAGGAATCTAATTTTCTAGGGTTCAGGGTAGCCCTTAAATACTAAATTTAAGGGCGTGTTTAGGTCTGGGGGGTTAGTAGCCAATGGCTACTAGCCCTGAGGGTGGGTACACCCTCTTTGTGCCTCCTCCCAAGGGGAGGGGGTCACAATCCTAACCCTATTGGGGGAATCCTCCATCTGCAAGATGGAGGATTTCTAAAAGTTAGAGTCACCTCAGCTCAGGACACCTTAGGGGCTGTCCTGACTGGCCAGTGACTCCTCCTTGTTATTCTCATTATTTCCTCCGGCCTTGCCGCCAAAAGTGGGGGCCGTGGCCGGAGAGGGCGGGCAACTCCACTAAGCTGGAGTGCCCTGCTGGGCTGTGACAAAGGGGTGAGCCTTTGAGGCTCACCGCCAGGTGTTACAGCTCCTGCCTGGGGGAGGTGTTAGCATCTCCACCCAGTGCAGGCTTTGTTACTGGCCTCAGAGTGACAAAGGCACTCTCCCCATGGGGCCAGCAACATGTCTCTAGTGTGGCAGGCTGCTGGAACTAGTCAGCCTACACAGACAGTCGGTTAAGTTTCAGGGGGCACCTCTAAGGTGCCCTCTGGGGTGTATTTTGCAATAAAATGTACACTGGCATCAGTGTGCATTTATTGTGCTGAGAAGTTTGATACCAAACTTCCCAGTTTTCAGTGTAGCCATTATGGTGCTGTGGAGTTCGTGTTTGACAAACTCCCAGACCATATACTCTTATGGCTACCCTGCACTTACAATGTCTAAGGTTTTGTTTAGACACTGTAGGGGTACCATGCTCATGCACTGGTACCCTCACCTATGGTATAGTGCACCCTGCCTTAGGGCTGTAAGGCCTGCTAGAGGTGTGACTGACCTATACTGGCATAGGCAGTGAGAGGCTGGCATGGCACCCTGAGGGGAGTGCCATGTCGACTTACTCGTTTTGTTCTCACTAGCACACACAAGCTGGTAAGTAGTGTGTCTGTGCTGAGTGAGAGGTCTCCAGGGTGGCATAAGACATGCTGCAGCCCTTAGAGACCTTCCTTGGCATCAGGGCCCTTGGTAATAGAAGTACCAGTTACAAGGGACTTATCTGGATGCCAGGGTCTGCCAATTGTGGATACAAAAGTACAGGTTAGGGAAAGAACACTGGTGTTGGGGCCTGGTTAGCAGGCATCAGCACACTTTCAATTGTAAACATAGCATCAGCAAAGGCAAAAAGTCAGGGGGCAACCATGCCAAGGAGGCATTTCCTTACACAACCCCCCCCCCAAACGAAAGAGGATGAGACTAACCTTTCCCAAGAGAGTCTTCATTGTCTAAGTGGAAGAACCTGGAAAGGCCATCTGCATTGGCATGGGCAGTCCCAGGTCTGTGTTCCACTATAAAGTCCATTCCCTGTAGGGAGATGGACCACCTCAACAGTTTAGGATTTTCACCTTTCATTTGCATCAGCCATTTGAGAGGTCTGTGGTCAGTTTGAACTAGGAAGTGAGTCCCAAAGAGGTATGGTCTCAGCTTCTTCAGGGACCAAACCACAGCAAAGGCCTCCCTCTCAATGGCACTCCAACGCTGCTCCCTGGGGAGTAACCTCCTGCTAATGAAAGCAACAGGCTGGTCAAGGCCATCATCATTTGTTTGGGACAAAACTGCCCCTATCCCATGTTCAGAGGCATCTGTCTGCACAATGAACTGCTTAGAATAATCTGGAGCTTTTAGAACTGGTGCTGAGCACATTGCTTGTTTCAGGGTGTCAAAGGCCTGTTGGCATTCCACAGTCCAGTTCACTTTCTTGGGCATTTTCTTGGAGGTGAGTTCAGTGAGGGCTGTCACAATGGATCCATATCCCTTCACAAACCTCCTGTAATACCCAGTCAAGCCAAGGAATGCCCTGACTTGAGTCTGGGTTTTTGGAGCTACCCAGTCCAGAATAGTCTGGATCTTGGGTTGGAGTGGTTGAACTTGGCCTCCACCTACAAGGTGGCACAAGTAAACCACAGTTCCCTGCCCTATCTGGCATTTGGATGCCTTGATAGAGAGGCCTGCAGATTCCAGAGCCTTCAAAACCTTCTTCAGGTGGACCAGGTGATCCTGCCAGGTGGAGCTAAAGACAGCAATATCATCAAGATAAGCTGTGCTAAAGGACTCCAAGCCAGCAAGGACTTGATTCACCAACCTTTGGAAGGTGGCAGGGGCATTCTTTAAACCAAAGGGCATAACAGTAAACTGATAATGCCCATCAGGTGTGGAGAATGCTGTTTTCTCTTTTGCTCCAGGTGCCATTTTTATTTGCCAGTACCCTGCTGTCAAGTCAAAGGTACTTAAGAATTTGGCAGCACCTAATTTATCTATGAGCTCATCAGCTCTAGGAATTGGATGAGCATCTGTCTTGGTGACAGAATTGAGCCCTCTGTAGTCCACACAAAACCTCATCTCTTTCTTTCCATCTTTGGTGTGAGGTTTGGGGACTAAGACCACTGGGCTAGCCCAGGGGCTGTCAGAGCGCTCAATTACTCCCAATTCCAGCATCTTGTGGACTTCCACCTTAATGCTTTCCTTAACATGGTCAGATTGTCTAAAGATTTTGTTTTTGACAGGCATGCTGTCTCCTGTGTCCACATCATGGGTACACAGGTGTGTCTGACCAGGGGTTAGGGAGAAGAGTTCAGGAAACTGTTGTAGGACTCTCCTACAATCAGCTTGCTGTTGGCCAGAGAGGGTGTCTGAGTAGATCACCCCATCTACTGAGCCATCTTTTGGGTCTGATGACAGAAGATCAGGGAGAGGTTCACTCTCTGCCTCCTGATCCTCATCTGTTACCATCAACAGATTCACATCAGCCCTGTCATGGAAGAGCTTAAGGCGGTTCACATGGATCACCCTCTTGGGGCTCCTGCTTGTGCCCAGGTCCACCAGGTAGGTGACCTGACTCTTCCTTTCTAGCACTGGGTAAGGGCCACTCCATTTGTCCTGGAGTGCCCTGGGAGCCACAGGCTCCAGAACCCAGACTTTCTGCCCTGGTTGGAACTCAACCATTGCAGCCTTTTGGTCATACCAAAACTTCTGGAGCTGTTGGCTGGCCTCAAGGTTTTTGGTTGCCTTTTCCATGTACTCTGCCATTCTAGAGCGAAGGCCAAGTACATAGTCCACTATGTCTTGTTTAGGCTCATGAAGAGGTCTCTCCCAGCCTTCTTTAACAAGAGCAAGTGGTCCCCTTACCGGGTGGCCAAACAGAAGTTCAAAGGGTGAGAATCCTACTCCCTTCTGTGGCACCTCTCTGTAAGCAAAAAGCAGACATGGCAAGAGGACATCCCATCTCCTTTTGAGTTTTTCTGGGAGCCCCATGATCATGCCTTTTAATGTCTTGTTGAATCTCTCAACTAAGCCATTAGTTTGTGGATGGTATGGTGTAGTGAATTTGTAAGTCACTCCACACTCATTCCACATGTGTTTTAGGTATGCTGACATGAAGTTGGTACCTCTGTCAGACACCACCTCCTTAGGGAAACCCACTCTGGTAAAGATACCAATGAGGGCCTTGGCTACTGCAGGGGCAGTAGTCGACCTAAGGGGAATAGCTTCAGGATACCTAGTAGCATGATCCACTACTACTAGGATGTACATATTTCCTGAGGCTGTGGGAGGTTCCAGTGGACCAACTATGTCCACACCCACTCTTTCAAAGGGGACCCCCACCACTGGAAGTGGAATGAGGGGGGCCTTTGGGTGCCCACCTGTCTTACCACTGGATTGACAGGTGGGGCAGGAGAGGCAAAACTCCTTAACCTTCTGGGACATATTGGGCCAGTAGAAGTGGTTGACTAACCTCTCCCACGTCTTGGTTTGTCCCAAATGCCCAGCAAGGGGAATATCATGGGCTAAGGTCAGAATAAACTCTCTGAACGACTGAGGCACTACCACTCTCCTAGTGGCACCAGGTTTGGGGTCTCTGGCCTCAGTGTACAGGAGTCCATCTTCCCAATAGACCCTATGTGTTCCATTTTTCTTGCCCTTGGACTCTTCAGCAGCTTGCTGCCTAAGGCCTTCAAGAGAGGGACAGGTTTCTTGTCCCTTACACAGCTCCTCCCTTGAGGGTCCCCCTGGGCCTAAGAGCTCAACCTGATAAGGTTCAAGTTCCAAAGGCTCAGTTCCCTCAGAGGGCAGAACTTCTTCCTGAGAAGAGAGGTTCTCTTTTTCTGACTGTGTTGCAGTTGGTTTCCCGACTGACTTTCCTTTTCTCTTGGTAGGCTGGGCCATTTTTCCAGACTCCAGCTCTACTTTTTCACCCTGTGCCTTGCATTGTGCTCTTGTTTTTACACACACCAGTTCAGGGATACCCAGCATGGCTGCATGGGTTTTTAGTTCTACCTCAGCCCATGCTGAGGACTCCAGGTCATTTCCAAGCAGACAGTCTACTGGGATGTTTGAGGAGACCACCACCTGTTTCAGGCCATTGACCCCTCCCCATTCTAAAGTTACCATTGCCATGGGATGTGCTTTAGTCTGATTGTCAGCGTTGGTGACTGTATAAGTTTTTCCAGTCAGGTATTGGCCAGGGGAAACCAGTTTCTCTGTCACCATGGTGACACTGGCACCTGTATCCCTCAGGCCCTCTACACTTGTCCCATTAATAAAGAGCTGCTGCCTGTATTTTTGCATGTTAGGAGGCCAGGCAGCTAGTGTGGCTAAATCCACCCCACCCTCAGAGACTAGAGTAGCTTCAGTGTGGACCCTGATTTGCTCTGGGCACACTGTTGATCCCACTTGGAGACTAGCCATTCCAGTGTTACCTGGATTGGAGTTTGGAGTGGAACTTTTCTTGGGACAGGCCTTGTCTCCAGTTTGGTGTCCAGACTGACTACAGTTTCGACACCAGGCCTTTTTGGGATCAAAGTTTTTACCCTTGTACCCAGGATTGTTTTGTGAAGAGGCTCTGGGCCCACCCTCCTGTGCAGGTTTTTGGGGGCCTGTAGAAGACTCTTTACTATTTTTATTTTTGGCTGTCTCACCACCTTTCCCCTGGGGAGGTTTTGTGACCCCTTTCTTTTGGTCACCCCCTGTGGAAGTTTTGGACACCCTAGTCTTGACCCAATGGTCCGCCTTCTTTCCCAATTCTTGGGGAGAAATTGGTCCTAAGTCTACCAGATGCTGATGCAGTTTATCATTGAAACAATTACTTAACAGGTGTTCTTTCACAAATAAATTGTACAGCCCATCATAATTACTTACACCACTGCCTTGAATCCAACCATCTAGTGTTTTTACTGAGTAGTCTACAAAGTCAACCCATGTCTGGCTCGAGGATTTTTGAGCCCCCCTGAATCTAATCCTATACTCCTCAGTGGAGAATCCAAAGCCCTCAATCAGGGTACCCTTCATGAGGTCATAAGATTCTGCATCTTTTCCAGAGAGTGTGAGGAGTCTATCCCTACACTTTCCTGTGAACATTTCCCAAAGGAGAGCACCCCAGTGAGATTTGTTCACTTTTCTGGTTACACAAGCCCTCTCAAAAGCTGTGAACCATTTGGTGATGTCATCACCATCTTCATATTTAGTTACAATCCCTTTAGGGATTTTCAACATGTCAGGAGAATCTCTGACCCTATTTATGTTGCTGCCACCATTGATGGGTCCTAGGCCCATCTCTTGTCTTTCCCTCTCTATGGCTAGGATCTGTCTTTCCAAAGCCAATCTTTTGGCCATCCTGGCTAACTGGATGTCCTCTTCACTGGAGTTATCCTCAGTGATTTCAGAGTTGTTGGTCCCTCCTGTGAGGGAACCAGCATCTCTGACTATTATTTGTGGAGTCAGGGCTTGAGAAGCCCTGCTCTCCCTAAGTAGGACTGGAGGGGGGGAATTTCCCTCCAAGTCACTATCTTCCTCCTCTGAGTTGCCACCCTCAGAGGGGTTGGCCTTTTCAAACTCTGCCAAAAGCTCCTGGAGCTGTATTTTGGTAGGTTTGGGGCCCATTGCTATTTTCTTTAGTTTACAGAGTGACCTTAGCTCTCTCATCTGTAGATGGAGGTAAGGTGTGGTGTCGAGTTCCACCACAGTCACATCTGTGCTAGACATTTTGCTTCTAAAAGTTGGAATACTTTTTAAGAATCTAAAACTGGTTCTAGAATCTAATTCAAACTTTTAACAAACTTTTAAACTCTAAAAGAAATGCTAAACAGGATCTAACACAAGGCCCTAGCAGGTCTTTTAAGAATTTAGAAAACTTTTCAAATTGCAAAAATCAATTTCTAATGACAATTTTGGAATTTGTCGTGTGATCAGGTATTGGCTGAGTAGTCCAGCAAATGCAAAGTCTTGTACCCCACCGCTGATCCACCAATGTAGGAAGTTGGCTCTGTATGTGCTATTTCAAAGTAAGGAATAGCATGCACAGAGTCCAAGGGTTCCCCGTAGAGGTAAAATAGTGGTAAAAAGAGATAATACTAATGCTCTATTTTGTGGTAGTGTGGTCGAGCAGTAGGCTTATCCAAGGAGTAGTGTTAAGCATTTGTTGTACATACACATAGACAATAAATGAGGTACACACACTCAGAGACAAATCCAGCCAATAGGTTTTGTTATAGAAAAATATCTTTTCTTAGTTTATTTTAAGAACCACAGGTTCAAATTTAACATGTAATATCTTGTTTGAAAGGTATTGCAGGTAAGTACATTAGGAACTTTGAATCATTTCAATTGCATGTATACTTTTCAAGTTATTCACAAATAGCTATTTCAAAAGTGGACACTTAGTGCAATTTTCACAGTTCCTGGGGGAGGTAAGTTTTTGTTAGTTTTACCAGGTAAGTAAGACACTTACAGGGTTCAGTTCTTGGTCCAAGGTAGCCCACCGTTGGGGGTTCAGAGCAACCCCAAAGTTACCACACCAGCAGCTCAGGGCCGGTCAGGTGCAGAGTTCCAAGTGGTGCCCAAACGCATAGGCTATAATGGAGAGAAGGGGGTGCCCCGGTTCCGGTCTGCTTGCAGGTAAGTACCCGCGTCTTCGGAGGGCAGACCAGGGGGGTTTTGTAGGGCACCGGGGGGGACACAAGCCCACACAGAAATTTCACCCTCAGCGGCGCGGGGGCGGCCGGGTGCAGTGTTAGAACAAGCGTCGGGTTCGCAATGTAAGTCAATGAGAGATCAAGGGATCTCTTCAGCGCTGCAGGCAGGCAAGGGGGCGCTTCCTCGGGGAAACCTCCACTTGGGCAAGGGAGAGGGACTCCTGGGGGTCACTTCTGCAGTGAAAGTCCGGTCCTTCAGGTCCTGGGGGCTGCGGGTGCAGGGTCTTTTCCAGGCGTCGGGACTTAGGTTTCAGAGAGTCGCGGTCAGGGGAAGCCTCGGGATTCCCTCTGCAGGCGGCGCTGTGGGGGCTCAGGGGGGACAGGTTTTGGTACTCACAGTCGTAGAGTAGTCCGGGGGTCCTCCCTGAGGTGTTGGTTCTCCACCAGCCGAGTCGGGGTCGCCGGGTGCAGTGTTGCAAGTCTCACGCTTCTTGCGGGGAGTTGCAGGGTTCTTTAAAGCTGCTTCTTGAAACAAAGTTGCAGTCTTTTTGGAGCAGGTCCGCTGTCCTCTGGAGTTTCTTGTCGTCGTCGAAGCAGGGCAGTCCTCAGAGGATTCAGAGGTCGCTGGTCCCTTTGGAAGGCGTCGCTGGAGCAGAGTTCTTTGGAAGGCAGGAGACAGGCCGGTGAGTTTCTGGAGCCAAGGCAGTTGTTGTCTTCTGGTCTTCCTCTGCAGGGGTTTTCAGCTGGGCAGTCCTTCTTCTTGTTGTTGCAGGAATCTAATTTTCTAGGGTTCAGGGTAGCCCTTAAATACTCAATTTAAGGGCGTGTTTAGGTCTGGGGGGTTAGTAGCCAATGGCTACTAGCCCTGAGGGTGGGTACACCCTCTTTGTGCCTCCTCCCAAGGGGAGGGGGTCACAATCCTAACCCTATTGGGGGAATCCTCCATCTGCAAGATGGAGGATTTCTAAAAGTTAGAGTCACCTCAGCTCAGGACACCTTAGGGGCTGTCCTGACTGGCCAGTGACTCCTCCTTGTTATTCTCATTATTTCCTCCGGCCTTGCCGCCAAAAGTGGGGGCCGTGGCCGGAGAGGGCGGGCAACTCCACTAAGCTGGAGTGCCCTGCTGGGCTGTGACAAAGGGGTGAGCCTTTGAGGCTCACCGCCAGGTGTTACAGCTCCTGCCTGGGGGAGGTGTTAGCATCTCCACCCAGTGCAGGCTTTGTTACTGGCCTCAGAGTGACAAAGGCACTCTCCCCATGGGGCCAGCAACATGTCTCTAGTGTGGCAGGCTGCTGGAACTAGTCAGCCTACACAGACAGTCGGTTAAGTTTCAGGGGGCACCTCTAAGGTGCCCTCTGGGGTGTATTTTGCAATAAAATGTACACTGGCATCAGTGTGCATTTATTGTGCTGAGAAGTTTGATACCAAACTTCCCAGTTTTCAGTGTAGCCATTATGGTGCTGTGGAGTTCGTGTTTGACAAACTCCCAGACCATATACTCTTATGGCTACCCTGCACTTACAATGTCTAAGGTTTTGTTTAGACACTGTAGGGGTACCATGCTCATGCACTGGTACCCTCACCTATGGTATAGTGCACCCTGCCTTAGGGCTGTAAGGCCTGCTAGAGGTGTGACTGACCTATACTGGCATAGGCAGTGAGAGGCTGGCATGGCACCCTGAGGGGAGTGCCATGTCGACTTACTCGTTTTGTTCTCACTAGCACACACAAGCTGGTAAGTAGTGTGTCTGTGCTGAGTGAGAGGTCTCCAGGGTGGCATAAGACATGCTGCAGCCCTTAGAGACCTTCCTTGGCATCAGGGCCCTTGGTAATAGAAGTACCAGTTACAAGGGACTTATCTGGATGCCAGGGTCTGCCAATTGTGGATACAAAAGTACAGGTTAGGGAAAGAACACTGGTGTTGGGGCCTGGTTAGCAGGCCTCAGCACACTTTCAATTGTAAACATAGCATCAGCAAAGGCAAAAAGTCAGGGGGCAACCATGCCAAGGAGGCATTTCCTTACACAACCCCCCCCCCAAACGAAAGAGGATGAGACTAACCTTTCCCAAGAGAGTCTTCATTGTCTAAGTGGAAGAACCTGGAAAGGCCATCTGCATTGGCATGGGCAGTCCCAGGTCTGTGTTCCACTATAAAGTCCATTCCCTGTAGGGAGATGGACCACCTCAACAGTTTAGGATTTTCACCTTTCATTTGCATCAGCCATTTGAGAGGTCTGTGGTCAGTTTGAACTAGGAAGTGAGTCCCAAAGAGGTATGGTCTCAGCTTCTTCAGGGACCAAACCACAGCAAAGGCCTCCCTCTCAATGGCACTCCAACGCTGCTCCCTGGGGAGTAACCTCCTGCTAATGAAAGCAACAGGCTGGTCAAGGCCATCATCATTTGTTTGGGACAAAACTGCCCCTATCCCATGTTCAGAGGCATCTGTCTGCACAATGAACTGCTTAGAATAATCTGGAGCTTTTAGAACTGGTGCTGAGCACATTGCTTGTTTCAGGGTGTCAAAGGCCTGTTGGCATTCCACAGTCCAGTTCACTTTCTTGGGCATTTTCTTGGAGGTGAGTTCAGTGAGGGCTGTCACAATGGATCCATATCCCTTCACAAACCTCCTGTAATACCCAGTCAAGCCAAGGAATGCCCTGACTTGAGTCTGGGTTTTTGGAGCTACCCAGTCCAGAATAGTCTGGATCTTGGGTTGGAGTGGTTGAACTTGGCCTCCACCTACAAGGTGGCCCAAGTAAACCACAGTTCCCTGCCCTATCTGGCATTTGGATGCCTTGATAGAGAGGCCTGCAGATTCCAGAGCCTTCAAAACCTTCTTCAGGTGGACCAGGTGATCCTGCCAGGTGGAGCTAAAGACAGCAATATCATCAAGATAAGCTGTGCTAAAGGACTCCAAGCCAGCAAGGACTTGATTCACCAACCTTTGGAAGGTGGCAGGGGCATTCTTTAAACCAAAGGGCATAACAGTAAACTGATAATGCCCATCAGATGTGGAGAATGCTGTTTTCTCTTTTGCTCCAGGTGCCATTTTTATTTGCCAGTACCCTGCTGTCAAGTCAAAGGTACTTAAGAATTTGGCAGCACCTAATTTATCTATGAGCTCATCAGCTCTAGGAATTGGATGAGCATCTGTCTTGGTGACAGAATTGAGCCCTCTGTAGTCCACACAAAACCTCATCTCTTTCTTTCCATCTTTGGTGTGAGGTTTGGGGACTAAGACCACTGGGCTAGCCCAGGGGCTGTCAGAGCGCTCAATTACTCCCAATTCCAGCATCTTGTGGACTTCCACCTTAATGCTTTCCTTAACATGGTCAGATTGTCTAAAGATGTTGTTTTTGACAGGCATGCTGTCTCCTGTGTCCACATCATGGGTACACAGGTGTGTCTGACCAGGGGTTAGGGAGAAGAGTTCAGGAAACTGTTGTAGGACTCTCCTACAATCAGCTTGTTGTTGGCCAGAGAGGGTGTCTGAGTAGATCACCCCATCTACTGAGCCATCTTTTGGGTCTGATGACAGAAGATCAGGGAGAGGTTCACTCTCTGCCTCCTGATCCTCATCTGTTACCATCAACAGATTCACATCAGCCCTGTCATGGAAGAGCTTAAGGCGGTTCACATGGATCACCCTCTTGGGGCTCCTGCTTGTGCCCAGGTCCACCAGGTAGGTGACCTGACTCTTCCTTTCTAGCACTGGGTAAGGGCCACTCCATTTGTCCTGGAGTGCCCTGGGAGCCACAGGCTCCAGAACCCAGACTTTCTGCCCTGGTTGGAACTCAACCATTGCAGCCTTTTGGTCATACCAAAACTTCTGGAGCTGTTGGCTGGCCTCAAGGTTTTTGGTTGCCTTTTCCATGTACTCTGCCATTCTAGAGCGAAGGCCAAGTACATAGTCCACTATGTCTTGTTTAGGCTCATGAAGAGGTCTCTCCCAGCCTTCTTTAACAAGAGCAAGTGGTCCCCTTACCGGGTGGCCAAACAGAAGTTCAAAGGGTGAGAATCCTACTCCCTTCTGAGGCACCTCTCTGTAAGCAAAAAGCAGACATGGCAAGAGGACATCCCATCTCCTTTTGAGTTTTTCTGGGAGCCCCATGATCATGCCTTTTAATGTCTTGTTGAATCTCTCAACTAAGCCATTAGTTTGTGGATGGTATGGTGTAGTGAATTTGTAAGTCACTCCACACTCATTCCACATGTGTTTTAGGTATGCTGACATGAAGTTGGTACCTCTGTCAGACACCACCTCCTTAGGGAAACCCACTCTGGTAAAGATACCAATGAGGGCCTTGGCTACTGCAGGGGCAGTAGTCGACCTAAGGGGAATAGCTTCAGGATACCTAGTAGCATGATCCACTACTACTAGGATGTACATATTTCCTGAGGCTGTGGGAGGTTCCAGTGGACCAACTATGTCCACACCCACTCTTTCAAAGGGGACCCCCACCACTGGAAGTGGAATGAGGGGGGCCTTTGGGTGCCCACCTGTCTTACCACTGGATTGACAGGTGGGGCAGGAGAGGCAAAACTCCTTAACCTTCTGGGACATATTGGGCCAGTAGAAGTGGTTGACTAACCTCTCCCACGTCTTGGTTTGTCCCAAATGCCCAGCAAGGGGAATATCATGGGCTAAGGTCAGAATAAACTCTCTGAACGACTGAGGCACTACCACTCTCCTAGTGGCACCAGGTTTGGGGTCTCTGGCCTCAGTGTACAGGAGTCCATCTTCCCAATAGACCCTATGTGTTCCATTTTTCTTGCCCTTGGACTCTTCAGCAGCTTGCTGCCTAAGGCCTTCAAGAGAGGGACAGGTTTCTTGTCCCTTACACAGCTCCTCCCTTGAGGGTCCCCCTGGGCCTAAGAGCTCAACCTGATAAGGTTCAAGTTCCAAAGGCTCAGTTCCCTCAGAGGGCAGAACTTCTTCCTGAGAAGAGAGGTTCTCTTTTTCTGACTGTGTTGCAGTTGGTTTCCCGACTGACTTTCCTTTTCTCTTGGTAGGCTGGGCCATTTTTCCAGACTCCAGCTCTACTTTTTCACCCTGTGCCTTGCATTGTGCTCTTGTTTTTACACACACCAGTTCAGGGATACCCAGCATGGCTGCATGGGTTTTTAGTTCTACCTCAGCCCATGCTGAGGACTCCAGGTCATTTCCAAGCAGACAGTCTACTGGGATGTTTGAGGAGACCACCACCTGTTTCAGGCCATTGACCCCTCCCCATTCTAAAGTTACCATTGCCATGGGATGTGCTTTAGTCTGATTGTCAGCGTTGGTGACTGTATAAGTTTTTCCAGTCAGGTATTGGCCAGGGGAAACCAGTTTCTCTGTCACCATGGTGACACTGGCACCTGTATCCCTCAGGCCCTCTACACTTGTCCCATTAATAAAGAGCTGCTGCCTGTATTTTTGCATGTTAGGAGGCCAGGCAGCTAGTGTGGCTAAATCCACCCCACCCTCAGAGACTAGAGTAGCTTCAGTGTGGACCCTGATTTGCTCTGGGCACACTGTTGATCCCACTTGGAGACTAGCCATTCCAGTGTTACCTGGATTGGAGTTTGGAGTGGAACTTTTCTTGGGACAGGCCTTGTCTCCAGTTTGGTGTCCAGACTGACTACAGTTTCGACACCAGGCCTTTTTGGGATCAAAGTTTTTACCCTTGTACCCAGGATTGTTTTGTGAAGAGGCTCTGGGCCCACCCTCCTGTGCAGGTTTTTGGGGGCCTGTAGAAGACTCTTTACTATTTTTATTTTTGGCTGTCTCACCACCTTTCCCCTGGGGAGGTTTTGTGACCCCTTTCTTTTGGTCACCCCCTGTGGAAGTTTTGGACACCCTAGTCTTGACCCAATGGTCCGCCTTCTTTCCCAATTCTTGGGGAGAAATTGGTCCTAAGTCTACCAGATGCTGATGCAGTTTATCATTGAAACAATTACTTAACAGGTGTTCTTTCACAAATAAATTGTACAGCCCATCATAATTACTTACACCACTGCCTTGAATCCAACCATCTAGTGTTTTTACTGAGTAGTCTACAAAGTCAACCCAGGTCTGGCTCGAGGATTTTTGAGCCCCCCTGAATCTAATCCTATACTCCTCAGTGGAGAATCCAAAGCCCTCAATCAGGGTACCCTTCATGAGGTCATAAGATTCTGCATCTTTTCCAGAGAGTGTGAGGAGTCTATCCCTACACTTTCCTGTGAACATTTCCCAAAGGAGAGCACCCCAGTGAGATTTGTTCACTTTTCTGGTTACACAAGCCCTCTCAAAAGCTGTGAACCATTTGGTGATGTCATCACCATCTTCATATTTAGTTACAATCCCTTTAGGGATTTTCAACATGTCAGGAGAATCTCTGACCCTATTTATGTTGCTGCCACCATTGATGGGTCCTAGGCCCATCTCTTGTCTTTCCCTCTCTATGGCTAGGATCTGTCTTTCCAAAGCCAATCTTTTGGCCATCCTGGCTAACTGGATGTCCTCTTCACTGGAGTTATCCTCAGTGATTTCAGAGTTGTTGGTCCCTCCTGTGAGGGAACCAGCATCTCTGACTATTATTTGTGGAGTCAGGGCTTGAGAAGCCCTGCTCTCCCTAAGTAGGACTGGAGGGGGGGAATTTCCCTCCAAGTCACTATCTTCCTCCTCTGAGTTGCCACCCTCAGAGGGGTTGGCCTTTTCAAACTCTGCCAAAAGCTCCTGGAGCTGTATTTTGGTAGGTTTGGGGCCCATTGCTATTTTCTTTAGTTTACAGAGTGACCTTAGCTCTCTCATCTGTAGATGGAGGTAAGGTGTGGTGTCGAGTTCCACCACAGTCACATCTGTGCTAGACATTTTGCTTCTAAAAGTTGGAATACTTTTTAAGAATCTAAAACTGGTTCTAGAATCTAATTCAAACTTTTAACAAACTTTTAAACTCTAAAAGAAATGCTAAACAGGATCTAACACAAGGCCCTAGCAGGTCTTTTAAGAATTTAGAAAACTTTTCAAATTGCAAAAATCAATTTCTAATGACAATTTTGGAATTTGTCGTGTGATCAGGTATTGGCTGAGTAGTCCAGCAAATGCAAAGTCTTGTACCCCACCGCTGATCCACCAATGTAGGAAGTTGGCTCTGTATGTGCTATTTCAAAGTAAGGAATAGCATGCACAGAGTCCAAGGGTTCCCCGTAGAGGTAAAATAGTGGTAAAAAGAGATAATACTAATGCTCTATTTTGTGGTAGTGTGGTCGAGCAGTAGGCTTATCCAAGGAGTAGTGTTAAGCATTTGTTGTACATACACATAGACAATAAATGAGGTACACACACTCAGAGACAAATCCAGCCAATAGGTTTTGTTATAGAAAAATATCTTTTCTTAGTTTATTTTAAGAACCACAGGTTCAAATTTAACATGTAATATCTTGTTTGAAAGGTATTGCAGGTAAGTACATTAGGAACTTTGAATCATTTCAATTGCATGTATACTTGTCAAGTTATTCACAAATAGCTATTTCAAAAGTGGACACAGTGCAATTTTCACAGTTCCTGGGGGAGGTAAGTTTTTGTTAGTTTTACCAGGTAAGTAAGACACTTACAGGGTTCAGTTCTTGGTCCAAGGTAGCCCACCGTTGGGGGTTCAGAGCAACCCCAAAGTTACCACACCAGCAGCTCAGGGCCGGTCAGGTGCAGAGTTCCAAGTGGTGCCCAAACGCATAGGCTATAATGGAGAGAAGGGGGTGCCCCGGTTCCGGTCTGCTTGCAGGTAAGTACCCGCGTCTTCGGAGGGCAGACCAGGGGGGTTTTGTAGGGCACCGGGGGGGACACAAGCCCACACAGAAATTTCACCCTCAGCGGCGCGGGGGCGGCCGGGTGCAGTGTTAGAACAAGCGTCGGGTTCGCAATGTAAGTCAATGAGAGATCAAGGGATCTCTTCAGCGCTGCAGGCAGGCAAGGGGGGGCTTCCTCGGGGAAACCTCCACTTGGGCAAGGGAGAGGGACTCCTGGGGGTCACTTCTGCAGTGAAAGTCCGGTCCTTCAGGTCCTGGGGGCTGCGGGTGCAGGGTCTTTTCCAGGCGTCGGGACTTAGGTTTCAGAGAGTCGCGGTCAGGGGAAGCCTCGGGATTCCCTCTGCAGGCGGCGCTGTGGGGGCTCAGGGGGGACAGGTTTTGGTACTCACAGTCGTAGAGTAGTCCGGGGGTCCTCCCTGAGGTGTTGGTTCTCCACCAGCCGAGTCGGGGTCGCCGGGTGCAGTGTTGCAAGTCTCACGCTTCTTGCGGGGAGTTGCAGGGTTCTTTAAAGCTGCTTCTTGAAACAAAGTTGCAGTCTTTTTGGAGCAGGTCCGCTGTCCTCTGGAGTTTCTTGTCGTCGTCGAAGCAGGGCAGTCCTCAGAGGATTCAGAGGTCGCTGGTCCCTTTGGAAGGCGTCGCTGGAGCAGAGTTCTTTGGAAGGCAGGAGACAGGCCGGTGAGTTTCTGGAGCCAAGGCAGTTGTTGTCTTCTGGTCTTCCTCTGCAGGGGTTTTCAGCTGGGCAGTCCTTCTTCTTGTTGTTGCAGGAATCTAATTTTCTAGGGTTCAGGGTAGCCCTTAAATACTCAATTTAAGGGCGTGTTTAGGTCTGGGGGGTTAGTAGCCAATGGCTACTAGCCCTGAGGGTGGGTACACCCTCTTTGTGCCTCCTCCCAAGGGGAGGGGGTCACAATCCTAACCCTATTGGGGGAATCCTCCATCTGCAAGATGGAGGATTTCTAAAAGTTAGAGTCACCTCAGCTCAGGACACCTTAGGGGCTGTCCTGACTGGCCAGTGACTCCTCCTTGTTATTCTCATTATTTCCTCCGGCCTTGCCGCCAAAAGTGGGGGCCGTGGCCGGAGAGGGCGGGCAACTCCACTAAGCTGGAGTGCCCTGCTGGGCTGTGACAAAGGGGTGAGCCTTTGAGGCTCACCGCCAGGTGTTACAGCTCCTGCCTGGGGGAGGTGTTAGCATCTCCACCCAGTGCAGGCTTTGTTACTGGCCTCAGAGTGACAAAGGCACTCTCCCCATGGGGCCAGCAACATGTCTCTAGTGTGGCAGGCTGCTGGAACTAGTCAGCCTACACAGACAGTCGGTTAAGTTTCAGGGGGCACCTCTAAGGTGCCCTCTGGGGTGTATTTTGCAATAAAATGTACACTGGCATCAGTGTGCATTTATTGTGCTGAGAAGTTTGATACCAAACTTCCCAGTTTTCAGTGTAGCCATTATGGTGCTGTGGAGTTCGTGTTTGACAAACTCCCAGACCATATACTCTTATGGCTACCCTGCACTTACAATGTCTAAGGTTTTGTTTAGACACTGTAGGGGTACCATGCTCATGCACTGGTACCCTCACCTATGGTATAGTGCACCCTGCCTTAGGGCTGTAAGGCCTGCTAGAGGTGTGACTGACCTATACTGGCATAGGCAGTGAGAGGCTGACATGGCACCCTGAGGGGAGTGCCATGTCGACTTACTCGTTTTGTTCTCACTAGCACACACAAGCTGGTAAGTAGTGTGTCTGTGCTGAGTGAGAGGTCTCCAGGGTGGCATAAGACATGCTGCAGCCCTTAGAGACCTTCCTTGGCATCAGGGCCCTTGGTAATAGAAGTACCAGTTACAAGGGACTTATCTGGATGCCAGGGTCTGCCAATTGTGGATACAAAAGTACAGGTTAGGGAAAGAACACTGGTGTTGGGGCCTGGTTAGCAGGCCTCAGCACACTTTCAATTGTAAACATAGCATCAGCAAAGGCAAAAAGTCAGGGGGCAACCATGCCAAGGAGGCATTTCCTTACACAACCCCCCCCCCAAACGAAAGAGGATGAGACTAACCTTTCCCAAGAGAGTCTTCATTGTCTAAGTGGAAGAACCTGGAAAGGCCATCTGCATTGGCATGGGCAGTCCCAGGTCTGTGTTCCACTATAAAGTCCATTCCCTGTAGGGAGATGGACCACCTCAACAGTTTAGGATTTTCACCTTTCATTTGCATCAGCCATTTGAGAGGTCTGTGGTCAGTTTGAACTAGGAAGTGAGTCCCAAAGAGGTATGGTCTCAGCTTCTTCAGGGACCAAACCACAGCAAAGGCCTCCCTCTCAATGGCACTCCAACGCTGCTCCCTGGGGAGTAACCTCCTGCTAATGAAAGCAACAGGCTGGTCAAGGCCATCATCATTTGTTTGGGACAAAACTGCCCCTATCCCATGTTCAGAGGCATCTGTCTGCACAATGAACTGCTTAGAATAATCTGGAGCTTTTAGAACTGGTGCTGAGCACATTGCTTGTTTCAGGGTGTCAAAGGCCTGTTGGCATTCCACAGTCCAGTTCACTTTCTTGGGCATTTTCTTGGAGGTGAGTTCAGTGAGGGCTGTCACAATGGATCCATATCCCTTCACAAACCTCCTGTAATACCCAGTCAAGCCAAGGAATGCCCTGACTTGAGTCTGGGTTTTTGGAGCTACCCAGTCCAGAATAGTCTGGATCTTGGGTTGGAGTGGTTGAACTTGGCCTCCACCTACAAGGTGGCACAAGTAAACCACAGTTCCCTGCCCTATCTGGCATTTGGATGCCTTGATAGAGAGGCCTGCAGATTCCAGAGCCTTCAAAACCTTCTTCAGGTGGACCAGGTGATCCTGCCAGGTGGAGCTAAAGACAGCAATATCATCAAGATAAGCTGTGCTAAAGGACTCCAAGCCAGCAAGGACTTGATTCACCAACCTTTGGAAGGTGGCAGGGGCATTCTTTAAACCAAAGGGCATAACAGTAAACTGATAATGCCCATCAGGTGTGGAGAATGCTGTTTTCTCTTTTGCTCCAGGTGCCATTTTTATTTGCCAGTACCCTGCTGTCAAGTCAAAGGTACTTAAGAATTTGGCAGCACCTAATTTATCTATGAGCTCATCAGCTCTAGGAATTGGATGAGCATCTGTCTTGGTGACAGAATTGAGCCCTCTGTAGTCCACACAAAACCTCATCTCTTTCTTTCCATCTTTGGTGTGAGGTTTGGGGACTAAGACCACTGGGCTAGCCCAGGGGCTGTCAGAGCGCTCAATTACTCCCAATTCCAGCATCTTGTGGACTTCCACCTTAATGCTTTCCTTAACATGGTCAGATTGTCTAAAGATTTTGTTTTTGACAGGCATGCTGTCTCCTGTGTCCACATCATGGGTACACAGGTGTGTCTGACCAGGGGTTAGGGAGAAGAGTTCAGGAAACTGTTGTAGGACTCTCCTACAATCAGCTTGCTGTTGGCCAGAGAGGGTGTCTGAGTAGATCACCCCATCTACTGAGCCATCTTTTGGGTCTGATGACAGAAGATCAGGGAGAGGTTCACTCTCTGCCTCCTGATCCTCATCTGTTACCATCAACAGATTCACATCAGCCCTGTCATGGAAGAGCTTAAGGCGGTTCACATGGATCACCCTCTTGGGGCTCCTGCTTGTGCCCAGGTCCACCAGGTAGGTGACCTGACTCTTCCTTTCTAGCACTGGGTAAGGGCCACTCCATTTGTCCTGGAGTGCCCTGGGAGCCACAGGCTCCAGAACCCAGACTTTCTGCCCTGGTTGGAACTCAACCATTGCAGCCTTTTGGTCATACCAAAACTTCTGGAGCTGTTGGCTGGCCTCAAGGTTTTTGGTTGCCTTTTCCATGTACTCTGCCATTCTAGAGCGAAGGCCAAGTACATAGTCCACTATGTCTTGTTTAGGCTCATGAAGAGGTCTCTCCCAGCCTTCTTTAACAAGAGCAAGTGGTCCCCTTACCGGGTGGCCAAACAGAAGTTCAAAGGGTGAGAATCCTACTCCCTTCTGTGGCACCTCTCTGTAAGCAAAAAGCAGACATGGCAAGAGGACATCCCATCTCCTTTTGAGTTTTTCTGGGAGCCCCATGATCATGCCTTTTAATGTCTTGTTGAATCTCTCAACTAAGCCATTAGTTTGTGGATGGTATGGTGTAGTGAATTTGTAAGTCACTCCACACTCATTCCACATGTGTTTTAGGTATGCTGACATGAAGTTGGTACCTCTGTCAGACACCACCTCCTTAGGGAAACCCACTCTGGTAAAGATACCAATGAGGGCCTTGGCTACTGCAGGGGCAGTAGTCGACCTAAGGGGAATAGCTTCAGGATACCTAGTAGCATGATCCACTACTACTAGGATGTACATATTTCCTGAGGCTGTGGGAGGTTCCAGTGGACCAACTATGTCCACACCCACTCTTTCAAAGGGGACCCCCACCACTGGAAGTGGAATGAGGGGGGCCTTTGGGTGCCCACCTGTCTTACCACTGGATTGACAGGTGGGGCAGGAGAGGCAAAACTCCTTAACCTTCTGGGACATATTGGGCCAGTAGAAGTGGTTGACTAACCTCTCCCACGTCTTGGTTTGTCCCAAATGCCCAGCAAGGGGAATATCATGGGCTAAGGTCAGAATAAACTCTCTGAACGACTGAGGCACTACCACTCTCCTAGTGGCACCAGGTTTGGGGTCTCTGGCCTCAGTGTACAGGAGTCCATCTTCCCAATAGACCCTATGTGTTCCATTTTTCTTGCCCTTGGACTCTTCAGCAGCTTGCTGCCTAAGGCCTTCAAGAGAGGGACAGGTTTCTTGTCCCTTACACAGCTCCTCCCTTGAGGGTCCCCCTGGGCCTAAGAGCTCAACCTGATAAGGTTCAAGTTCCAAAGGCTCAGTTCCCTCAGAGGGCAGAACTTCTTCCTGAGAAGAGAGGTTCTCTTTTTCTGACTGTGTTGCAGTTGGTTTCCCGACTGACTTTCCTTTTCTCTTGGTAGGCTGGGCCATTTTTCCAGACTCCAGCTCTACTTTTTCACCCTGTGCCTTGCATTGTGCTCTTGTTTTTACACACACCAGTTCAGGGATACCCAGCATGGCTGCATGGGTTTTTAGTTCTACCTCAGCCCATGCTGAGGACTCCAGGTCATTTCCAAGCAGACAGTCTACTGGGATGTTTGAGGAGACCACCACCTGTTTCAGGCCATTGACCCCTCCCCATTCTAAAGTTACCATTGCCATGGGATGTGCTTTAGTCTGATTGTCAGCGTTGGTGACTGTATAAGTTTTTCCAGTCAGGTATTGGCCAGGGGAAACCAGTTTCTCTGTCACCATGGTGACACTGGCACCTGTATCCCTCAGGCCCTCTACACTTGTCCCATTAATAAAGAGCTGCTGCCTGTATTTTTGCATGTTAGGAGGCCAGGCAGCTAGTGTGGCTAAATCCACCCCACCCTCAGAGACTAGAGTAGCTTCAGTGTGGACCCTGATTTGCTCTGGGCACACTGTTGATCCCACTTGGAGACTAGCCATTCCAGTGTTACCTGGATTGGAGTTTGGAGTGGAACTTTTCTTGGGACAGGCCTTGTCTCCAGTTTGGTGTCCAGACTGACTACAGTTTCGACACCAGGCCTTTTTGGGATCAAAGTTTTTACCCTTGTACCCAGGATTGTTTTGTGAAGAGGCTCTGGGCCCACCCTCCTGTGCAGGTTTTTGGGGGCCTGTAGAAGACTCTTTACTATTTTTATTTTTGGCTGTCTCACCACCTTTCCCCTGGGGAGGTTTTGTGACCCCTTTCTTTTGGTCACCCCCTGTGGAAGTTTTGGACACCCTAGTCTTGACCCAATGGTCCGCCTTCTTTCCCAATTCTTGGGGAGAAATTGGTCCTAAGTCTACCAGATGCTGATGCAGTTTATCATTGAAACAATTACTTAACAGGTGTTCTTTCACAAATAAATTGTACAGCCCATCATAATTACTTACACCACTGCCTTGAATCCAACCATCTAGTGTTTTTACTGAGTAGTCTACAAAGTCAACCCAGGTCTGGCTCGAGGATTTTTGAGCCCCCCTGAATCTAATCCTATACTCCTCAGTGGAGAATCCAAAGCCCTCAATCAGGGTACCCTTCATGAGGTCATAAGATTCTGCATCTTTTCCAGAGAGTGTGAGGAGTCTATCCCTACACTTTCCTGTGAACATTTCCCAAAGGAGAGCACCCCAGTGAGATTTGTTCACTTTTCTGGTTACACAAGCCCTCTCAAAAGCTGTGAACCATTTGGTGATGTCATCACCATCTTCATATTTAGTTAC